>NC_140250.1:5819874-6208489 GCF_949987555.1 Borostomias antarcticus | reverse complement strand
TGACACACCAAAATATTAATATTCTAAAGATAAAGAACACGACATCACGTGGTGAATCCATGCAATGTACTGTATGCACGAGGGCAGTTTTTGCAGTAGTGAAGGCCTACATCTCGTTCACTGATGGGCAAGTCATACGCAAAAATGTAGAAGAACAATGGTCCCAGAACACATCCCTGAGGGACACCTCATTAAATACAGGGTAGACATGGATACTGTACACACAACAACATACAGTATGACACATTTAACAATATAGCTACTAAATAGTAGCCAAATCAGATACGATGCTTTCCAAACCCTCAATCATCTCTCACCATTATGTGTGTCACAATGTTCCAACAACTAACAGCCCCCGGATAAACAAATCATCTGCCTCCACCGTAAACACCACCTCCACAGTCTCGTATAAAACCACTAACAAGATCTCTAAACTGCGTACGCTAGAGGAAGGTTAATTTACAATCTGGACAAGGTGAGAACACACTGTCTTCCACACACAGGCACAGGCACAGGCTTGCCAACAGTCGACTGACATTGTGATATGACTAAATTACGCATGCAGATTTAATTTTCAATGTCAGTATTATTGTTATTAACCTTTATTTATACGGGTAGCTCAATTAAGAACATTGTCTTATTTGCAATGTCACCTGTGAAGGAGCAGGAGAGGGAACGGTAAAGCTGTAGAGAGAACGGTGTAAGGACAAGACAAGGGAGAAAGAGAGAGGGTGAGCGAGGGAGAGTGTGAGAGAGGTAGTGAGTCAGAGAGAGTGAGAGAGTGAGAGAAAGAGACAGACTGTGTGAGAGAGAGAGAAGGTGAGAGAGGTAAAGAGAGAGTGGGAGAGAGAGGGCAACAGTAAGAGAGAGGGAGTGTGAAAGAGAAAGAAAGAAAGAAAGAAAGAAAGAAAGAAAGAAAGAAAGAAAGAAAGAAAGAAAGAAAGAAAGAAAGAAAGTGTGTGAGAGAGAGGTAGAGGGTGGGAGAGGGAGAAAGAGATGGAGAGAGAGAGTATGTGTGTGTGTGTGTGTGAGAGAGAGAGAGAGAGAGAGAGAGAGAGAGGGTGCTTGTATTCGTTCATTATGTGGGTTATGCTGCAGTGACAAATTTAGAGTGTCCTGATTTCTTAGAGTCAGTGATCCCCCAGATACTGTACCATGGAGGGACTCAGAACACCATGACCGCACGCACACACACGCACACACACGCACACACACGCACACACACACACACACGCACACACACGCGCACACACACACACACACACACACACTACCGCACAAAGACCACGGTCACAAAGAACGGACCATGACTGCGCAAACATGTCGTTATGGAGAGCCCTCATCCCACACACACACACACACACACACACACACACACCCACAACAGAAACACTAGAGAAACAAACACATACAATACGTGCACCCACGTACGCACAAAATGCAGGAATGAACACAGACACACACTCAAACACACACACACGCTGGACCAAAACCTTACCACATAGGCTTACCATAATCCTGTCAACACACACATACACACACACACACACACACACACACACGGTCACTTTCCAGACCAATCATAATTGATACACAGAGGCGCCTGTGTGGACGCTGATTACTGTGAATCAGGTTCAGGACAGAATCTCACTGTCAATGGGACCGTGCATCGAGGGACAGTGCTTTTTTAAGGCTGGATTAGTCTTCATCTCAGCACTGAACCAACCCTGCGCAGCTCTGACCCTTCAGACACAAAGCAAATCACAGACACAAAGCACAGACACAGTGACACGGACAGACAGACAGGCAGGCAGGCAGGCAGAAATACAGACAAACAGACAGACAAACAGGCAGGCAGGTAGGCAGGCCGTCAGACAGACAGACAGACTACATGATCTCAATATAAGCTGTTTGTACCATAGAATTGCATAAATTTGATGTATGTAAAATCAATTTTCACAAAAAAGGCTATCTTATATCTAAGATTTAATCAGCGCAGTGCTTTCTGTCACATCTGGACCCTGCTGTCTGTGCCGTTGAACAGCTTGGAATTCAAAGTTTCCGTCATCTGCCGAGCAACGAAGAAATGATGTCATCATACTGTAGCTCGGGCCAGGACGATTGATCAGTGAACGCCATCAGTCACATGGAGAACAATAATAAAGAAATGTGTATGGATTAATCAATGCCATCTAATTATGTTTTTTTCCATCCACCCACATATTGCTCTGTTGTCCTCTAAACTAAATGCCTCTGCCTTTCTTTCTTTCTTTCTCTCCCTCTCTCTCTCCTCTCCAGCCAATCGGCTGGATCACAGACTTGCATTGCCATGGCAACAGCTGACGTCCTGAAGTCACTGCCCAAAAAAAGTTTTCTGCATGTGTGTGTGTGCGTGTGTATGTGTGAGCGTGAATGACGACACCGTCCCTTGTGCAGCGGTTACACCCACTTCCTTCAAAATGTTTACGGTGAGCTCATCGCCGCTCCGCCTATATCCAATTAACAGTCGGGGGGGCGTCCCGAACGTGTCCGCCTCCTCTGAAGTCATCTGTCATATCTGTCCCCTGACGTCCCCCATGTTTGCCATGCAGTCTGCCCAGCGGAGACGGGAGGGGGGGAACAAAGACGACAGGAAGACGGATGACAAGAACGGAGGGATGAGTGTGAGGTCGCGGACGGAGAGCTTGAACCGCAGGACTCGTACACAGACCAAGCCCACCCACCCATCCATCCATCCATCTATCCGTCCATTCATCCACCTATCCATCCATCCATCCATCCATCCATCCATCCATCCATCCATCCATCCATCCATCCATCCATCCACCCACCCACCCATCCATCGGTCCTGGGAACGCTCCCACCTGTGTCTCTATGACAACATGGCGACTCGGGCACAACGGCCATGGCGGCGTGGCGTCTCCATGGCGATGGGGTCACGCTGAGTTGGCCGACACCGTGAAGCTCAAACACAAAGGTGACTCCTGGGAGGAGAAGACGCAAGCAGGGGGAACGGAGAGAAGGAGGGAGAAGAGGGTGCGGGAGACCCCTCCCTTTGTCCGTTCTCTTCCTCTCCGCCCTGTCATCTAGCTCTCCTGTCCTCCCCCTGACCACCGCCACCCTAACCTCTCTCTTTCTACATCCCTTTGTCGCTGACGAAACCACGCTCCCTTTCTCTCCTTTGTCTGTCCTGCCCATACTCAGAAATAATCGCTCTCCACCCTCCCTCCCCCGGTTTTCATACATATACTCTACCTCTCCACCTCTCCTCTGAGCCTGTTCATTCCCCTTGTTCTCTCTCTCTCTCTCTCTCTCTCTCTGTATTTCTCCCTCTCTCTGTCTGTGCGGACCCCTGGTAAAATGGTTGCTGTAGGAACAGAATTATTTGAAAATGGAGGGAAGGAGGGGAAATTATTTCTACGCTCTTTGTGTCTGTCTGTGTGTGTGTGTGTGTGTCTATGCGTTTATCTGTCCGGTGTATGCGTGTGTGTGTGCGTGTGTGCCTGTGTGTGTGTGTCTATGCGTTTATCTGTCTGGTGTATGCATGTGTGTGTGTGTGTGTGTGTGCGTGCGTGCCTGTGTGTCTATGCGTTTGTCCGTCCAGTGTGTGTGTGTGTGCGTCGATGCTCACACACACGAATTTCACGTCTGAAGTGTTTTATTTGTACCGAACCCTCTGTTATACAGACATCGTTACCATGGCTACGGCCGGTGAGGATCACTGACACAATGATAGACACAGTGGCCATGGCAACGTGCGGGATCAGAGCAGGGCTAATATGATAATTCACAGTGGAGGCGCCTAACACATTACGGGCACATGAATATGCCAAAGTGTTCAAAAGCCCTGCGCTCCTTTGTGAACGCGAGCACGCGGACAAGCGACAAAGACGACTCCCGAGTAGCCAAGGGTGTCGGAGACTAACAATGGAGGACCGCTGGGTAACCCTGGACATGGAGCTAAATACACACATCAACATGTTACTATACTGTATATACACACACACATCAACATGTTACTATACTGTACACACACATCAACATGTTACTATACTATATATACACACACATCAACATGTTACTACACTGTATATACACACACATCAACATGTTACTATACTATATATACACACACATCAACATGTTACTATACTGTATATACACACACATCAACATGTTACTATACTATATATACACACACATCAACATGTTACTACACTGTATATACACACACATCAACATGTTACTATACTATATATACACACACATCAACATGTTACTATACTATATATACACACACATCAACATGTTACTACACTGTATATACACACACATCAACATGTTACTATACTGTATATACACACACATCAACATGTTACTAAACTGTATATACACACACATCAACATGTTACTATACTATATATACACACACATCAACATGTTACTATACTATATATACACACACATCAACATGTTACTATATATACACACACATCAACATGTTACTATACTGTATATACACACACATCAACATGTTACTATACTATATATACACACACATCAACATGTTACTATACTATATATACACACACATCAACATGTTACTACACTGTATATACACACACATCAACATGTTACTATACTGTATATACACACACATCAACATGTTACTAAACTGTATATACACACACATCAACATGTTACTATACTATATATACACACACATCAACATGTTACTATACTGTATATACACACACATCAACATGTTACTATATATACACACACATCAACATGTTACTATACTGTATATACACACACATCAACATACACACACATCAAGTAACATATTACTGTATATACACACTCAGCCTGGAATATACACACACACACACATATATATATATACCCAGTCTTTGGCATAAAACCCAGTCTTGTGCATGCCTCATCCTCATGAACAGCAGAGTGATATGTTGATGATATCTATATATCTATGTCTATATATATATATATATATATATATATATATATATATATAATATATATATATATATATATGTATGATCACCACATACAAATATAAAAATCATATTATTGTTATTATTATTATTATTATTATCATCATCATCATCATCATATGAGCTGCAAGATCAACAAACATACCAGCCTTTCACTTTAATCCGCAAATGTGTCCCCACCCAACATTTGGGTATAGGCACTGATTTAGCATTCAAACACGCCTGCCACCGTTTTCACCGACGTCTCCATAAATCACACTGTCCAAGGTCTGCTTTAATTCAGTCTGGCTCAATCTAGACTTTATTGGTAGGCACTGTAGCTTCTTACAATGTCATTCGTCACAGACCGCCCAATAAATACCCAGGCCTTGACCTCTACGGGGGGTGAGGGGGTGGGGGGTGTAATATACACACCACACCCATACACTGTACCACCAACATCTGGGCATTATTTATAGCTAGCAACATGATAGGCTACATGGCTAAATGTGTTGAGTACTGATTTGTAAGCCAATCAGTTAAAGTCTTAAAGCTTTTAAAACTATTCGTTAAAAGAGTTATGTAGCTAGTGAGTGTTTGTACCTGGCTAACTGGATCAATAGTGACTGCTCCTAACTGTTTTATTTGTAGCAGGCTAAATGACTAGGTGGCTAATATCGCAGCACAGTGGAGCGACTGTAAGCTGATTAGTTGGAAGGCCGACGGTAATACTGTTATGGTGGAGGGAGATGGATGAGGCAACACAAATCTCCCTCCTCTCTCTCTCACTCTCTCCCTCTCTCTGTCTCTCTCTCTCCCTCTCTCTGTCTGTCTCTCTCTTTCTCCCTCTGTCTGTCTCTCTCTCTCCCTCTCTCTCCCTCCTCTCTCTCCCTCCCTCTCCCTCACTCTCCCTTTCTCTCTCCCTCTCTCTCTCTCCAAGAGGAACGCAGAGAGCCAGAAATGAAATGACATCATCAGCATCAGCCACATTCCAGCAGGGGGGGGGAGCTGTGGGGGGCGACAAGGGGGGGAGGGGGGAATGTCCCAAAACTTTTGAGGGCGAAAGAAAACATCTAAGCCCCCCCCCCCCTTTCCCCTCCGGCAGCAGTGAATCTCATCAGTGTGTGTGTGTGTGTGCGTGCATACGTGTGTGTGTGTCTACAGTACATGGTCTTCCTCATCATGTGCTCCCTGTTTTAATTCATGTGCTTCTCCTCCTGACCCCTCCCCCCTCTCTCCCCCTCTCTCTCTCCCCTGACTAGAGGAATGTAAGAACCACATCTGGAACTTATTAGAGGAGGAGGGAGAGAGAGAGAGAGAGAGAGAGAGAGAGAGAGAGAGAGAGAGTGAGAGAGAAAGAGAGAGAGGTAGATGGAAACAGAGGGAGAAGGGAAAAAGAGTCAGATCGAAAGTGAAAAAAAAGTAGAGGGGGGACTGAGAAAGCGAGAGAAAGAGAGAGAGGGGGAGAGGGGGAGTGAGAGAAAGAGAGAGAGAGAGAAGAATCAAGCTTAGCAAGCAGAAAGGAGGGCGGAAAAAAATGGAAGGACAGAGCAGAGCGCTGGGAGAGATAGAGAGAAACCGAGAAAGAGGGAATGAGAGAATGGGTTTCAGCGGCCATTAATTCCAGTGAATGGAGTACGGCCAGTGCAGGCAGGGCCGTGTACGGAGGCCGTCTAAGGAGGCCCCGCGGCGGGCAGCGCTGTCTCAGATGTGGGTTAAACCGTTGTGATCCAGGCCCACAGCCTTTGAACTCGCCCGTCCATGTTCTGTCTGAACGAGCAGCTTCGCTGTCCTTTACTGAGGGGCCAGTCAGGCTTGAGTAATCGTCCCTTTCTCCCCCCCCCCCCCTCCGACCCTCGGCCCCCCTAACCACTCCCCTCCCCTCGCTCTCTCTCTCTCCCTTTCTTTTCATCATCCATCCCCCTAGCTAAGCCCCCCCCCCCACCCCCCAAAAACGAATCCTGCCTCACCCACCTGCCCCCCCCACCCCCACCTCCACATACAAACACCCCCCCCCCCACACACACACACACAAAAACAACTTTTTTGCAACCCCTCCCCCAACCCAAATCGTTTCTCTGCACAAAAAACACATGTGGAGCCGTGGTTTGAAAACAAGGCCAATGGATCCAGTCAGATGATGAACTCACCTCTCTGCCTGGAAGGGCTATAGGCTTAAACGCCGTTTAAAAGGAAGGTGTGGAGGGCTATAGGCATACAGGCAATTTAAAGGGAAGGTTTGGAGGGTTATAGGCATAAACGCTCTGTAAAGGGAAGGTTTGAAGGGCTATAGGCATAAACGCTCTTAAAAGGGAAGGTTTGGATGGCTATAGGCATAAACGCTCTTTAAAGGGAAGGTTTGGAGGGCTATAGGCATACAGGCCATTTAAGGGGAAGGTTTGGAGTGCTATAGGCATAAAGGCTTTTTAAAGGGAAGGTTTGGAGGGCTATAGGCATAAACGCTCTTAAAAGGGAAGGTTTGGATGGCTATAGGCATACAGGCCATTTAAAGGGATGGTTTGGAGGGCTATAAGCATACAGGCCATTTAAAGGGAAGGTTTGGAGGGCTATAGGCCTAAATGCAATTTACAGGGAAGGTTTGGAAGGCTATTAGGCATACAAGCTGTTTAACAGGAAGGTTTGGAGGGCTATAGGTATACAGGCCATTTAAAGGGAAGGTTTGGAGAGCTAAGGCCATTTAAAGGGAAGGTTTGGGGCAGCTATAGCAAGGCCTGCCTATAGCAGAAGATCATTATAGTCAGGACCTTTAAACACTCATCTCTATTCTCCATGGTTACTTGGAGACCTCGGCCAAGCAGCTTTACATTTGCAGGCTACTAGTGTCGTTACGGGAGAGTTATCATGTCTAGCTAGTCTTGTATTTTTTTTAAGTTATTTTCTTCAATGCTGTCATGGTGAGAACGGAGCAACCCCCAAACCGTCATGTATCAAAAGGGGATCGTACCAAATTAACGCAATTTACTTCAGGCCATAAACATCATGTCACAGTGACAAACGCTAAGCCATTATGACAGACATGTCAGACATTCTCTAATGGGACTGGAACGAGGGGAGCACCACGGGGAAGCGACCTGGCTGAACAGAAACTAGAGAGAGTGCTTCTATCTCAACCCAAAGCTTAGTCCTTAGACCATTTTCAATGGGGGGGGGGGACTTGCTTCATCTGAAGGACTGGACTTGATTATAAACCGTAGGAAAATTGGTGATCTGATCCAGAGCCATCTTGGTCGGGGTGATCCAGCTGGAACGCACGCGGTCGTCACCTACAGTACAAGGACACACCCGCTGGCTGTCAAACGGTCACCTGCACAGGGGTCCTTTGTTGGAGTCAGCACTTCAGCACTTCAGCCAGTCTCAGGTAGCAACACAGAGTCGCAGTGTTGCAAGAACGGTCGCTCACAGCAGACGCATTTTCATGGGAAAAGGGGGGTCTCTGAAATTCTGCATAGTCCGAACGCTGACAACACCTTACATAGGCCCACGCGCAAATTCAAATAGACTCAAATAAAAAAATAAAAAAAGATCTAGGCTATCTATCAATACTGTTTTGTGAGCAATGTTTCCAAGTGGAGGACTAGGAGATGCCACAATAGTGATTCTAAAGACGTGTGACAGGACATTGTTGGTGACGCGTATCACACACATGGGCGTGCTGCTGCAGACTCAGTCATGTGAGCCAGGAGAGAAGTGGACACATCATGCATCCCCATGTGACTGGGAAGGTTTCTCCAACACAGACGGACAATGTTTGCAGTTTGCATGTCTGTGTGTGCGTGTCTGTGTGTGTCAGAGTCTTCTTTAAATTAAGTAGTACATCAGGATAACCAACAGTCCGTGTTTGAATCGTTTTTCTGATGGCCTGGTGGTGAAATAGCGTGTGGCGGTGTGTGGATGGGAACAAGAGCAGTACAAAGACCTGAGACACGGTGACATCATCCTCTAGATACCTTTCAAACACGCCCCCCTACCTATGATAAAGTGGTCGGGTGGTCAGTAGACTATACCTGCGCGCGCCCGTGCGCACTCACGCGCGCACGCTCTTTTCAGTCACACAAAGTAGACAATGAACAGGGAGGATCGAACACAGCAGACACGCATATAATCAAACAGGTAGCACAAACCACATCCTCCCCGACCACTTGTCTCCTAGCAACTCCGCTGTAGGCTATTATCATAACTGTCATCATCGCACAGGTATTGAGATATTATGAAGTCTAGCCTCCTTTTTTTATTTGTTGCTGAATTGAACAAAAAATTGCGATCGCATGTGAAAAATATGGTGTGTGTGGAGGGGGGGGCACCGTTCCAATCTTTGTGTCACGCGCCTAAGCAGAACTCCTGCATCCGATGCACAGGAGCGGCAGCTGCGCGTGGCAGCCAGGAGACCGTCTATAATGGCTGTGTGTGTGTGTGTGTGTGTGTGTGTGTGTGTGTGTGTGTGTGTGTCAGAGAGTGTGAGAGATTGAGAGAGAGAGAGACAGAGAGAGAGAGAGAGAGAGAGAGAGAGAGAGAGAGAGAGAGCGAGCGAGAGAAGACATTTACTACCTCAAGCTCACCTATTCAGATGACAAGGTGGCAAGGTTTCTGAGTGACTGACAATAGGCTGGGGCTACTTTCCTTATTTAGATAGAATAGGCCTGCATATCGAACATCATTGGTCAACCACTATAGGCTAGGTGTGATCAATGTTATTCAAATCACGCCCTGTCTCCATGCTATTTGAAAAAGACATAGGGTATGAAAATCTATGATCATTTGGTCGGGTAGATTTTTGTTCCAAGACGTGATCATGTCATGCACACACACACACACACACACACACACAGACACACACACACACACACACACACACACACACACACACACCTATAGCCTAGAGATTCATTCACACACACACACACACACACACACACACACACACACACACACACACACACACACACACACACACACACTGCGGCGCATGACAAACTCGTCGCCATGCAGGCATCACAGAGAAAGAGAGCATCTCTCTTGAAACACACGCGCGCACATAGCCTACATAGGCTACACGCGCGCGCGCACACACACACATACACACCGAAACGAAAGCAGGGATAACTTTTTTCTTCCCCTCATCCAGTTTGAACCCATCTCGTATTGTTTCCACACCGTTGTACGGTGCGCCGTTGATTTAAACGGAGAACAGAGGAAGCCCTCTTCTCTTACCGTGGTGAAAACTCAACGCCAAACTCAGGAGCAGCAGAATCCTCGGCATGGTTCAGCAGACCTGAGAGTCCGTTAGCTCAATTCCCCTTGAGGACCGCATCAAAAAACCCTGTTCGAATTTTAGTCACCAAGTAACGGGTAATTATATCCTTAAGACGGATGTTTTGTGGCCCCGCTTTTGTCGCGCACCACCTGCCCTTGTATTTCCTTCAGTGGTTTAGACCATTTTCTCCCGTTTCTCCCCTCTCTCTCTCCCCTTTGCTGTCCGCTCTTGCGTGCTCGACGACGGTCCGTCTTCTCATTAGCGGCGCATTCCTCTCTCTCTCCCTCTCTCTCTCTCTCCTCTCACGTCAGCAGCACACAGCACTGCCCCCTCTATCTCCTACCTCTCTACTAGCGACTCCAACAAACTCATGCGATTTTTTTTGTGACATTGCGCGTGTTTGCGGATGAAGAACATTCCCTATAATTTCTATCGTTAATATTACGTGTGGCCTGTGTGAGATCATGTGACTGGTCTAAACGCCTATTGTCAGTGTAGCGACGAGTTCTTCCATCCCGTAAAAGCTTTAGTAGGCTACAGTGTCTATTTCATATGTGACTGACAACATTGTTATCTTCCCCTCAAATCATTAATGTTGGTAAACGGTCAGCAACACATCACCGCCATAGTAGAAAAGGCCTTCGTTTTCACCGCCACCATTGAGTAGGGAATGTGAGGCGCAGACAGTGTCGGGCGCCCTCTGGTGCCTGAATTTAGAACTGGCTGAAACAACTGGAATAGCTAATGAAATAAATAGCCTATGTGTGCGCTCACTGCTCAGATGCACACAACGTTTAGACTGGCTTATCTACGCTTAAAAACAAACACTGAGATTGTGGCAAACACTGAATATGCTTGAGATCAACAAGGCCCACTGTCCCTGACTGCAGCATTATCAACATTATTTACACAAGACTGTTGGTTGTATTTTGATTGAATTGTAGGCCTATATGATTACATTGTATGATTGCTTCTTGCACTATTATATTTTTCACTGTCATGTAATTTGCACTATCCTGTCTTGTTCCTGCACCAACAGTCCAAAGCAAATAGGCCTCTGTGTGAAAACCTGTCTAAATAAATCGCATTCTGATTCTAAGATGGAAATAGGCATGCATAGCTACTCACTTGTCTACTAATGTCAAATGAAATATCCCCAGATTTAAAAACAAAAATACAAAAAACACCACACTCAAAAGTGTTACATGGAATCCATTTGTAACCATGCAAGAATGCTCTGAAAAACGTTCAGGGAAAAACCCTTTAATGTGCTTGTAATGTGCTGTTTGGAAATCTAAATGGTGCTTTCCAATAAAGGGTTCTGCGTAGAACTGATTCTACTACTGCTGTAGATAGTTGAATACAGAACTATTGTATTCTAAGAGTGTAGCTGTAAACCAACATGAAGACAAGAGTGAGTCTAGACACCATTGCCTAATAGCTCAGGTATTTATAATAAGCTTGGTGTGCAAAATATTTGATAATTTTAAGCTCTAAGCTGCCTAAATAAATTAATTCATTGGATAGATGTATTCAGAATGGGCCAATATCCCATGGTGCTACAAAGCCATAGGTTATGTGTTCTATAGCTTATTGCCAGGTCAGAATCTCATATGGGACAGTAACCTTCTTATTTAATCCACTTCGTTCCTTGAGGAACATAAGGCTGCTGTGGGACAGTAAAATAGAGGAAACGTTCACATTGTGCATAAAAAGACCGCATGCCAGCCGTGCGGCGCCCAGAGTGACTCATCTCTGCCGGGACTCGAACCCGGAGCCTCTGGATTAGAAGTCCAGCGCGCTATTCCATTGCGCCACAGAGACTGCGCCAATCTCTACATTTCTGACACGGTTTAGATACATCCCTCCATGCCGACGCATTCCGCATCCCCGCAGCATCAGGACCATTCTCAGCCGACATTCTGGCTCTGTAGGGTTGACCGGTAGAGGGCGCTGTTGCTCTATAATAGATTTCCACACTCGCTCCGGTCTCTCAGAGCCAAGATGGCGCCATGGTGCTTTGACAGCGCGCAGGCTGGGGATGTCTTTTAGAAACATGCTGATATTCTTTTGATATCGAACTCGAAAAAAACGAGCAAAGATTCATGGAATAACAGAACCTGGAATGATATGTCAACATTTAGCAAATATGGCCAACGATTTCGTGGAGATTCATGTATGAAATCAGGATCCGCGCAAAATGGGCTACACATTTCTAGTAGACAGCCTGCAGTGCTTTTTTAAGGGGCGATTTGCATTAGGCTATTATAGTGCCGATTATGGAACTATTGATGAACGCAATAGGGCCTATGTAGGCCTAAACTTATTATTATTATTATTTTTACATCAATTCAAAGCGGGGACAACCCTTAAGCATGCTGCGCTGTGCATCGATGGAATGAACGCGTCATGTAACGTCCCGGGTTGCACCGTGGTTGCATCAGAGTCCTAGGATGCAAAGTTCCCACAGCAGATAAAAGCATTGAATGTACAGGTTTATTGTTGCAGAACCCACATAACCATATTTCGACAGTGTTGTTGCTCTTTTGGTCCAGCAGATAGCAGTGTATGCTTGTTGTCCATATAAAGATTGCTGGTTTTAATGTAAACATCAGCGAGAAAAGCTGTTTAAGAAGCATACTACTCAGTACCTTTGACATGAAATATAGGTTAATTGGTGTAATAAGTTATTTCCACGTTGGGTTAGGGTTAGTGGGATAATCAGGTTATACTTGAACACCCTATTATGTGTAATGGTGTATAATATAAGGTACAACAATAAGATTTTCAAGGGTTCTTAAGTAGGCCTATGCATTGATGCCCCACCCCCCTTTCCACGTTTATTCTTTTGCTTGCTTTAGTGCTCATATTGTTCTGTTTTTGTGTCTTTTCTGTTTATGTAGGCTATGTCTTGTATATGTACTGGTGTGTATGTGTTTTAATGTGCTATGTAGTTTGTAATGTCTGTTTTATGTAGGCTATGTATGCGCTTAATGTCTTGTCTGTAAAATAAAAGGAAAAAGAAAGTTATAAATACAAGTTATTAATTCACGTTGGCCTTAAAAATGTATGTAAGGTTATATATATATACACTAGACTTTCAAAATGGTTTTATTGAATTAGACTTGCACAGAAAAGTAGTCAACAGTAATACAATCTATAAAATTCTCCTACTACTAGGCTATATACACTATATACACATTCACAATTACAGGTATGTCAACCCCCCCCACCGCCCCCAGTTACTGTGTGTGTGTGCTCAGTTACCTGGAACACACCACGTCATGAATACCTGGTTAAACAATGGGCAAAAATTTTGTGGTACAGACTCAGGCTGTCGTGCTGTTGCCCAATGTTTAACCCCCTCTTAACCCTTCTTAACTCCTCTTAATCCCTCTCCCTCTACGTACTTCTCTTTGGCCCCAATTTGAATCCTTAAAAAATACATCCTTCCTTCCTCCCTTTCTTATAATTCACTTATCTGATCTGAAATCTGTCCAGACCTGAGAGGATCTCAAAATGAAACTGGAAGAGGAAGAATGATGGGCACATTTTGCAGTATCGAAACTAATCCATAGAATGGTGCATTCCGAAACATCAGACTTCCTCCTCAGTATCTCACACAGCAGAGGTATGGCAGGTCACAGAGAGACAGACGGACAAACTAGCCCACATTAGGCAGAATGAGCCAAGGTAGTCCAATGTTGGACCAAATCCAAACATAACACACCTTTTCAATTGAAGTCACTGACTCCTTCAGGCAGTCTGCCCCTCCCTTCCTCGCCACACTTCTCTGTCTGAGCTGACGAGGCTAACAGCTTCCCTGGCATCTCTGCACACACACACACACACACACGCTTTGTTTGTCCTCTGCGATGCTGGCTCTGCCAGCCTCTCTGTCCAATGTGTGCAGCCTTTCAGAGGACGACCCCGCATGGGGAAACGTCCCATCCAGGTCTGGTCAGAGAGCCTCAACATGAGGCAGAAATCTCCAGTTCTTCCGGCTTGTATGGCGGCCACTGGCCACCGGTGCGAACGAAGCTTGGGTCGACCATACGGCCGTCTGTCAGAGGGTCAGAGGTCAGGCCGGTCGGGGGCCAGCTCCTGGACCAGGCTGATGAAACAGTCCTCCTCCTCTGGGCACGGGACGTACAGCTTCACCTCTGGGCTCTGGAAACACAGGTCAGAGGGCAAAGCCCGGTCAGCCCTGAGGCTGAAACCAGGTTCACATACAGTACAGCAGCCTTTTACAGAAGATCTGACAAGTAGAATCTTGAAAACTCCACAGTTAAAAGAGGTTTGGACATTCCAAATAGGCAAGTTTCAAATTATGAAAATCCACATTGAAACTGCTTAAAACTGTCTGAGCTGTTTTATATGTACCTGATGTTATGAGCTCAGGTTTCATGGGGAGGCATGAAAATATTTGAAAACAGCGTAGGGATGACAGCAGAGTACAGGCAGTTAGGAGTGGAGAGGGTTCAAAGAGTACTTTTATGACAGCTATGTTTTCCTCTATACTGAAACTGCTCTCTATTCCATGTAAACTGTCCTGTAACTGTATGTTTGTGAGCTGAACTGCTATTTTAGATGTAACACGGGTTCAGATGAAACTTGGGTTCAGATGTAACATGGGTTCAGATGTAACATGGGTTCAGATGTAACATGGGTTCTGGTGTAACACAGGTTCAGGTGTAACATGGGTTCAGATGTAACACGGGTTCATGATGTTTACCTTCTCGTTGTTGTTGTTGACCTGGAAGATTTTGGTGGGATCGGGAACTTTGGGAAAGATCTTGTCCTTGTGTCTGATGTGAAAACACAGTCAAGATGAACAAATCTTAAACAAATCTTTAACTATGTTATTTCTATGCATTTTAAAAGGAAAAATCAATTTCAGACTGGTCTGTGAACGAGTATTTACCTTCTGACACAGACCAATGCAAAGATGGACACCATGAGTGGAATGATAACAGCAGCGACATACATCGGAAATTCACCTGCATTTGAGAAGAATAATCAATACCAGAATCTAAGAAAAAACTCTGTTTTTATACATCAGTAATAATAAAGTAAATATTTGATCTATACTTGGGTTTTACACTGTACGTTATAAATACAAGAGAGTCAGACTTGGTGTGAACAGTTTATAAGATGGTTTGCTTACTTTCTTTGAAGTTAGGGGAGGAACCATTAACTATTTTCTCTAAGCCCCAGGGGGTGCTTCTGCCTTCTAATTCACATTTAGATAGACCCTCCGCCTTCATCTTCAGATGGTACCGACAGTGCTTGGTGTAGGGTACCGTGGTGGTGGTGTCGTCATTGATGATGCGTTTCTGGGATAACATGAAGAAAAGATAGTTAGATAGAAGATAGATAGATAGATAGTTACACTCTGACACATTATGCTAGAAGGCAGTAGGAAAAACCACAGCAACAAGTAAAATCCACCTAGGTCCAAAACGATACCAGGAAGTGAATTATAATCCTGATTCAATAGTTAAAAACAGTTAAATGAGATTCACTTCAGAAAAAGCACTTTTCAAGTTTCTTATTAGAGAATGAATGTGGAATTAATAAATTAGTTTGAATTGACTAAATGGACATTTGACAAGACAATTTAGTTTAGTGTTTTGACAATGGTAATTCATTGCTCAGTGTTGGCGTCTTACAGCAGACTCTTTACAGCTGGTGTAGTTGACGATGTAACGCCAACAGTCAGGGAACAAGGTAGGTTTGTCCCAACTCAGGTGGAGGTCGTCCCCATCCACATTTACAGTCCAGTTGAGGGGTGGGGGCCTCACTATACAAACAGTAGTAGACAGAGAGAGAGGAGTGGGAGAGAGAGGGGGGTGGGAGGTGGAGAAGGAGAGAGATTTACTATGTATAAACACACCACAGTCATATTGATAGGTATTTTGCATGAACCACAATGTTGTAGTACTCATAAAAACAGATTCTATCTTCCAAAAATGTTGGAATGAGAATGAATTGTCCTCCTACCATTGTTCTTAGGAACCAATATGAAGGTGTTCCTAACCGATGTGCCGTTGAGTGTATTGTTGAGCAGGATATAGATATGGAGGCCTTGATACATGTTGTCCTTCAGGTGAAATCCTGTCCTCAAGCCGTCTCTGACCAGGTAGTCTTCAGTCTTGAGTGCGCTGGGCATCCTGTTTGTGTTGGACGGGAACCTGTGACAGAAATGGTCCTAGAACTAAGTTCCACAACTGGAATGTTGGAACAGATCCCACATTTCAAGGCTCTCTAAAAAACGTAATCTTAACAAAAAACTCATAACAGCTTGTGTACAACTCTTCTATCTCTGTTTTGTCAAGAGACAGCAGGTAGTTCCCCCACTGCTGGTCCGGGAACTAACCCCGGTCAGGAAGGGGTGAAGGAGTTCTCACCAGTAGTGGAGCTGGAGGTCTGGGGTGTGCTTGGTTGGGACCCAGGAACAGTTCATGTCCTCGGGGGAGTAGATGAAACATTGCAGGTCCTTTACCAGCTCTGGAACAGAAACGAGAGAATACATCACCATAACACAATAATACAACACTATAACACAATAATAACACTATAACACAATAATAACACTATAACACAATAATAACACTATAACACAATAATACAACACTATAACACAATAATACAACACTATAACACAATAATAACACTATAACACAATAATACACCTACCATGACTTCAGTCTAGTGCTTCAAACGAGGCCTACCAGTAATGTCCACCACTAAAGGGGGCATGTTATTTTGGTCCACTACAAATATGACCGTGAAACTGCTTCAAGTTGCGACACAGAATACCACTGCAATTCTAACCACTAAGTTCTGCTTTTGGTGTTCGCAAGCTGAAAAAAGGGTCCCAAAAGTGTTGAGAACATCATGACAGAGGAACACAGTTCACAAGATCCACGTCTATTAACATCACTGGACCAGATACCTCATGGTTCCAAAATGGCAATAACAATACAATCACATTTTGTTCTAAAACTACTTGAAATCATCTGGCTGCTGTATGTGAACCCAGATTAAGTAAATCATTGAGATTGTGATTATGCTTGAACCAACCACATACTGTATTTTCAACTTGGAGGTTAGAAAAGACAGATTTGGCTTGTTAAAGCTCTGTGTAGCACCTTTAAGACAATGGTGAATGTGTTTACACGCATTTTAAGAAGTCATTTAGAGGAGCAAGACAGAGGTGAGAATGTGGACCCACCTACAGGGGCAGGGAAGGTACGGACCACAGGTTCACTCCGCTGCTCATCGCATTGAGTTTGAACAGAGAAACTCTCTTCTTTCACCAAGCCCTCAGCTTTGAGTCCAACATGGAGAGCATATATATATTCAAAGTTTGTACTCCGTCTCTCCGCTTTCTCCTGCAAACACAACAGATAGGACTTAGTTAGGAGAGTGAAATACCATCAGCAGCACTGAACATTAGGAGTGAAGGAGCACACACAATAATTCTAAATTTATATATATATATATATATATATATATTAGAAAATAAAAAAAAGAAACAGACATTTATTCATCCACAAGTTCCCCATATGAAAATATATACAAGAATCTAATAGAATTTGTACTGTACTGTATGTGCTGTCTTGTGTCTTACATCATACATGAGATTCTTCTCATGAAAGTAGTCACATTCTTTGTAAAGGGTTTATAATACCTGCATTACACTGTAACATACAGTAATGACCAATGTCAAAAGTGGCATAACCCACTATGTTCAATATGACATGAGCCTGTGAACCCTTTATAAAGCATGCCATACAGTAGGCTAGATAAAGTGATTATGGAGCCTTTATGGAGGCTTAATGAAGCCTTTATAAACTGCACTTCATCTTAAGCTGGAACTCTAAGCTATAATGTAACAGACATAATACAACACACCACAGATTCCAATACTTGTTGCATATGGTTTGATATGGGCGGTGCTAACATGCATGAAGTGTCACAATAGTAGAATTCACCCACCTGACCATTCTTCCTAAGAAAGAATATACATGACTCATTATTATAATACTCTGGCTCTTTCCACGATAGTCTGGCCTTTACTCGGAATTCGTCAGTCCAAGTTAAGGACACATTTCTTGGTGGTAGCGGCTGGTCTGAGAAGACGAAAAAAACAGGGGGAAAAAACTGTAGCCTATCACGAATGATAAACTAATGTTTTTGTGTTCTGTGATTGTTTCATTGAGATGTAGTCATATATAATTTTTATTCTCAGGATTATCGTTGATATTTTTTTTCACGAGTAGATACGCACTATAGCCTGAGAAATAAATGAAAGGACATAAAATAGCCTACGCTATTGATAGTAGACTACACCTGTAGGAAACCCTTTCTACAACTATGTGATAATAGCATATGCTATATTTGAAGAATGTAACATAACAGAAGACATCCGAAAAATATTGTTAATATGCATGTGCGGACATTGGCGATCCTTTTACAGGAAATCAGCTGTCATTGTCCCATTGGCCTACAACAATCACACAACAAATCACACCAACCCCAGGCCACTATACCGTGTAAAGTTTTTGAGAATGTTCCGAGGCTTACCTGATAACGTCTGCGACGCCACGAATGAAACAAAGAAGACCAGGATGAAGAATTTCAATATGTAGAGCATTATTCTAGGCTGTCGTAATATGAGGATATAGTGCTGTGCGCGCCTGTCCCGACTCCTCCCGACTTAGGCTATTTTTCCCGAAGTCCTGAAAAAGTTAAATGTGACGACCGATTGCGGTGGAGTAATTGTGGCGTCCAGACAGAACAAGCTGACTATGACTATGGAAAGGTTGTTCGACGTTAACACCCAGATAGTAACAGTTTACTGACACACTGTGGCCGCATGACTAGGTTACTAGCCCAGGCTACACTGAAGGCGGGGCATCCGCTCTCTTAAAGGAAAATGCTCGTTTTTGACAACCTGGACCTTATTTACGACATATTATAAGAAGTTTGACTCACCGAGATCACTTTTGTGTTGTTCGGAGGCCTGTAGAAGAAATTTAAAATCCAGCGCGAGCCAGTATATCCATGTAATGGCGTCCGACGGGGCAACGGGAATGCAGTTTCTCAAAATCCATTTTCGGCCGCTAAACGGTTGTTTTCATCAATCAGATTGCATGAATCGACAGTTGAGATTCCTCTACGCGAGCCATTGTTGTTTTGGTTTTCAAATACGTGGTCTTTAGCCTCTGTAATATGATCTTTACACGCCTCTCCCCCACTTGCTCCAGCACGCATGCGCACAGGCCAGCGCGCAGACTGGCTATTCTCCCTCACATTCTCTGCGCTACGATCGTTGTTGGTGCCGAGAATATTGTCGTCGTCATTCGTCAGCAACAATCCGATCGTAGCGCAGAGAATGTGAGGGAGAATAGCCAGTCTGCGCGCTGGCCTGTGCGCATGCGTGCTGGAGCAAGTGGGGGAGAGGCGTGTAAAGATCATATTACAGAGGCTAAAGACCACGTATTTGAAAACCAAAACAACAATGGCTCGCGTAGAGGAATCTCAACTGTCGATTCATGCAATCTGATTGATGAAAACAACCGTTTAGCGGCCGAAAATGGATTTTGAGAAACTGCATTCCCGTTGCCCCGTCGGACGCCATTACATGGATATACTGGCTCGCGCTGGATTTTAAATTTCTTCTACAGGCCTCCGAACAACACAAAAGTGATCTCGGTGAGTCAAACTTCTTATAATATGTCGTAAATAAGGTCCAGGTTGTCAAAAACGAGCATTTTCCTTTAACTCAACAATTAGAGCTTGAGTCATGTGGACGTTTTTTTTACTTCCATAGAGTCATTCCACGAAGATGGTTAAATTAAATGACATATTTTATCTGTTTTGCACCCGGGTCACCCCCCACGAAAACCTTCCTATCTTTGCACCTGGCCTAGCCATTTTCAGGGGCCTCATTTATCAAAGAGCGTGTAAATTCAGGTGTAAAAGATGGCGTACGACGAAAACTAGAAAAGGGCGGACTGCCGCGTATTTATACGCTTTTCGGATCTATCAAACATGGCGTACACGCTGCTGCGCCGTTCTATATTGTGGAGCTCCGCCCCACAGGCTTCGCTCCTAGTGGCTTGCACTTTACAATTTTTACTATACACGCACCTCGACCAATGGGAGTAAACCGGTGCCTTGCCAGAAAACCCGCGAACCCAGGGTATAACTAACCTGTCATACCGTCAGTTCGGCTCCTTATAATCTTCAGCTCGCGAAGAGAACAATGAGAGAGAAGAATCCTCCGATTAAGCAGATGCCTTCGGCGGCTCCGGCAGCATCAGCGCCCCCGCCTCTACCTTCTTCTTCTTTCCGCTGCCACTGCCCCAACCCACGGCGGGCAGAAGACCGGCACTCCCTGTGCTTCATCTGCCTGTGGCAGTAGCATGCCACCGAGGGACTGGATCCCTCTCCTGCATGTGGGGACTGCCGTCTGCTTCCTGCGGTGGCTAGGATGGAGCGCACGGGGTTCTTCTTCATGCAACAGCCCGAAGATACGCTGGACCAGCTCGACTCCTTCCAACCCACACCTGCCGTGGATACTGCACTCCCGGCGTGCCAGCTGTCACCGCCGGCAGACAGCGTTTCCGTCCCCCTTCAACCCGACGTCATCAGTGACGAGGAAGGGTAGGAAGTTTGCTCGGTGCCGGATTCCGAGCTGTCCTGCCCCGAAGATTCTGCCGCGGCTTCCGACGCTGGGGCGTCCACCGCCGCCTCTGCTGCTCTGGAAGATGACTGTGAGTTTCGCCGCGACCTACCGCTTCTCATCGGCATGGCGGCATCCCTCCTCGGTGTCCAGAGTCCGGAGGATGAGGCGGAAGAGGGGCTTCCGCTCTGGAGCCTGGTACGCTATGGCCAACCCGGTCGGCGTAAACGCCAGCTCCTACCCACCATGCCTGGCCTGGAGGTCTGGGTCAGGGCGGAATGGGAGAGCCCTATCAACATCAGGGCACCCCTCAGGGCTCACGCTGCAGCTACTCGAGTCCACGGCTGGAGTGCCTGCTCCCAGGCCGTCTCCCTGCCGCTGGAAGCGGAGCTTGCTGCGGTCCTCGTCCCTGGTTCTTCTGCCTGGGGGTCCTCCAAGAGACCTTCCATGCCTGCGGCCAGGGATAAGACCACCATGGCCTTAGCAGAGAAGAGCTTCGAACTAGCTGCCCAGGCAGTGGCAGCCTGTTCCTCCATCGCTCTTCTGGCCTGCTACATATCCAACCTGATGCTAGACGACAACAACCCTCCAACTTAGTCTCAAATCCGAAGTCGCGGATGCGGCGGGAGCCATCAGCAGGCTGGTCACCACCAGCGCTTCCTGCCTCGGGGGTGTTATGGCTTCCAGCGTGGTGCAACAGCGCTATCTATGGTTGTCACTCACCGGTCTCAAAGAGGATAGCAAGGCTGCTCTCATCAACAGCCCCATTTCTATGGAGGGTCTGTTCGGCTTGGCCGTTTCCAACCTCCTGGAACAGTGCAAGGCTCATGACCAGGAGGTGGCGGTCCTCTCGCGCCATCTTCACACCCAGAGGGGCTCCCGGGCACCACCATCTCGCCATCCCGACGGCCATCCCGCCTCCTCAGGCGCCGCCAGACGCAGGGCTCGAGGTAAGACGGCTGTCTCTCGTCCCGAACGGCACGGTGAGGCTCCAGCTTTGCAGCCACCGCCCTCCCAGCCTCCCTCGATGCAGCCCCGTGTCGCCCCGGCTTGGTGTTCACAGGCACACAAGAGACAGCCTACGACTACTCCCATCAGACCTCCGGTGCCCAAGTTGCCACGAAGCTACTGACGGGTTGTGGGGATGTCAGACAGTGTTTCGAGTCCCAGTGATGCTCTGTGTTCGGGCCCTCCGAGCGAGTTGGCATCGGAGAGTGCCCATGTAACTAGAACCGAGTTCAATAAACACGCAGCTGCACTTTATTCAAGTTGTCACGGCTCGGTTTATAGGTTTTCACAGTCTGCATCCCCTGCTAGTCATTCTACTGTTTTCACTCGGGTTGAGCCCTGCGCGAGTGCTCGGAACCGTAGAGAGAGACGGTACTTTATACGCCAGCGTTTCTGGGCCCCATGCGAGCAGCCCAGTCACGGCCCACGCCTCGGTTCCGAGCCCCGTGAGAGTGCTCGGAACAGGTGAGACAGCTGATGGTAACTCAGTCAATTCTCTGAGAATGTTGCCTCAGTTTCTTCTGGGGGGCGTTACGAAAACTGTGCATGTTTCATGGTCTCGCAGTTCCTGGTATGACCACAATCCGGCGACATACACCACGCCATCGGTGGGCCCCATGAGAGAGCCTGCACTCACTAGCTTGGGGTTCATATTTGCACTGCCCAAGTGGAGCTACCCAGTGTGAGTTTCAACACTTCCTTTTCGGTAGCGGGCCCTGCGAGAGTGCCCTTCTCCGTTCAGGGGAACAAGTCAGCGGCTAGCTTTGTGAATGTGTCTAGCTCCGCTTGTGCTAAGGGTCACACAGAGCCTACGGGCTCATGTGTTTCTGTCAATGAGACCTCACGGTGTGACATGCCTATTCATGACAGTTCAGCACGTCACCGCTCGGCCAGCATGTCTGCATCTGGGTGCACGTCAAATAACACACCCACTAATGACAGTGTTGCCTGTCATCGACGGCACTCGCTGGTCAATGCAGCGTCCTGCGGGAGCTTTGTCCCCTCTATTTGCTTATCTGCTAAATAAAAGGGGCGCTCGCAGTCTGTCTCAAACGGTATCTCTCGCAGTGTTGGCTGTTCGACTAGTAAGGCGAAAAACCCCAGCACGATTCAGCCAGACTTTTTGAGAGACGTGTCAGTACCGGTTTCGCAGTGGTTTCTGCCCAGTGTAGAGGGTTTGATTTCCTCGCAACCGGCTACCGATCTGGGGGTAGGCTAGCCAGGTTTTCACCTGGGGGGTCATGCTCGTTAGCTTTTAACCCCTCGGTGCCCAGCTCACATTCGCTGCACGCGCCGGCCCCCTCTCCAATCAACCTGTGGGTTTCGTGGGAGAGAGGGAGGGAGAGGGAGGGAGAGCTCTTCCGCCGTGATGTCTGATGCGGCGCGTTTTCAGCAGGCTGATAACCAGGCGGGGGCTTCTGGGACTCCTGTGGTTTCTCCGGAGCCCTTTCGGGGACGACCCCCCATGGCCCGTGATTCTGATTCCTTTCAGTTTTACGGGGGCGGTCAGGGTCGAGGAGGAATATACCCAATTCCTCTCCCACATACCAAGGTTTTCAGCCCAGCCTCTCTCAGACCACTTCCCCACCTGGATGGCGTTATGCTCCCCATCCAGTTGACTCAGTCGAGTTCTGAGGGAGGGATACTCCATCCAGTTCCGCTGTCCCCCGCCTCCTTTCCGGGGTGTGGTGGAGACTGCAGTCTTGTCCCCTGCCCAGGCCATGGCTCTCACGGGAGAGATCACAGAGCTATTTGGCAAAGGGGCAATTACAGTGGTCCCTCCGGAGCAGAGGAATACAGGTTATTATTCCCGCTACTTCCTCGTGCCCAAAAAGACGGGCGGTGTGCGGCCAGTTTTGGACCTGAGCCTCTTCAACAAGTCAGTCTCCGAACTGAAATTCCGCATGCTGACGTGCGTCAATTACTGGAGATGTTTCTTCCTGGCAACTTCTGCACCAGCATAGACCTCAAAGATGCTTACTTTCACGTTCCTATCGTGCCTCGGCACAGACGGTTCCTGAGGTTCGCTTTTCAGGGCGTGGCTTACGAGCATACCAGACTCCCGTTCGGTTATGCTCTAGCACCGCGGACATTCACGAAATGTCTGGACACAGCTCTTGCGCCACTGCGCAGACAGGGCATCAGAGTACTAGCCTACCTCGACGACCTGCTGGTGTTAGCACCGTCCGCACGGTTGGCGGTGGTACATACCGCATGTCTAGGGAGCCATCTCACTCGCCTTGGATTTGCCATCAATTGGGAAAATAGCTCTCCATGGCCCGCACGCCAGGTGACCTATTTAGGTCTCAACCTGGACACGATAGCCATGTCAGCGTCTCTTTCCGTGCCAAGGAGGGAAGCCCTGGAGATTTCTCTCCGGAGGGCTCGCCCATTAGTGGCGGTCTCAGCACATTCGCTGTGCGCTGTCCATACAGCCAGGATGTCTCGTCATCACTGGTGACGCGAGTAAGGCTGTTCTGCGACCGAACCCTTCGTTTGTTCCGAAAGTGTTTCAAAGTGCATTCAGCGCGCTCCCGGTTCAGTTATCGGCTTTCTTCCCTCTGCCGCAGGCAAACCAGGAAGAGGCCCGTTTTCATCGGTTGTGCCCAGTACGTGCTTTGGCAGAGTATGTCCGGCGCACGGCCGGGGTCAGGACCACATCCCAGTTACTAGTCTGTTATGGACCTGGGAAAGTGGGCTTGCCGCTCTCTAAGCAGTGTCTCTCCCACTGGTTGTGCGAAGGCATTACCCACGCCTATGAGGCGGTGGGTCGCCCTCTGCCTGAGACTGTGAGGGCACACTCCACAAGAGGGGTGGCCGCTTCGGCAGCCCTCTTTGGAGGAGTAGCAGTTGCGGATATTTGTGCGGCAGCCTCTTGGGCTTCGCCTTTCGCCTTTTATCCGGTACTATCTTTTGGATATGCCCCCCTCCTCTTTCGCCGCCTCTGTTTTCGGCAGGACTCCCCGTATGCACCTTACCGCCGCCTGTTAAGGGGCGAGTGGGCGGGACTTCGGGTACAAACACTGGCGTGTGTCTTTGTACTTGGGGCGTGGCCCTCGGCCAGGCTGACCTATGTTGCAGGAATAGGTCCAGCAAGAGTACATTGTGCGGTTCGCTCCACTCCGCCTATGCCACTAGGAGCGAAGCCAGTGGGGCAGGGCTCCATGATATAGAACGATGGTTACGACTTGTAACCCCAGTTCTATGAGTGGAGCGAAGCCCCACAGGCAAGATGACTTTTCTGAACCCCCTTTGGCTCGCTGAAGATTTCTTTAGGAGCCGAACTGACGGTATGACAGGTTATTTATACCCTGGGTTCGCGGGTTTTCTGGCAAGGCACCGGTTTACTCCCATTGGTCGAGGTGCATGCATAGTAAAAATTGTTCAGTCACGTAGCTAGCTACGATTGGTCCAGCTTCGCTCCACTCATAGAACTGGGGTTACAAGTCGTAACCATCAATTTCTCTCCTGCGGTGTCCTAGAAGAATGCGGACGTGAATGTGCTTCATGTTCCGCCCTCTACACGCCCAAATTCAACCATATATGGTGAAAACCGTGACAATGCACAACGTGGTTCACCGGAAGGAACCGACATATTAAGATAGCGTGGAGCAAAGGCAAGACAATTACATTTATGGAAAAACGCGGAAAGAAGAGATGCAAAGAGACCGGCACCACCACAGAAGAAGACTACCTCGGATAAACATATCTAATGCCTGTAGGGCTACATTTTGCTAGGCTATTATTGGATATTTTTTTACCCAAATTCCTGTTCCATGTCTAACAATGTTTTCAACAGCAGTTTGGGTTGTCTTGAGCTATTCTGGGGTACTTCAGGGTAGTTTATGTTGGTTTGTGTAGAAGTTATTGTTTAGGGTAGTTTGGGGGCATCTTGGGCTAGTTTTGGCCAGACTGGGGTACTGTGGGTAGTTCTGGGGTACTGTGAGTTGTTGGGTATTCGGGGGTTGCAGTAGTTGGGTATTCTGGGGAACTGTGGGTAGTTTGGTATTATGGGGTGCTGAGGGTAGTTGGGTATTCTGGGGTACCCTACTGTGGGTAGTTGGGTATTCTGAGGTACTGTGGGTAGTTGGGTATTCTGGGGTACTGTGGATAGTTGCGTATTCTGAGGTACTGTGGGTAGTTGCGTATTCTGGGGTAGCCTACTGTGAGTAGTTGCATATTCTGAGGTATTGTGGGTAGTTG
Source organism: Borostomias antarcticus (assembly GCF_949987555.1). Classification (NCBI taxonomy): domain Eukaryota; kingdom Metazoa; phylum Chordata; class Actinopteri; order Stomiiformes; family Stomiidae; genus Borostomias; species Borostomias antarcticus. Next base: position 6,182,316 of record NC_140250.1, on the reverse strand, counting down.
GGTATTATGGGGTGCTGAGGGTATTCTGGGGTAGCCTACTGTGGGTAGTTGGGTATTCTGGGGTACTGTAGTTGGGTATTCTGGGGTACTGTAGTTGGGTATTATGGGGTACTGTAGTTGGGTATTCTGGGGTACTGTGGGTAGTTGGGTATTCTGGGGTACTGTAGTTGGGTATTCTGGGGTACTGAGGGTAGTTGGGTATTCTGGGGTACTGTGGGTAGTTGGGTATTCTGGGGTACTGAGGGTAGTTGGGTATTCTGGGGTACTGTGGGTAGTTGGGTATTCTGGTTTACTGTGGGTAGTTACAGTAGGTAATTGGAGCTGTTCAGGATACTTCTGGTTGGTTTGGTATAGTCTGGGTTTTTAGGTGTGCTTACAACGACCTCTCGCATCATCTTGTATACAGAGTTGTATAGCCTAGTGTCTTCCTATCCAGATTATTAATGTGGTTGTTCAGTTACAAGGCTCAGACATAGCAAGTCTCTTCAGACCTTAGGAATGTGAACGAGGGCATTTGGGAGGGAAAAAAACTCAGAACACACTTCTCCAGCTGTAATTCCACCAACCATGGCAACATGTCACCTACAGGTGCATCTCAGAAAATTAGAATATTGTGGAAAGTTCATTATTTCCCTAATTGAATTCAAGAAGTGAAACTTTCATATATTATAGATTCATTACACATGTAGTGAAATATTTCAAGGCTGATTGCCTCCATGTCACGCTCCACGTTGATACAGTAATTTGTGCAAAAGGAGCCCCCACCAAGTATTGAGTGTATAAATGAACATATTGATCATACTATACAATCATACAGATTAAAACAAAAAAGGCTTGAAATATTTCACTTTGTGTAATAGATCTAGAATACATGAAAGTTTCACTGTTTTAATTAAATTAGGTAAAATAATAGTTTTTCACAATATTGAAATTTTTTGGGATGCACCTTTATGTGACAAAGCTGGCCAGGCCTTGTGCCTTTCAGGCTTTAAAAACATTGCTGAGAGCAGATTTACTTAAACATGCTTTGTTTATTTCTGCAAAAATAGTAAGTGAAAACAAGGAAACAAATTGGCTTAATGTACAGTAGAGCTAAACAGCTCAACTTAGTGCAAAACTGCAAACCATCAGAAACAATTTACACAATCTGACAAACCTGAGTCAACAAACAAAACCAATCAAAAAAACAAAACAATGAATTGAACAATTACAGTAACTGAATGTGTTGGAACTGATATAAGCACTATTACACAATACATACAAATAACACCTGCGCCAAATAAGGCACAGATACTAAAACTAGAGTCCAGAGTCTAATAATATAATCAATCTCTAGGCCTGCTTCACAACTGTAAACAGATTTACAGGAAGACTTTTTAGAAAAGCTGTTGTCAAGTCTTGCTTGTCAAGGTTGTATGTTCCATGTTTTATTGATGTTTTCATGTTTATGTTCTTGTTTTTTAATTATTTTTTTTAATCATGACTGTGTACTATTTTATCATGCTCTGTAAAGAAGTTTGTGCCTGTGTTTTGAAGGGTGTGATACAAACAGTTCATTACTATTAGAACAGGTATAACCTGTTCAGGCCACAGAGAAACATTCCTTTCCCCTTTCTGATGTGAATTTAAAAAGGATGAGGATGCATGTGAGACAGTCAGAGACTAAATAATAACCTGCATGAATACAGTACATTTATAATGCCTGAAAAAGTTTTCAATTAAAAAATATCTGGCCACACAAAACCAATACAAACATAGAATACCTCTACAAACATGAACACACAACATTGTCTTAAAACGACATTTGTACAATATTCACAATTGTGCTGTCAAGCTACAGTATTAACAATACAAATGCATTCTCCAAACATCTGTACAATGTTTACAAAAGTGAGTTTTTTCAAAACACGTATAACATTCACAATAGTATAAGCCTTTTTAAACATTTGAACAACATTCCCAGCTGTATGAGCTTTTTATGGATGTAAGTTTTCATATGAGTTCTACGTTAGAATGGATGAGGTAGGCCGCTGTGTCTCTCAGCTTTCCTCCCTGGTAGCATCGCAGGTCTGACTGGGTGAGGGCATCCTGTGATTCCAGCCGGGCATTTCATGGGCACTACTGTCTGCCTCATAGTCTACCAGGACTGGGAAAGGGGGGCTTCAGTCAGTTCAGTTCAGCCCCCCTCACCGACACACACACACACATACACACTCATGCTCTGCTCGGCACAGTAACAATGCTGGGAGCCAACACTGTGCTGGAAGCCCCTGAGTGTCGCCACGTCTGCCCACGGCTCCGGGAAAAACGCAGGAAACTCTCCGTCCCATAATTTTTAAGGCGGATCCATCAATTGGAGAGCTCAGACTCTTAACACTCTTGGGCAGCGTAGTTCTGCTCCACCTTAAGTGTCTCTGTGGAAGCACACTGATTACGCTAGGCCGGTCGCGCTGTTGTCAGACTACTGGACCAAAAACAGGCAGACCCTCCCATGCCAGACCATGGCTGTACTGAGCACTCAGCTTGTGTGTGTCAGAGAGAGAGAGAGAGAGAGAGAGAGAAAGAAAGAGAGAGAAAGGAAGGGAGGGAGGGAGAAAGAGAGAGAGAGACAGAGAGTCTAGTCTAGTCTAGTCTGGCTGGGTAGAAAGAGAGCTGACCTCCAGGCTGGACTCCACCTCCAGGCTGGACTCCACCACCTCCTGCACTGGGATATACAAGTTCCCTTGGCTCTGGAACACAGAAGACAACAGGTGGTCGGTTAGTGGTGCGTGTGTATTTAGTATATGTGTGTGTGTGCATGTGTATTTACTGCATATGCCTGTGAGAGAGCGAGAGCAAGAGAGAGAGAGAGAGAGAGAGGGAGAGGGAGAGGGAGAGAGAGAGAGAGAGAGAGAGAGAGAGAGAGAAAGAAAGAGCGGTGCTTAGTGAGATGATTGTTTGCATTAGAAGCAATTATCAACTACGTTCAGAAATAGTATGGCAAAAAGTTGAAGACTTGCTTTTACTGTACCTTTGAATTGTTTTTCATTATGTCTTTGAAAATTAGGCTAGGTTCAGGAATATCAGGAAAAATCATGCTTTTATGCCTGAAAAAAAGCAATGCAAACACATTAACTAATTCAATTACCAAAAACACTCAAAAATATCTAGATCAAGTCTCTGGAAATTCAGAAATGTGTCTGGAAATTAAGAAATCAAGAAAAATAAGAATGTGACTGGGTTTCACTGACCTCCTTAAGCAAACCAGAGCTACGATGACAACCAGGAAGACGAGGACAGGAACAATAGCAGATGCCACGATCACTGACCAATCATCTGCAGCTCCACTTTCATCTGCACCTGAGGATCCCACAGGGACAAAACCATCTGTACCCTCCAGACAACTCTATCACATGATACCCAATACGCAAATCTGGCAGTTTATGAAAGGAAGATTTCAATAGTTTGTTATCAAACATCACTACTTAACATATTATGGTTAAGTTATTATTATGCCTTCAACTTGATTCAGTTAAATGTTTGATTGTAGTCATGAGGTTTGTACAGAGTAAAACAGACAGTACCATAGGTTTGTACAGAGTAAAACAGACAGCACCAGGTTTGTACTAGGGCTGCACGATTAATCGTGAATTAATCGAAATCGCAATTATGACCTCCGCGATTAACTAATCGCAAAAGGCCGCAATTAATGTGATTAATTATTTTGCTTTGAATTGAGTGTGCTAGGACTACACGGACGAATAACAGGCGCTTATGCTGTCTGACCAATCACATGCGTTCCCGCTGAGTGGTTACGAAAAAGATGATGTCACTCAAGCCCAGCAGGTCATATGCAAACTGTGCAGAGCTAAAGCTAAATTACTTTGAAATATTAATCGCAATTATTAATCGCAATTACCATTTTGAAGCAAATAATCGCAATTATTATCTTTTGTCATAATCGTGCAGCCCTAGTTTGTACAGAGTAAAACAGACAGTACCATAGGTTTGTACAGAGTAAAACAGACAGTACCATAGGTTTGTACAGAGTAAAACAGACAGTACCATAGGTTTGTACAGAGTAAAACAGACAGTACCATAGGTTTGTACAGGGCCGAGGTCACTCTCTCCGTGGCCACAGCTGGGGCTGTAGACTGCTTTCACCTGGAACCTGTACTGGCAGCTGGGCTCGTACAACACCTCATCCCTCTCTTCGGATTCCCTGGGATGCTGAATGAAAATTCAAACAGGCAATTTCTACTATTGCAAAATGACACCATACCCACACTGCCATGGCATGACTCCTTTTGTCCCGAGGTGGGCAAACCTGCCTCACCCAAGGTTCTGTTATATTGTTTTAGTGTTTGCCCAAAAGGGCCTGCCTTTGTTCCTGCTCAGACATTGAAACTTCAGGTGTTTCTAGTGATGCCCGCATCACATGTTTCCTATGTCTGCCCTGAAACGCCCCGTTCATGACATCGAATGGCGTTTGGCCTATCAGTAATGACATCCAGTTTGAGTTTGAATAAAATGTTGTGTTCGCCACTGTCATGGTGTGATCTTGGCCTACTCCTGCGTGTGTGAGCCAAATGTCCCTGTTTTGCAAATCATATCTTGGAATAAAGTAAACAGTTTTGTAAGTTTGAATTAGAACCTCTGCATATTGACTACTAGATTTTTCTATTGAGATTAAACAAATGTAGATCCTCTATTACACTCTGACAATCATTCTGTAACCAGAAACAAAAAAGAAACAGGAAAGACTAGGTATAGCAAATGTAGCAAGTGCTGTGTGTATATTTTCATGGGCTGTGTCCATATTTTAAGTTATGATGAATGCATAGACGATGACAGTGTTATGATACTAGGACACCATAAAAACAATAACACATTACAAAATCTAGATCTCTACTGCTTCCTGCTGTTTACAAGGGGCTTGTCATGGGTCCTGCGCTCGAAACAACAGAGTTCACACGGCCAACCACGTCTTACCATAATCTCCCCGCACTTGGTGTAGTTCCAGACGTATCTCCAGCAGTCTGATTTAGCGATGTCTGGCGGGGCCCAGCTAAGGACCAGTGTCCTCCCCTCCTTGGTGATGGTCATCTCCGGGGGTGGGGGCTTGACTGCGGGGGAATCAGATTAACACAGTGATATGGTTGAGAACTGTGTCTTGTGTTGAGTCCAAATGAATATCCGGGCCTTGTCGAGGAAACATTAGTAATTACCGTTATCCATGGGTTTCTTAAAGAAGATGTTCCGAACTGGCGAGCCGTTGAGTGTACCGTTGACCAGGAAATAGATGTCGACGTTTTCCTTCTCAAGACCCGTCCCTTCGCCCAGGTGAAAGCCAGTCCTCATACCGTCCCAGAACAGATACTCAGTACACGGCGAAGTGTGGGCCTTACCTTCGTACCTGAGAGAGACAGGAGAGCAGTCAGTAAGGATCACAGCCAATGACAGCGCGGGTTGTGTTCTACTTGTAAATGGCAAATGACGGTAAACGGACTGCACTGACATCAGTGCTGAATATTTTGTCAGCTGAAAAGTTAGCATCGCCAACCAAGAGCTTCAATTCACAAAACCCATCTTCAGTAATGTGTTTTAACTTTTAGAACAAAAGTACTCTAGTCTGAGAGTCTCTGTTAAACACATACCTTATTTTCGGCATTTTGGGAAAATCCCATTCATTTTTACCATAGAGATTTTGTACTCAGAACCTAATGGCGGCGATGCTACTGTAGATTTTCAATTTCCTACAAAATTACAACATCAACTCACCACTCATTTATCCAAAGTGCTTTACAATGGCCTCTCATTCACCCATTCAAACACCAATGGCGGCAGCTGCCATGCAAGGTGCTCGCTTACTCATTGGGAGCTCTTTGGGGTTCAGTGCCCAAGGACACTTCGACATGTGGACAGGAGGAGCCGGAATTCGAACCACCGACCATGCGACCATCGGATGACCCGCTTTACCTGCTCTGTGCTGTATAATAGTGCCTGAGCGTTCCGAGTGTTGTGGAGGTGTGCATGTATGTATGTATATGTGTGTATTACTAGACATATGTATTTATACAGACTGGATGTGTGTATGTACATATTTTTTTACTCTATTCGATACACATGCTGTACATATAGATGTATAATAGTCCCTGTTCTTCTTTTTATGCTTATTGTTACTAGGCATACTCTGTATCTGCATTTCCAACCTTGCAGTAATTTTTTTCCACTGCTGAAACACCACATTTCCCCCCTAGGGGAATCAATTGATCCCCCTAGGAGGAGATTTGGCAGTTCAGCAGTGGAAAAAATCACAAGTTTGGAATGCCCTCGATGATAGATATATAGACAGACAGACACTTGTGGTTCAGTGATAGATAGACAGATAGATAGACAGACAGACAGACAGACAGACAGACAGACAGACAGACAGACAGACAGACAGACAGACAGACAGACAGACAGACAGACAGATAGATAGATAGATAGATAGATCTATCTTTCTATCTCCTGAGGCACAGTCACCCCCACCTCCTTGTCACTGAACACCAAGCGTTTGAAAAGAAGAGGAGGATCTAGTGTAGTTCGCACCAATAGTAGAACTGGAGATCTGGAACGTGATTGGTTGGGAGCCAGGAACAGTTCATGTGCTTTGATGAGTAGAGGAAACACTGGAAGTCCTTCACCAGTTCTAGAACAGGGAGGAGAAATCAATCAACAGGAATATGTGCATGAACAACACAGAGTGGATGCTATTGTCCTCACTTTTGTTCTAACTGTAATTTAGGGATGTTTGATTTGACTCACAATCACGCACGTCTGAGACTAGTGCGCATTGGTGTTCCTTGCATTATAAGGGCAATCAAGGGCACCCGAGTACTTGCAGATGTATTTCCCATTTCAAACCAATTCTCTGGTAGTGTCAGCCTGCCTAACGTTCCAGATCTTTCTAGATGACAGTCAATATCATAGAATAGGAGCATCATTCTGACTATCAGAGTCACACCATCGCAGGTGACTGTCTTTCCATAGCAAAGGACAGACAGAGCAGAACACATTGAATAGATAGAGACAAAATTTGTCTTTCACCATTTATTTATACCCTGATGCATTTCGTCTGAACATGTCCCGCAGAGCATATCTCTGTAGGCATTGGGTGCGGCCTGAAATTGCAACTCGTCAATGCGTTCTGCTGGTTGAGTTTGCTGTTGGTTAAGGATTTAACACTGTTTCTTCTGAATATTAAATTGAGAACGTCCTGTACACACTTTTGGAATCCCCTTCATGAGGTTATTATCAGTCCCTCATCCTCAAGCCAGCCTGTTGTAAAGATAACATTAAAACAACTTAAAATCAAGATATGAAATCACTTGTTCTAGCCTGATAGATAGATAGATAGATAGATAGATAGATAGATAGATAGAGACAGACAGACAGACAGACAGACAGACAGACAGACAGACAGACATATACTTTATTGATCCCCCTATGCGGAAATTTGCCGTTGCTATGTGGTTGTGATGTAATGTTGTAACTAGACCTACTCTATAGGACAGAGCCTACCTGTGTGCTGAGGGACAGTGATGGTGTCAACAGGCTGGGCTCCGGGGTGGCACCCTAAGGGCCTGAGGCTGTACTCCACCCTCTCCTCCGTGGACCGGCACCACTCTTTATTCTCTGGCTTCTCTAGGAGATAATCCTCCTTCGGCTCCTGCGGAGAAAGTAATACGCTGTGTTTTAATGTTGTTTTAATGTCTGGCAGGTTCCGAGACAGTTTATAATCATGAACCACCATGCTACTGAAGTGCTGACACATGCACACACATAAGGAGTATACCCACTTTGTTAGTCAACACTACACCCCTGCTTACCCCGCACACTTGGCCATTGCAGATTGCGTTTTTTGGTGTTTGTCTGTCTTAAGTTACCATTGCATTGTTGTGACAAGTGACATGTGATAACTATTATTATTATTTTTTTTATTATATATTTTATTTTTCTTGATAAATACTTGTATATTATTTTACTACACCACTTCCTAGTCTACTTAAGACCTTTAAAATTACAATTTGAATACTGTTTTATTTTAATCACTTACTATGGTCTTGTTTTACTTAGGTCTGCTAAAGTTGAGTTTGCTCTGTGACTAAAAATGTCATTACTGGTAGTCTAATGATGGATTGTTAGCAAGTAAAACTTTAGACTTGTTACTCGTAAAAATGATGAGCTTCCAGTAGCATGTAGGTCAAGAGTTCGGATTAATAATAGATTGACTTATTAGATATATAATACTTAATTATTATTTTAAAACAATAAATACTCAATATTTAAGTCCAAGTGGCGATGATAGGCTAATATGGCACTAATATGACACTGCCTACTGTAGGTTAAGCCCTTTGTGGCTGGAATTAACTCATAGAATAGCCTATTAACATTTACATATAAACTTCAACTGTTTTTTGAAAAATACCAAAGCAAATGCATTCTTCTCACCTCGCCAGTTTGTACAGTGACGTGGTAATTGTCCGCGCAACGGGCCGAGTACCCCACGGGTGACTGCCACCACAGCCTCCCACAGAACTCGTTCCTCCAGCGCATCGACAGGCGCGCTACAGGGAAAGGATCTGCTGGGAAGTCAAAAGGCCGTTTAAAATGTCCCTTGAAGAACCTACTGTAAACAATATCTGATGGCTGACAACGAGATCAATGTGAAAACAATTCCTGATAGCTGTTGTAGCATATACTGTATAGGCTTGAAAATGTAACCACTGCCCGTGTTTGGGTTCACCTCTTATTTTATTGACAGTGATCCATTCTCAATCCAGCATTTGCTACACTTGGTCAATGTTTTTTTGTAGTAGGCTATGTGTTGTCGACAGTAACTTCAATCAGTCACTAGTCCGAGTTTGTGATTCCCAGTGAGGTTACTAGGAATAGCGCCATGTAAACGCGTGTAGCCTATTAATGTGGCGGCTGTGACGCCGATGTCAGGAAACATTCAGGGAATTCCTGGTCCGGATTTGGTCATACATTTTATGGGCTATATCGAAACCAAGTGAGGGCTAGACTTTAGAGGTTATTATTACCATTTGTATACACCATTATCTAAATATATCAGTTTTACCTGACTGAGTTCCTGATGCAGCCATGAATATAAACCATTGTAGAATCCCGACCGTTTCCAGCTGTTGGAGAAGCATGTCGCCCCGTGCGTCCGGGATTCCGAGCGCGCGGCTCTATGTCCGTCAAAATTCCTGAAGTTTTCAGACCCCCCAAAAAATCTGAATTGACGAATGTTTGCAATAGCTTGACATATATGCCTTACGGCTGTAAATGAAAGTAGCCTACACGGGGCAGGATTGGCCAAAGTACGACGCAGTGTTTCCTTTGGCAAGCTTCGTGTTGATGGTGCGCCAGGAGCTTCAGGTAAGTTGGGCGGAGTTAGCCGTGGCGCGCTAGGAGACGCATTGACAAGACCTTGGAGATGTTGACCTATTAATAGTAGCCTACTGTATTACCTAGCCCTTTTCAGTTACGTTGTCGCATGCTCGCTCATGCCAGACAACAGTCCTTTGCCGCTCCATTCAAATCGGAGCGGCAAAGGCGCTCATATTTACAAGTGTCAGATAAACATGAAACTTCACTTACCTAAGCAAAAGGGTCTATTTAAACAAATGCTGGGGTTTGAAGCATCGGCGCTACCATTAAATAACTTATTTAGACGCGTTCTGTCCGAGTGAATTTATTTTTCCGAGGTAAGGCCGTTTCAGACGAGGAGCGATATCCGCGCATTGTAATTCATTTTCAATGAGAAAGGCGAGCGGACAATCTGGGGCGGAGCGGCAAGCGGGTGCGACCCCGTGAAATTGTCGCGCGCGTGCTCGTTTCGTGCACACGCCCGTCGGCGACAAGAGCTGAATTGTAGTCAGCTTTCCCCGCTGCGCGCAGGACGCACGCGTCCCCCGCTGATCCGAGCGAGAACGCAGGCGGAATATCGCTCCCCGTCTGAAACGGTAGTCTTCTTCTGTGGTGGTGGCGGTCTCTTTGAAGCTTCGACAACAGGACTGAAAAGGGCTAGCCTATGTATTACCGTAGCGCCCATTGGTCGTTACTATGCAATTCTCAAAACAAATTAAAGTGAGCGAAGGGAAAGTGAGTCATCAAGACTGAAAATAATCAATCAGTAAATTTAATGCAAAACGTTTGTTTTATTAAAAAGGGCTTAACAGCATGTTTGACAAGCAACTCACTCATACAATTCGATTAAAAATGCAAATAAAAAAAACGTCAGGTAACATTTCTCTAATCAGATCAGATTTTGGACAAACTATTAGTCCAAAGTTATACAATTATAAATACCTACATTACATACACAGATACAGTATAATAATCTTACAGCATAACAATATATTATATACATCTGCATATGGTCATCCATCTGCTAATTTCAGTGTATAGCACTTGTGAAATACTTTACAAACAGCAATGTCTGTTATTGGTTACTTTAAACAGAAGAGACTTCTCTGAGTATGGGGCACTGAGGCACAAGTTGGAGACCAGAGGCACTCTGCTGAAACTCACTGACCCACGGTCGCTGTATTCTGATCCCCAAATATAAATAACACATTTGACAGAGAACACATAACCTGATCTGGGATCAGCGTCTGATGGCACCTTTGCCGTCTTCCGGCTCAGAGGCAGCATTGCCCCTGCCGATGTAGGCCTCTGGCACGGCAAACGCCTCCGCATTTCATCAGCATACGGCTGCATTCAATCTGGTTCCCATGCACTTACCACCATGCCCCCTTTTCCACGATCAGGCACACCCCCTTGCACTGATAATGTGTTGGCCGTCCTCCCAAACACACAGCAAGGTAAACAATCATGGACAGATCGAAAGGTCACCAGGTAATCTAGAGGAAAGCCTCTAACTTAACAGGCATGCTGTGAGTATTGGAACACAAGACCCGGATTTAGGATTGGCTGCTTATCAGGAGGTTGATTCAGCCCAGCAAATGAGACCAAAGCGCAACACTTAGATCCAGCCTGCATACCTGGAGATTGTGACCGGAGAGTAAGGTGCAATATCATCTTACAAAACAGACTGTAGGTTATTACCTTAGCCTGACGTGCCACATTTGAACGGTTCAGTGTCATTTTGCTCTCATACATTCTCTGAACACTGCTACTGGGGTCCTAATACGAGGGCCACACACTGTGGCCAAGTCTGTACCGAGCAGCTGCACTCCACCAAGCAGGCGAGATACATCCCAATACTGCAGAGTACCTCAAACCCCAGACATTTAGGCAGGCTCGGCTACTGTAGCTAGACTTGACATACAGTAGGAAGCCCTACAAGTGGGCCTCAGGCCCAAAGTGTTACTGGAAGTCTAAAGTGAAAAGTACAAATCCCAGAGCACAGTAACACGCAAGGTTTGGCCGTAGGCAAGGGAGCTGGCAGGTCTGGTTCAGGAAGAGGAGGGACAGGAGAAGCGGTGTTAGCCCAGGTCTGTCGACGTCGTCCCACTGATGGCGCGGAACACGTGCAGCGAGTTCTGGAGCAGGGAGCGCATCAGGTCCTCCTGGTAGATCTAAGCTCAACAAAACAAACACAGTTCAGACAGAAGAACAAAATCTCACACGTGAAACAACAGACAAGCAGAGTCACCGTTTAATTTAAAAAAAACGCGATGAGCGCATGACAAAAGTGATTTACTAAATTAGGCATAACACTAAATCAGCCACATAAAAATGGAATGTCAGCTTTGGTTCAAATGATTGTCGGTCACTTGTGACATGGAGTTGATATTAGTGAAAGGCACAGCCCTACGAGCCACTTTTACAAGCTTCACCTGAGGGACGGACGTGGGCCATGCCAGACTGCTGCAGTCACCTGACTATTCCAGAAGTATGAAGATTAACTCACTTTGGGCCTCATTTCAGAACATTTGGCCACATCAAAATGAGCAGGGCCCTGTTTGATGCACTGACATGCATACAGATGTTCCCAAATTTCTCTTGGTAAGCGCACCACCACCCACATCCTCAAGAGGCAACAGAACATGGTTCAACTTGACCCAGTTGTTCATGCGGGCTTCTGGGTGCAGTGAACACCAGACTGACAACTGGTACGGGACTGGTAGTAAGCCGGTGGTAAAGTCATTACGGTGTTGTCTACAACAATTCCTTGTCAATAGCCCTACAGGTCAAAATAAATGATCAAATTTCCCTCATGAGTGGAGACATTTTCTGCAGTCTACATGTAGTTGTTAATAGTTCAGGCATACTACCAGTCCTATACCAGCTCGCCAGTCTGGCGTTCAGCTGCCTCTTGAGGTTGCTTGCTGGGGCGTAAAATAATCAAATAAACATCTGTCTACTGGTGTGTGAGTTCATCGCAAGCGGCAAAACGTATGTCTGTCAAGGCGCCAACAGACTGATTCAGTGTTGAGAAACAGGAGGAGGAATGACGAAGGGAAACATCAACACGTTCTTCCACATTACCTGGCCTTCCTCAAGGCTGAAGGACAGCAGAGACAAAGGGAAGAGAAGATCAAAAGAAGAGAAGAGAAGCACTCATGACAAAAGAAAGCCTCCTACATGCCAGTGTTAGCAAGTGACAGTTGGCAGCAGAAGCACATACTGTATGTGGTGAGAAACTGAGGACTGAAACGGATAAAGACACATCATGCTGATGTTGAGTGTACAGTATGTGTGTGTGTGTATGTGTGTGTGTGCGCGCACGAGTGTGTGCGTGCGCGCACGAGTGTGTGCGTGCATGTGAGTCTGTGTGCGCGCGTGTGTATGTGTGTGTGTGCACCTGTTTGTATGTGTGAGCCTCAGGCAGGTTGTCTTGTTATCTGAGGCTTGTTTCTGAGAAGCAGCTGATTGCCTCACCGCAGTGCAAAACCCTAGAAACCCCTAGCTCTGTCACAATGGAGAGACACTTCTCTATCGAGATAGACTCCTCCCTCTTTCTGTTACTATACATTAGGGCTGCACCCTGAAAGTCGACAAGTCCAATCATCAGTCATTTTTTTGCTCCACTCTCAAGATGCGCTGGTGGGCTAAGACCACCTGCCTTGTGATTTATATAGGACAGGCCAGTCATTCCGACAGTATAGGCTATTACTGTAGCTATTAGTGTTGTGCTGTAAAAGGAGACTTAAGACTGATATTGCGGAGGAATGAAGGCAGGGAACCCCTCTCTCCTCCGTTATGCATCTAGCCATCAATCACGTGCATTTCCCAAACTGAACATCACAACACAAAACTGCTTTCGTAGATCAATTTTCTTGTATTAACTAAGATATCCACTGGATTTCTCCCCCCTATAAACAGTGCCCAATGCATGAGCCTATTCGCACACGCTTTGAAATGCACAGTTGAGGAGACTATCGTCAAATCACCCAACCCTAATAGGCTATGGGAAACTGCATAGAAACAAGGGGGCATCCGAAGTAGATGGACAATGTGGGCTAGATGATGCATGTTTAGCAATAAAATAGGCGTCTTTTCTTGTACTGCCTGTGAGTTTGAGTTTGACAGCTGTCCCGACTCCCACGGTCTCCCCGAAAACAGAACTTTTTAAAGCCCATTTTGTGGAAAACTGTAGTAGCGGATGTCCATCGTGAAAACAGTAGTAGCGGATGTTTTGGCTACAGCCTATACAAGCTGACTACGAGCAGGGAGCTGATGTTCATGAGGGCCTGAGAGGAAGCGATGGCTCCACTGCAGAGGGGGGATGCACGCGGCCAGAGATGGCAACCACGGGGGGGGGGACGCCTCCGTTAGCGGTTCACAGTCCGGTGAATTACGGATCACTGTCACGCCCATTTGGGAAGCGTGATGCCATAGAAGCAGGGGACAGCATATGATGTCAGCGGGTGTCGGGAGAAAACGTAAGCGATCCGTACACACTTGTGTATGTTTTACAAGCGCGTGGTCTAGTTCTAATCAGTAAGCTGTCTGTCTGTAGTATGATTCCGTGGGGAGGACGTTTGACTGTGTGTGTGTGTGTGTGTGTGTGTGTGTGGGGAGTATGGCAGCTCAGGACAGCGTCGGTGGTAGCACCTGTTCATGGATGATGTCGGATAGCTCCTTGACCATGTCTTTGAAGTTGGCCTTCAGGCCCTCGTGGTACTCAAACTGGTCCTCTTTGATCAGGCGCTCGTTGATGTCTAACGCCACGCTGCAAGCCTGGACAAACCTCCTGCAGTGACAGGACACACACACACACACACAACCAAATGAATATATGTAATTACTTACAGTACATGGGCATGCATATGCACAAGCGTGCCTGGTCTCACACACATGCACACACACACAGATAAACAATGCACACAGAGACCACGACTGCAGAAGTGTAAGTGGAGAGTCTGGTGGGTGAACACACGCCTGTCTGGGTTTGGCGCCGGTACATCAAGTGACGTCCCCGCCCGTACCTGAATATCTCCTTGAGCTCTTTGGCTTTCTTGCTGTTGGACTGGTTGGTTTTGGAGTCGTCCAGGAAGGCCCTGGCGTAGGCCATGGGCCCGGCGTTCACCTGCATGGGCACAAGGCCAGTGTATGAGGAAGTCACACAGCAGCAGGACTGAGACACGTGAGGGACAATAAATGCGGAACTACTGGAAAAGGAGGAGGAGGGACCGGGCGGCCACTACCCTTCTCACACAAATAAAAGCAGAACATTTGGCCCAGCGGTTTGCTGTGGCATAGTGTGGTACAGCCAGTGTTGGTACAGTAGCAGTAGAGTTTGTGTGTGTGTGTAGCACAGTGTGTCATGTTTACAAGATGCTGGGTGCAAGGGTCATTAGTGGCGATCTGTGTTGTGTCTAAAATCAGTTTTTTTGTGCATTTAGTTTTTGATGCTACGTACAGAAAAAATAAAGTTTTTCCCAGTTGTAACCATGCAGTAGATAGAGAATATATAGAGAATGGCTGTACGCAACACCGTGTTGTCTTGGCGGTCTATAATTATTCAACAATTAAATTTTCAGTGATATAGATTTCAAATGTGTCCACCACACTGTTCCTTACATTTCCTGCATATCCCAAATTTAAATCAAGCAAGATGTGTGACCTCAGAAAGGGGGGTAAGATGACAGGGACAATAGAACAAAATATGGCCAGAGAACGAAAGGTACCTGGCTCCAACACTGGCCTAGGCACAAACTAGTTCATATTCTAAGTCAGGGTCGAGACGCCAGGTTGTCGTGTCCTGGCATCAGCCTCCACGGACCCATGAGGTGACACCGCTGCTCTGTGCTTCTCACGCCTCAATTCCACTGACGTTTGCGCGGCGTTCCGAATGCGCTCAGGTTTTATTCCGTCCTCCACACGGCTTCAACTCCCACCGGTTGCGTTTCAGGAGCGACCATTTTGTTAGATATTCTGCCAGGCCGCCAGGGGAGTGGGACCTAGCTACCCATTTCTTCTACTACTACTTGATGCGTCCCAGATGCGGCATCCGTGCGACAGACCTGCTGTCTATTTCTACCGGAGCTCTGTGGAGAGACTTTTCTGGGTCGCTTCTGAAACGTGCCGCAGCGCATCTGGTGGAAACACCATCATTGTCTAGAGCGGCTGCGGTCGACTCTGGCTGCCGTACGGTAACCGGAACACACCGGAACCGGATTCAGTGGAATTGAGGCATCGTGGTGTATATTTCCAAGTAGTGAACCTACAGTATGACCTGGTCTGACCTTTACAGAACGACACACCTGTGTACAGAGCTAACGACACACCCTGTCACCATGTCAGGGCTTAATGTAGTTCAGTGAATCACTGACTACTAGTTGGGATGCAGTGCTCTGTGTGCTGAAAGCAGGCGATGAGTCAGCAGTCTCTCTGTGTACCTGCCTAGACTGAGCCTCAGGCCTAAGGGGTCCATGTTGACAGTGTGGTGCTCTGTGTAGGCTGCTGTTACAGTGTATTTCAGAGTTTTTGTGTACAGTGTCTTTACATGTGGTAAAGCGTATGATCCGGGCCTACCTGCAGGCTACAGTCATCCTGCAGCCAACCTAACATCATTGCTATAATACCAGCCTTAGCCTGCAGCTTACCTGACATCACTACTACCAGTCATAGCCTGCAGCCTACCTGACATTAACCTTAATGCTACCAACCATAGCCTGCAGCCTACCTGACATTAACCTTAATGCTACCAGCCATAGCCTGCAGCCTACCTGACATTACAGCAACTGTACCAATCATAGCCTGCAGCCTACCTGACATTAACCTTAATGCTACCAACCATAGCCTGCAGCCTACCTGACATTAGCCTAATGCTACCAGCCATAGCCTGCAGCCTACCTGCCGCTATCACCTGCCAGAAACCAACTGCTACCCAGCAGAGTAGAATAGCCTACAGTGTAGGAAACTGCTGGAGAACTACTGGCCTACTACTGCGGAGCCACTACTGCTGCTGCTACTACAGAAGCTAACGTTAAGCTGGGTTTGTTTTAGCTAAATTAGGTAAAGGCTAATGTTAAGCTGGGTTTGATTTAGCTAAATTAGGTTAGGCTAACATCAAACAGGGTTGGGTTAAATTGAGCTAAGTTCAGGAATTGAGGTAAAGTTAACGTTAGCTAAACGCTTCTGGGAAGGAGGCAACATTTTTCAGCACTTTTGAGATTGTCTCTCAATGAAAAGTGCTTTAAACATATTATGAATTATTATTATTATTATTACCTGCACAGAGACGCAGCCCTGCAGCTTGAGCTGCAGCTGGATCATGTCGACCTCCTGGCAGGAGCAGAGCTTGACCAGCTCGGCAGTGCGCGCCCTCATCTCGTCGATGGCCACTTCCACTGGCTTCAGCTCCACATGCTTCTCCCCCACCACCTCCACGCGCTTCTTCACGTACGGGAACGTGTTGGCCGCTGGTGGAGTCAGAGAGAAGGGTTAGTGTTGGGGGAGGGAGTCAGAGAGAAGGGTTAGTGTTGGTGGAGTCAGAGAGAAGGGTTAGTGTTGGGGGAGGGAGTCAGAGAGAAGGGTTTGTATTGGGGGAGTCAGAGAGAAGGGTTAGTGTTGGGGGAGGGAGTCAGAGAGAAGGGTTAGTATTGGGGGAGTCAGAGAGAAGGGTTAGTGTTGGGGGAGTCAGAGAGAAGGGTTAGTGTTGGGGGAGTCAGAGAGAAGGGTTAGTGTTGGGGAGGGGGAGTCAGAGAGAAGGGTTAGTGTTGGGGGAGGGGGAGTCAGAGAGAAGGGTTAGTGTTGGGGAGGGGGAGTCAGAGAGAAGGGTTAGTGTTGGGGGAGGGGGAGTCAGAGAGAAGGGTTAGTGTTGGGGAGGGGGAGTCAGAGAGAAGGGTTAGTGTTGGGGGAGGGGGGTCAGAGAAGGGTTAGTGTTGGGGGAGTCAGAGAGAAGGGTTAGTGTTGGGGGAGGGGGGTCAGAGAAGGGTTAGTGTTGGGGGAGTCAGAGAGAAGGGTTAGCTCTTCACTGCTCTCAGTCACGTTAGTGTCGTTTTCATGCTCCTTCTCATTGTCCTGTTTCACTCTCGTTATATATTAGGTCAAACACAGGTAGAATTCAGGCGCAGGGAGGAGAAGAGACTAACGCATGTAGCATGGCACATCTGCCTTGGTGTCACTGTAACCCCAGCCAGCCTGATCCTGGTACAGTAGCTATTACTGGAACCGGTAACTGTTTATCACATCCACTTGAGAGAGAGATAGAGAGAGAGAGAGAGAGAGAGAGAGAGAGAGAGCTTGAGGCGGTAGTTTGTGTTGATACACAGCACGTTGGAAAGAGTTTTTTGTCCGTGGTTATTCAGTGGTATGGCTTGGGCGCTGCCAGACTGCGTTGCCACCACCCAGCTGCCACCAGGGTTAGCCTTAGGTGGGGCCAGGGCTCCTCTGTCAATATGGAGCCAACCAGGAATCAATTGGTCCTGGACTCTGGCATCGAGTGGAGAGTTCAGTCACACTGTGGCAGATGTGCAGATTCAGCTAGTTATATTCGCTGTATGGATCCTAATTAATGGTAATTATTCTACCCCATAGGCCTGTCTGCTACAGTAGAAAATAAAACACTGTTTTGCATTAAACTGTTCAGCTACTGTTGAAATGAGAGGTTTGAAGATATAAAGACACGAGCGCCACCAGTCATCAGTGTTGATGTCTATTCTGGTGTGGATATTAAACAGGAAGTGTACTGTTTATTGACTGGTTAGATATTAAACAGGAAGTACTTGTGAGCACGGTCCTCCTCTTGCACTGCTCCTCCACGCCGCCGTGCTTCTTCCCGCTCAGCGTGTACGGCGTCTCGAACACGAAGCGGTTGATGTTGTGGCACTTCTCAAAGTCAGTCTTCTTCTCTGGCGCCTCCTTCTCCTCGAAGTAGGGCTTGACGAAGGTCACCTGGATGTAGGCGAACTTGGGGTCCAGGTCTTTGGGGTTGACCTGGGGGTGAAATGTCAGCAATGGTAGGTAGACCCAGCGTGAGGTAGGATATTAGTACTACAAGTAAGGTGAAAATTACTACGAATTATTGGATATTAGGGATGAATTAAAAAGTAGAGAAAAATTTAGCGAAGTGCTTTGCCTTAAAGCAACAATTTGGTGACTAGGCAAATTTCTTTCCCCACTATTATAGATCATACCAGATTGTTAGTCAAAATCTTCCCACGGGCAGTGAAGAGGTAACGCTAAACCACTATTGTATCTATTTACTGACAGCGAAGGCTTTGACAGACGTTCTGGCATGACCTATAATAATGAGGACATGTGAGAAAATGAACATCCCAACTACCAGAACGGTCCCTTAAGAGAGATTACGAGAGCCGATCCAGCGTTAATACAATCTAATCCAGATGCAACAATAAGGAGAACAAAGATAAGCTATCCTGAAACAGCAGATCCTGAGAAGCTGCATGCTTGGCAGCTACTGTGCATGTTCTCACCGCCGCAGAGCCCAGGACCCCAGCCACTGACGTTACTTAATAAGAGATCATCTCAGTGAGTGATCTGCAGCCAACGCAGCACGGAACGGAGAATGGGACCAGTCAGATGGAACCGTTTGAGAGTTAACTAAACAACTATATTAAAAAACAACATCTGTAGCGCAGTGTAGACCGACGTAAACTTCCATTCCTTTCTCAGGGAATATTTCGTTTCTGTTGGGGGGTCTGACACCCCGAAGGGAAGGTAGTGAGAGACAAGAAACCGGGTGTTCTATTCTTCTCCCGGTCGTCGTTCTCTCGAAGAGAACCTGTTGTACCTTGTTGGAGTCCTGGATGATCTTGACGTTCTCCGCTCCAAACTTGTCCCCGTAGAGGGCGAGGAGGCGGTGGGAGATCTCCGACAGGCCGGTGAGTTTGGGCTCCTTGTAGATGTACTCCTTCCCGTCCTCCTCCTCGAAGAAGCCCTGTGACACATCAGTCTCGCATTAGGACAGTCTCCAGCATGGCTGACCGGCGCAGGGATACAGTGTGAGCCATGAAGCTATAAAGTGAATCCGTCTGTTTAATTCCTTACTCTCGTGTGTCCAGATCTAATTCATGCCCTGTAGGACTTCCTGTATTTTAACAGCAAGTGTTTATCCAGGTGCATCCTCTGCCTAACATCCCCCTTATTGGACATTTGGGCCATTACATACTCTTGCTGCACATACCTTCATGTTGTCAAACAGACAAACCTCATTCACTTATAGTCTGGGGTACAGTATATAAATTGTTCTTTATTTTACGAGAGAAGTGAGAATTCATCTTCAGCTAGATATCCAGCGGCTGCATTTGGAACGTGTTCACCACCAGGCCTGTGGTGTAATCTCTCAGTCTCTAATCCCAATCTGTCTTTCTCCAGCGGCTGCAGATGATAACGGCCCTGTTCCAGAAACCCCAGACACATGAAAGGGTTACTTTTACATCTATCAGATCGTGCCTGCATGGTTTGAATTCCCGTGGCGAAATAGAACTGCGGTGAACTGGGCGGTGAACTGTGGTTCATGGGAAGTGTTCAATGAAGAGGCACTCAGTGAGCGCAGCCAGGGGTGAAATTTAACTTTTTGGCTCATGATGAGTCACCTGCCAAGGGGACTGTAGATAAAAAAATCTACCGGCCAAGTATATATTTTTTTTTTCAGATAGCGTTCCGAAATCTAGTCGCCAATTGGAATTTTTACCTGCATTTGGCCGGTGGCAGGTGTTCATTTTCAGCCTTGAGCGCAGCTCAGAATCAGGCAGTTAGAGGTATGGAAATTGATGCTTCTGATGCTACTCTCTGTCTAGGTCTTAAGGGACTCCCTTACAGGGGCGTGTCCTATGCTGGTGGCGACCCTACAACATACCGTACACAACATGAGAGAGCAGAGATCAAATCAAGTCAGAGATCAAAGATCCAGTCGTTTCCCCAATGTTGTTCTCGACGTAGGTTCTACCCACCTGACCGTAGAACGCCACTCTGAAGTACGTCCCCAGCAGCCGTCTGCCTGTGTGCATCACCTCCAGGATCTTGTTGTAGGCTCGGTGCAACGTGTCATACAGGCGACTCAGTTTCTGTATTTAAAAAAAAAACATAAATGTGCATTAGTGCGCCTGTCATATAGTACTGTGTGTGCTAGTCTATGAGGCAATGTGTGTGTGCATGTTTCTCTCCCATGTACTTGTATGTATGAAAATGATCTTTCTAGTTAGCTAATTATTTAATTTGATGAATCATATTGCGACATGACGAGATTGTGGCAGGTGTACTGTATACCTAACATGTTGAGAGACTCCTCTCCTGTACACAGGAGTGTGTGTGACTCCTGACAGAGTGGACAGATACAGTATACAGTACGCTGGGGGCTCGCAATCTGAGCCCAGATGTCCGACAGAAGGAGCACCCGGTAGGGGAAGATGGAGAGCGGAGCTGGGATAGGATAAACTTCCCATGGCAGTATTTATGCCGCAGAATGTATTCCATAAACCAACAGGCTGTTTCATAAACACGGGGATGTGTGAGCGTGTTTGTGTGTGTGCTTTACAGACAGTAACCTGACATCTAGCTGTCTTAGTCCTAATCTGATCGATCTAACTTTTCCGTCATTTTATACTAGCTAGCGTGTGGTGCGGCCGCACGCGTTTCTGGGCTGCGTACCTGGAACTCGTGGCGTTTCTCGTAGATGGGGATGGTGAGCTTGGCGATGTGAGTTATGAGCTCGTATCTTTCGGCTTTCCACAGTCCCTCCACGCACAGCTCCAAGTGTTCCACCAGCACCTCCTGAAGGCCCGAGACACACAAGCTGACCTCACCGCTCTCGGCCACAGGCGTCTGGCTAGGGAGCAGAGCCACATCGCAGGGCTCTGCTACGAAGACCAAACCTCATACTGTGATCTAAGCTGCAAGCTACGACAGAAGCTTTTCCCCCCCTACAAAACCGTCGGCCATCGGCATCAGCCACCGGACGCTGAGGGAACCAATTCACTGTAATTAATGACAGTGGCTCCGCTGTAGCCATCGAAGTTAAGAGAATCGTCGAGGTTCATTTCTTGATGGTCGACACGTGCGTACATATAGTGAATGGAATTTATTGAAACATGTAATTGTTCTGCTTGTTTTTTTTGTCATATTTAACTCCATACATAAAGTGGGTGGCTATGGATATTCAATTCAGCTACCTGTTGCCCCCCCCGAGTTCAAGCTGTCATCAGTCTGTAACTGATCTAGCCAGCCCTAGCCTGGCTCCAGCCCCTGAATCTGAATTTTCAAAATGTTTCAAATAATGAAGAGAAACAAAATGGCAACCCAGTCTAAGTGTCAAGCTAAGCCAGCCCCATAAGAATGGCTAGCTGGCTAGCTATAGCTAAATTAGCTGGTTACAACTGAACCAGAGCATTGTTGCTTAATCTAATAATCATTGAAAACATCATGGCTGTCAACCTCCCAATGTAAAGTGAGCTAGCAAAACACAGCTGTAGGCAGTCAGGTTTAGTGATGATGTTGATGGCGGCAGTGGAGCCAGCAGAATGTCAGAATGATGGCTGATGGCTGCGGTGGATGGAGCTGCTCCGTTAGTAGTGTCAACATGTTCCCGTCTTTCCCTGACTGACCGGAGAGAAAACACTACAAGGCTCTACTGGCGACTCCACTGTGGCTCCCTGCAGTGGTCGTGGTTCAGTTAGGGTCAATTCAGTTTCAATTCAGGAAGTCGAGTTTAAACTTGGACGCCAGAATCTAAAAACATCTCTAGTCTATTAAAAAAAACAAAAAAACATGATTGAAATAATTTGTTGAAACTGAAACACGTATTTCTATCTGGATTCGGAACAGACGGAACCCGAAATAGAAATTGGGGCTTAAGTACTCGCGTTCAGTCCCCCCTCACCTCGCTGTAGTAGACGTCCTGCATGCCCGCGTCCTCCTTCATGGCCGCCTCCTCCTCCACGTTCAGGGTGATCTTCTTGAAGGCGGCCAGGCCGCTGGAAAACAGCTCTGGTGGAGGGACGAGAGCACACGTCAGACAAGACGGCCTCCGGACTCCACCGCGCTGTTTCAGACAATGGCTGGGTGTCTGTCAGAAGTGCTGGAGCAAAACGTTAGAGAGTGCCGTTTTTTCGCCTGGCGAAGTGAGTCAGTGGTCAAACTGTATCCTGTTCCTCTCAGTGTGTTTTTAGTTTAGTTTATTTGTTTAGTTGGTGTGTGTGTGTGTGTGTGTAAGGGGGGATAATAGCTTTAGATTCTACTATATTAACAGTATGAAACCTACGTATTCCCCTGGCCATCACATAGGTCAGAGTAGCCCTTCCAGCTCTGCTGTACCCTGTGACCGTCATCCTGTCTACAACACGTCTTGGTTTCTGTGGCCAACGTTGGAGTCTTGAATGCCGGCCTGGTATTTTAACAAACAATGAAGCCTCACTGTAGAAGGTCTGGTGGTCGCTGCCAGAGGGATGCGAGTGATTACCACCAGCTGTCAAAGCCACTGCCCCAGACAGGAGCCTGTTTTCAAGCCACTGCCCCAGACAGGAGCCTGTTTTCAAGCCACAGTCCCAGGACAAGAGAGGTTGTTCTGATGCTGCCAGATGACTGCCATATCAGGTGTACATCTGTTGTCTGCTTGCTTTTGTTTGATAGTAAGCTCAACCAAATATTTGTTTAGTAGGATGGGCTTAGAAAAAGAGGCTTGACAATAGAGATGAACAGTTTAATCTCTAGAGGCAGAGATCACTTATTAACTTGTCTTTATTTATTCATAAGAGCTGAAGTCAAAGTGATCGCTAGTCTGCTAGACTTCCTCCCAAGCCTTCCCATGTTGACAGTTTTTCAGTTACTTTTTACCCTCTTTTTCAAACAAGCATGTTTTGGATTACTTCTGATGAAGGCTATTTGAGTTGGCCGAATCATGGTGCTGTTTTCAACTGTAAATAAGATCGGTCAGAGATTTTTGGCCACACCTCCTTTGTTGGTTGAGCGCCGCGTTCTGCCCTACTTTCCCTGCCGCGGGGAGATTTGAATAGTTGTAAAGGTGGAATGGAAATAAACA
This sequence comes from Borostomias antarcticus, assembly GCF_949987555.1. Taxonomy (NCBI): domain Eukaryota; kingdom Metazoa; phylum Chordata; class Actinopteri; order Stomiiformes; family Stomiidae; genus Borostomias; species Borostomias antarcticus. Next base: position 6,158,870 of record NC_140250.1, on the reverse strand, counting down.
ATCAACAAGGAAGACCAGATGAGGCTTGTTGGTAGGTTTTGTTTCACGACTGTAGTTGTTTGAGTGTTGTACCTGCCTTTCTAGGGTTTGCATAATGCAGGACCAGCAAAGCACAGTGGGGTAGAAACCGAAAGGCGACATTGAAACAGTTTGTTTTATTACCCTGTCATGCAAATCTCTAGACCCAGTAAACTGAGATGTATAACCAAATAACCCCACACTCTAAAGGATATCCCCTTTTCTTGGTTGATTGTATCAGATAATGCAAATGTTTGTCCTTGGTGTATTGCCAAGTTGGTTGCCTTGAATGCTTTCAAGCCCTCACAGTGAACACAAATAACACAAAATACCTATTTTGGCCTGGCAGGTGTATGATTCACTATTACGAAACACGGATCCAATTGTTTAAAGATACACAATTAGAGGAAATGCTTTGGGAATGTTTCTTAGCATCGCTGTACTCTCACGAGCGTGTAGCAATCAGTCTGGTTCTATGTGCCCTGCCGTGACGGAGCATACTTAAAGTCCAGGTTAACCCAGTTAAAATTTTTGTTATGAGCTTCACACACCACAGGAAAACATGTCATTAACCGCCCAGCCAAATCTGAGTGATTAAAAATGTCGCTAAGTATATAAAATAAGGCTTCAAAATCGGTTAAAAATCAGCAGCATTCTCTGGTCTGAGACTGTGGGGGCGTGTCTGCTGAAGGCACCGAAGCCACACCCAATTGCGTGGGGAGGGGGTGTGGAGGGAAGAACCTGTCAAATAGTACCGTTCTCTGGTCTGCATATTGTCACACTGGCACGCCGTCTCTTTTGTGGTAGGAAGGCACAGCTTTGTGAAAACAGAGAGGAGTTGAAATTACACTTGTCTAATGAGTCAAACGCACAGATGCTTCCTCCTAACCTACCTCCTGACAAACAACACAGGTAAAACTGTAGCTACTCTATACCAACGCGCCAGTGTTACTGCCCTTAGATGCAAAATACAAAAACAGGCAACGAGGAATGTATGAGTCTGTCCCTATTTTCTCACTGCCACCTCCGGACCCATTCCTATCCCTCCCAGGCGATCCTGTCGTCCCTTGGGATCAATGGAAAAAGTTGTTTAAAATGTACCTTTTAGTCACTGGCTTGAACAGCGCTGATAGCGCGAAGAAGCGTACACTACCGGAGTTGATAATCGGGACAGACTCATCCACTCTCGTTGGCAATGTTATGTGTGAGAATAACGAGCACTCGGCTTCAACTTTCCCGCAACATATCCAACAGAACTGGAATGTTCAGCCAGTAGCCGCCGAGCACCGCTTCACTGGGAGAGGGTGCGTCTTTCTCCAGCTGCAGCTGGTCTACCTGGTCTACCTAACCAAGCCCCCTCGCTCCCGCCTCCCGGTCTCCCGCTGGAGAAATATACTGTAACCATTACCGGTGAACCCATACGCACATCAGGTGCCACAAATATGGCAGGCAGTTTCTGTATAGTTAACGCTTATAGTCATAATATATCATCCAACGTTATTTGGTGGGTGGTCGCCTGGTCGGTGCTGCTAGCTATGTTAGCTAGACTATATACACACTCCCATCTGCAACAAGCTACATAGCTAATGTTAGCTATAATTCCTCCTAAGATTACATATAATTCATCATAGCTGACATTACCACATAAATGTCAAGACACATTTTGTAGATTAACGTAGCAGTGTATTTTCCTATTGCTTACGTTACCTAGCTAACGTTATAACGTTAATTAGCTATAAGCACACAAGGCAGCGGTGTCGGCACCAAAGGTTGATGCGACAGGAGGAGAATGGAGGCCGGGGAGAGAGATGGTTGGCTCCGCCGAATTCACAAGGACCAGTCGTGAGTCCGTGAAACCCAAAAGCCTCATATTATAATTGCAGAAGCTTTCGGGAGTGAAATGTTTGCTGCAGAGGCGGGCGCTAGCGGTGACAGACTCTGTAACACCATGGCTCTTCAAATATGCTAACCATTTGCTTCTCATTTCAGCTTTACTCGGGAGTGAAAGAAGGAGACCTTATCATCCCATTCCTGCTGGCATCCAGGAAGGATGCATTTTCGTTTAGTTTTATGCATAGGCATTGCTAACTAAGAAAAACTAGCTAATTCTAGACTGTTGGTTAAAACTAGCTAATTCTAGACTCAAGATTGAGCAGGAGAACCGAAGATTCAAATCCGTTCTAGCTTTATATAGTGTTAGGGCGGGGATATGCTAAGAACACCGCTCTACGTCATCCGGTACCGTTTTAAGCCCGCCCAGAAAATCCAGAAATCAAAACTGGTCAAAAACACAAAACTGGTCTAACTTCACAATTCAGTACTACAGATGGTTCATCCCATTTTTACATGTTATCAGCAATGCATCACTAACACATAGAATGTGTTTTCAAGCAAATCTCAGATTTTGGTTAACTGGGACTTTAAAAGACTATTGGAATTCTGCAAGTCGTATGGAACACATTTCAGGTTATTTACAGTAAATCTTTAGTATGTGATATCTTTACTATACATGGGGCCACTTTCTTACACATATAAGTGTGTAGACCTAGAATACATATGAAAAAGATTATTGTATGTTATACCTTAAATATACAGTAATATTGCAAAAAACACAGATTCATAGTAAACTAGATTCTTGTAGACATTATTATTATTATTATTATTATTATTATGTAAAAAGTATTGACATATGAGAAACGTGAAACATACTGTAGATACAATACAATGTTTTATGATATGTGTAAGAAACTATCCAGGATCTTGTAGTTTGACAGTGTAGTGGTGTAGGACATGACTCAGGTGATTAGGCATGTTGTGGAAATGTCAGATCATGTTGAAACCATAACCGGGATATTTGATGATTCCAGAGGGAGTACAGAATGTGAGCTCTGTTTTACGATGCTAATAGGGGCCACTGGTTTATTGACCCAAGTGACCAATTGTGTGCCTGTCTACAACCACATATCACACCTCACCCCTGCTCCTTAAAAGCGATCAGACAGGAAACTCTCTCTCTCTCTTGTTCTCTTGTAACCCTCAACTGCCAGGGTCCATGTCTCTCCAAGTAACATGTGACCCAGGATCCAAGCTTTGTGCCGGCTGATAAGATCAGCCTGTATCCACACTGGACTGCTACCTAAGATCTCTGAGTCGACACAGGGGCTTAGGAAAATACTGTTCAACGATCCACCTCTGGCGAGAGCAGAGGTTTTGAATGAGATTTGCAACTTGTGAACTCTGAAACTGAACTTTGAACTCCGCGAACCTCAACTTCGCGCAGCCACGCTATACCATCACTGTTTCAACGGGAGCGCAGACAACAACGCCCGGACAACGCGCAATCACACACCGCTACTAAGGTTGTATCCAACAGTCGCCTATGATTGTGGTGTGAGATGCCAAAGTGTTGTTTAAGCTTAGAAGATTAGAAGCTGTGATAATCTCTGACATCATTCTTTTCATTTCTGCTATGTTTTCATATTGCCACATGTTTTTTCCATCTAATATTGAATTGTGTTATAATATTATCTTGATAATTGATTAGTATAACTTCAATAAATATTATAAATTTTTGATCACGTCCTAGCGTCATTACATTATCTTAGGTCACTTGATTGAGTCAAGAACACCGCCTACAGAATGAGATTGATGAATAAATTAGACTATTGATAAAGGTTATCTGTTTCCCTGTACATAACAGGGTGGTGCCCCATACAAGTTTTGATTTAATGTCTTAAATCCATTTTCCTTCATATTTGTGATAACCGCGGTATAATCATAAATTATACTGGTCATAGTCATAACTCTAACCCGAGAACACACTACAACAGACATACTGTAGTGTATAAGATCTTATCTTTCATATGGCCACTGTGTGGGGTGAATGGTAGTCTGTGGTGTGTTGGGTGAACGGTACAGTCTGTGGTGTGTTGGGTGAACAGGTCAGTCTGTGGTGTGTTGGGTGAACAGGTCAGTCTGTGGTGTATTGGGTGAACAGGTCAGTCTGTGGTGTGTTGGGTGAACAGGTCAGTCTGTGGTGTGTTGGGTGAACAGGTCAGTCTGTGGTGTGTTGGGTGAACAGGTCAGTCTATGGTGTGTTGGGTGAACAGGTCAGTCTGTGGTGTGTTGGGTGAGTAGGCCAGTCTGTGGTGTGTTGGGTGAACGGTACAATCTGTGGAGTGTTGGGTAAACAGGACAGTCTGTGGTGTGTTGGGTGAACAGGTCAGTCTGTGGTGTGTTGGGTGAACAGGCCAGTCTGTGGTGTGTTGGGTGAACAGGTCAGTCTGTGGTGTGTTGGGTGAACAGGTCAGTCTGTGGTGTGTTGGGTGAGCAGGCAAGGCTTTGGTGTGTTGGGTGAACAGGACAGTCTGTGGTGTGTTAAGTGAGCAGACCAGTCTGTGGTGTGTTGGGTGATCAGGCCAGTCTGTGGTGTGTTGGGTGATCAGGCTAGTCTGTGGTGTGTTGAGTGAGCAGGTCAGTCTGTGGTGTGTTGGGTGAGTAGGCCAGTCTGTGGTGTGTTGGGTGATCAGGCCAGTCTGTGGTGTGTTGGGTGATCATGCCAGTCTGTGGTGTGTTGGGTGATCAGGCTAGTCTGTGGTGTGTTGAGTGAGCAGGTCAGTCTGTGGTGTGTTGGGTGAGTAGGCCAGTCTGTGGTGTGTTGGGTGAACAGGTCAGTCTGTAGTGTGTTGGGTGATCAGGCTAGTCTGTGGTGCGTTGGGTGATCAGGCTGGTCTGTAGTGTGTTGGGTGATCAGGCTGGTCTGTGGTGTGTTGGGTGATCAGGCTGGTCTGTGGTGTGTTGGGTGATCAGGCTGGTCTGTGGTGTGTGTAGTGTGTTGGGTGATCAGGCTGGTCTGTGGTGTGTTGGGTGATCAGGCTGGTCTGTGGTGTGTTGGGTGATCAGGCTGGTCTGTGGTGTGTTGGGTGATCAGGCTAGTCTGTGGTGTGTGTAGTGTGTTGGGTGATCAGGCTGGTCTGTGGTGTGTTGGGTGATCAGGCTGGTCTGTGGTGTGTTGGGTGAGCAGGGAACTTACTCTTCCTGTTGAGGTACTCGGCCACCAGCGCGGCCACGTGGACGTAGCACATCGCCGCCTGCGGAGAGAGACGAGGACAGAGGCAGACCAGGGCAGCGTGAGCAGGACACACTCAAGCATACATCACTCTCTAAAGAAAGATACAAACAAAACAACCATAGCTACACAGAACGGCACTAAGAAAGGAGTCACTGGCAGCCGAAATAAAACAGATGGGCTTTGAGATTCAGATCTGCCTGCGCACTATGGCTGTGTCCACAAATCAGCTGTGTGTAGTAATGCAGCTGAACAGTGCCAAGCTTACAGCTGCTCAGGCCTGGTTCATAGTCAACGCAAGCTACGCTGACGCAGCTGTGAACGCGGCTCTACGCAAGTGGTTCACTCGCGCGGGGGTCGCTGCCTTGCGTCAGCACCCCTATCGGTTTGTGTGAAATAGCACTTGCGCTCACGTGAAGTTACAAATTTCTGCACAACACACGTTGCTACGCAAGGACGCGTCAATGTCACATTGCATAGCTTTGCGTAGCTCGCGCTAGCGTAGCACTTAGAGCACACTGGGGAAGCTTGGCTATGGTCTACCAATGTTTTACAGCTCCGTTAGCACTGAGTTTTGTGTTTTTGCAGACTGGAGTATTAACTAGCTGAGTTAAGATAGCTAGCTAACGTTAGCTAGTGCTAATGTTCGCTGCCTCTGCAGTCTTGCCCAAAACCGACTGGAGAAAAAAAAGACGTACCCATGACGCTGTAGAGCTAAAAAAGCGCTTAGAACACAGCTCTCGTCTCTAGAGCTCATTACTCATTGTAAATAACGAGAAAACAGCGCACTCTCTAAAATGCAGCTCACCGGTGCCCTCACCAACTCAGGCAATACAGACAACAGACAGAAAGAAAAAATGAACAGGGAAGAACTCCTCTCCCAAGGCGGGGGGAAGTGATTATCTCAGCTCACGTGAGGTGTAGCTCTCCAAGCATTTCCTCTCCAGCCTCGGCCCGGCAGATCTGATATACTGATCCAGCTCAGGTAAAACACATTGTGACTAATGAGGGGACTTCACCAACCTCAATGGGAGAAGCCAAAGACCAAATCCTGTAATAATGAAGAGCACAGTGTGCCTTGCGTGAGTTGGTAGGGTGGGGTCCGCTGGGGAAATCGCAAACTGACTGTTAGGACGGGACAGGACGTGACACAGAGGGTTCCCAGATCTCCAACTCTGCACAACAATGTATCAGGTGTGAGGTTCTCCAAACAATGTACAGCTAATCAGCCACACGACCCCCTGACACGGCTCTTTAACCTCCCTTCTGACTACTGTGACCTTGCACGGCTGTTTCAACACCACCCCGTTTCTCAACAAACTGTGTTTTGCAGCTGTCTTGGCAGGGGCTCCTTCCAAAAGGGGATGGTAATCTCAACAGGACTTCCTCGGCTAAGTAGAGGTTAAATAAAATTAAAAAAAAAAAACACCACCAGGAAGACCAGGTCATGCCCAAACACGCTCACTCACGTGTGTGTGTATGTGTGAGAGAGTAACAGTGGGAGGAAGTGAGTGTACAGTATTTGTTTACTGTTTGTGTGTGTGTGTGTGTGTGTGTGTGTGGGCGTTAGATAAATTCCTGGTTCCCATTCCTGACAACTCCCATTCCTGGAAGTCTACTGCAGTTGGTCCTCTGTTAAACCCACATCAATGATGATGATATTTAGGCCTTGTTTACACGTAGCCGGGGATCTGGGAAAATTGTGATATTTATATGTGTTTGTACCTGTTGTTTACACGTAAACGGAGGTTTTAACCCACTGAAAACAAATGTTTTAAAAACTCCGGCCAAAGTGGAGATTTAGGAAAACTCCGTTATTTCGTTTGCATGTAAACAGAGGAAGACGAAGATTTATGTCATGTATGGGACAGAAAATGCATTGCGTCCGGTGTGCGACCTTTGTTTACAGTGTGTTTGCTCCTCTGACGTGCTCTAATAATCATGGATGCTAAAGCGATGTTCGTTTTTATGTTAGTGCAAAGTCTGTTGGTGTGTTTGCATTTGCAAATACAACTGCTTTATTATGTAGAGGAGGAGAGGAATTCCTTCATTCTTTTGTTTTTCTTTTACAGGATTCTGATTGTCTAACGTGTCTTCATGCTTCTCGTTACACTGCCGCCTACAGGCGTAGAGTGCTCTTGGTGGCGTATTTATGCGGGTGGCGGCGTATTTATGCGGGTTCGTGTGCACAATTTTATTTTTTTAAACGGAGAGGGGGAAATATCAGTTTTTGTAAATACCCGTCCTTTTGTAAATATCTTAGATAGACTAGAAACAACGGGTTTGAGATGAAATGACGTGTGGATGTAACTCATCAGCATGTTTGGTTGCATGTTAACGCAGATGGACAAACATGAGATAGCTTCGACGTTACGGTGATGGAGAGGAACGAGGCTTGTAGCAAGAATGGGAATACAAACTTTTGAACACTTCCTCCAGGGGTGATAGATAAGTATAAGGGGTATGACGAGATATCGTCGCAATATAAAAACACGACGATTATGCATCCTTGAGATGAAAAACTGTCTGGCAATAAAAAAATAAAAATAAAATCCAGACATACATATTCATACATATTCATCATTCAAGTTTTGTACACCTCGGAGAGGTCTCCATTCTTCAGGTGGGCGCGGGCCATGCTGTCCAGCCAGGTGCGTCTCAGCTCGGGTGTGCTGGCGTAGGACCGGGCCAGGCTGTACTGCAGGTCCAGAAGCATCTCCGGGTCCCTCTCGTGTTCCCGCATCTGAGCCGTGGCCATCAGCACCGTCCGGATGCGCTTGGTCAGACCCTTCACCTCCGACGGGAACGCCGTGGACTGCGCACACAAACACACACGCGCACACAAACACACGTGCAGACAAACATACTGTATATTGGCATAGACATAATGCATATAGGCACAAGCAAAACCCACATGGACACAGATACAACAGCCGAGCGGTTTAAATGCTAGAGGCGTCAGCATCACACTTCACACTGTGGCGAAAAACCCCAATAACTCGATCACTGCATGTATACTATGGACTGCACTTATATAGCGCCTTTATCCAAAGCGCTTTACAATGGTCTCTCATTCACCCATTCACACACCAATGGGGGCAGCTGCCATGCAAGGTGCTCACCTGCTCATTGGGAGCAATTTGCCCAAGGACACTTCGACATGTGGTCAGGGAGAGCCGGGATTCGACCCTACGACCAGCTCAACCTCCTGAGCTACACAGCCTATAATCTGATGTTCTATATCCCATCCAAAGCCTACAGCAAGTCTAATATTCCACTCTGGGAACTAGCAGAGCAGATCAACAAACCACCGTATGATTGATATCGACCCGGTATACTGTACTCCCCCCCCCCCCGCCTACCGCCGCTGTGACCGCGGGCCGAGTCGGGCTGACCGGACCAGGTTACAGTACGTTCCCATTCCGTACCATCCCATTCCTGCTCCCTGGGTGGTTTACTGTCCAGCTTTACCTTCATGGCTTTGTCACTGTTGGCGAAGTTGTTGATGATGGAGAGAGACTCCTGGAAGCGGGAGCTGGCGGTCAGCGCCACGTCCGATATCAGCTGGCTGACGGCGATGATGATCTGGACGGAAACAGACCTCCGTGTTACAGCGCCGCTTTTCAGACAGAGCCCCTTTCTGTTTCCACTGGTGTGTAATGGGCTACTATTTTTGTTAAAAGGAGACTGTGTCTGTAAAGTCCGTAGAGAGCTACTGTAATGGGTTTCTAACGCCCTGCCGGTGATGCGTGTCTGAACTTTCCACAGATTCTCTGGTGAGATCATCAAAGCGATGTTGGGATCGGTCTGCCTGAGGCCTCGCTCCAGGACAGAGGAGGCCGTAGCCGCGGTCTGGACTAAGGCCATCCAACAATATTCATGTAAATACATCATTTCACATGATTTGACCTTCAGACGACATTGCTAGTTTTGTATGAGGAAATCAAGAGAGGAGGCAGTGAGAGTCGTCTGGGTGTGTGGTTTCTCACAAAAGGCAGTGAGTCATGGTGTCTCCACAGTGTTAAGGGTGTGTGTGTGGTTCCTCTGCCTGGGTCTGACTTGCAGGTGTGTGTACAGGTGTGTGTGTGTGTGTATGCAGTTCCTGACATGTAGGTGTGTGTACAGGTGTGTGTGCGTGTGTGTGTGTGTGTGCAGTTACTGACCTGCAGGTGTGTACGGAGGAAGGTCTTCCTCTTGGTGAACTCGTAGTTGCTCCTCATCAGCAGGTAGAGCAGGGCGGAGGCCTCGGCCCTCAGGGCGGCCATCTTGGAAACGCAGCACTTCAGCACCTCGCAGCAAAGCGCCGCGCACAGCGTCACGCGCCCCTTAAACAGCACCACCGGGAACTTTGGGAAGGGGGGGGTGGGGTACAGGATCCAAATCAGTAGAGTCCCACCCAAAATACCCATACAAGTGTATCCCTGTTGTGGTGTTCAAAAGCTATTCAAATTAAATATCCAATAAAATTAATTGATAGTGTGTCATTTTGAGGGGGTTTCATATCTTTATGGTGCAATAGTCAAGATCTTGATTTGATTTCGACTAATCATTTAAAAGAAAAATACCGTATTACTGTAGGACTCCTGATCGCTCCTGCCACCTGACATACCGTGTGGTACCAACGTCGTAATGCTATCGGCTCACAAGCCTTGTTAAGAGGTTTGTGAAACCTCTTCACAAACCTCAGGACATCTCAGATGGAAGTAAACACAACGTTCATTTCAGACCCGTCAATTTTTTTTAAATGATAAAATCATAATCAATAACTTTTTGGGGGGGAAAAGCAATAATTTTATTCCGCACCTTTTTAAAAGCTCTGTGGATGTATCTTTTTATTTTGTATTTTTTTTAAGTGATTTGTTTACATTGAAATCTTGACTATTGCACCTTTAACTATGAGTTTTGTAATCCAACCCTACCTTTATTGGCTCAATACAAGTATGATCACTCTTAATTGGGTCAGTTTGATCACTCTGATTGGTCCCTCATGCCCTCCTACCTTGTTGATGAACGACCTGAGGGAGGCGAAGACGTGTCGGAGAGAGGCCTCTGATTGTCCGGTCTTCAGGAAGGTCAGGTAGACGTCGAACACCTTCTTCATCAGGGGGTTGTGACCGTCGCTGTCCAGCAGCTGGGTCTGGGGTTAAACAAGCAAGCAAACAAGCAAACAAACAAACAAAACAAAACATCAGTGAAACAAATAATTGATAAATAGATCAAACCAAACCTTCAGCTAACCAATGTCCAGTAGACATCCCTGTCAAACTGACAGCTGAAATATGATCCTCGAGTTACACCCAGCAAACAAATGTTGCATGTTACTTTGAGGGCGAGGGTTGAGGACAGTGTGTGTGTGTGTGTGTGTGTGTGTGTTTGTGGGCTGACCTTGAAGTTCTGAGTGAAGAGAGAGAGGATGTCCAGGACGCTGAGGCAGGCCTCGGTGGAGATGTTGCCCTCCAGCAGAGCCTGGTGGTGGACCTCGGCCTCCGACGGACCCACCCCTGGACACACACACGCACGCACGCACACACACACACACACACACACATGGTTACACAGATAGAGAGCAACCACATGAAAAGTGATTCCAGTTTGGATGGAGGGATGGATGTAGAACAGGGAACCTACAGTAGGTTGAGTGTGAGGAAGGATGCAAATACGAATTTGTTCTTAACGGCTTGCCTGGTTAAATAATAATAATAAAATAAAATAAATACCTACAGTTAGGTGTGTGTGTGTGTGAGAGAGAGAGAGGGTACCTAGGTTGAGTGAGGGAGGTATCCATGACACGTGTGTGTGTGTGTGTGTGTGTGTGTGTGTGTGTGTGTGTGTGTGTGTGTGAGAGAGAGAGAGAGAGGGTACCTAGGTTGAGAGTGAGGGAAGTGTCCATGGTGCCAAACTGCTGCATCTTGGTCTGCATGTAGCTGGTTCTGCAGCGCATCGCTGGCATAGTCTGTGACTTCCTGTCTGCAGAGAAGAGCTTGGACACCCACACATCCTGGCTCCTACCAACACACACTTGAATACTTTATTTGATTCCACAAATTACATTACAACAGCAAGGGATCAAATATAATAAGAGCTAGACAATTCCGGAACACCTAAGGATACACATAGCACCTTCTCCTCCACACGGCTAAGCTTCCTATAGAGCTTTTCACACAGCATATTCTTAGTCTAGGACTATCCTTAGCCCTGGGATAAGAGTTAAACCTGGGTTATTTAAGCCCTTTTTCACACACAGTGTTAACCTAGGCCCTGTGATGCAAAGTCCATTGTTTACTTCAGCCCTGTTTCACACTGGCCCTTTCAGCCCCGTGTTTAGTGGATTTTCAGGGGATAATCCTGCTCCGGAGCAGGGCCAGGAAGCCCTAGGAAGCCCACTTTGGAATGTGCCAGGACTGTGCCAGTGTGAAAGCTTTCTTAGCCTGGGGCTAACAGCTCCCTTAACCTGGGGCTAACAGCTCCCTTAACCTTGGGCTAACAGCTCCCTTAACCTGGGGCTAACAGGTCCTAAGAAGGTGTTTAGCCCTGGGCTAAGTGCAGTGTGAAAAGCCCTTATGACAGCTGAAACAGAACAATATTAGCCAAGTTGTTTGGCTTTGCTCTTTCTCATGCCAACAATGATCAGACCACTCCTAGTATACTTATATACATGGCCCAGGCACGCACGCACACAGACAAACAAACAAATTGATACATTGATACAATGTAATGTCCTAGCAGGGAAGTGGAGCTTGAACAAACAGATGTGTTTTTGGCACAGTTTTAAGCTAAATGATATTGATTAAGTGTGACTGAGGAGACAACATAGCCTTGCACTACACTGACAGAAAACGGTAGACTTGGCCTATTAGGTAACATCAGATAAGACTATTAATCCCCAGGGCAAGGGGAATTTGAGAATGTGTGTATGTGTGTTTGTGTGTGTGTGCGCGTGTGCCTATGTATGTGTGTGTGTGCCTTGATTGGTGTTTGTAACAGACGCCTACAGGCTGGAATGTGTATTTCCTGTCAAGTGCATGGTAAACAGAGTAACTAAAAGCCTCGACAGCGTCCGTACAGTACCTGCCAATATTCCTCTTTCCAACGTAGCGGAACTGCACTGCACACGTCCTGGAGGGACACAATTATAGTTAGCAAACCAACTGGGCTCCAACATGGAGATACAGGCAAACAAGACAATGGAGAGATAGGCAAACAAGACACCGTGCAATTTATTCAGCTGGCACAATACTACTTCCCCAGGTATGAGGCCAGTACATAGGAAAAACCTCTTTACCATTGGGAACTTCCAATAGACTACTCAAAATAAAACACAGGATTACTCATGTAGTCTGCGTTTCAACTACGCATCTTCCTCAGAGTCAACAACAGAGCTGTTCTGTTCTGTCAACTGTTCTGTTGTTGTCTCTGAGGAAGACGCTTAGTCAGCTGATCGCCTAAAATAAACACACAGACTACTATTTATCTACTGTACTGATAGTCACGTATCTGCTATGAAGTATGTAGACCATGTTTAGTGCTCTGTAAATGTTCTTAGCCAATAAGACAAACATTTTCCAGGAGTTTGCTCGATCGTCTCGTTGAGAGAGGTCAGGGAATAATTTTTTACAGCTCACTTTTTCGGCCCCTGGGTGTACTATAAAGTGCATTGTGTTGTGTCTGTGTATGAAATGCACTATACAAATAAAGTTTGATTTGATTTGATAGGATGAGTGCTCCTGTGTTATAATGGAAGTGCCCAAAGGTAAAGAAGCTTTTCTTATATATGCTGTCCAGGACTGTTGAGCACCAAACCCTTGTTTCCTAAACTTGGCTGAAGCACATTGGACTCCTACTTGGCCGGTGTAAACAACTAGGGTTTTGTCAGGGTTACTTGGACTCCTCCTTGGCCAGTGTAAATAGCTAGGTTGGGTTATGGTTAGGATCAGGGTTAGTTGGACTCCTCCTTGACCAGTGTAAATAGCTAGGTTGGGTTATGGTTAGGGTCAGGGTTAGTTGGACTCCTCCTTGGCCAGTGTAAATAGCTAGGTTGGATTATGGTTAGGGTCAGGGTTAGTTGGACTCCTCCTTGGCCAGTGTAAATAGTTAGGTTGGGTTATGGTTAGGGTCAGGGTTAGTTGGACACCTCCTTGGCCAGTGTAAATAGCTAGGTTGGGTTAGGCTTAGGCTCAGGATTAGTTGGACTCCTCCTTGGCCAGTGTAAGTATGTGTGCATTGAGCGGAGGGCGGAAGGCTCTGCTGTGCTGTACTCACTCCAGCAGGCTGAGGAAGTTCATGACGTCCTGAGGGTTGAATTTATTCCAGTAGGCCAGCAGGGTGTCTGCAGGAGCACAGCACAAAATACATGCTTCATTGTACTTTGTGTGCTTGGACAGGTGTGTGTGTGTGTGTGTGAGTGTATATCACTGTGTGTGTGTGTGTGTGTGTGTGTGTGTGTGTGTGCCTGGCTGACCGTCTGACACCGTCCTGACGATGTGTAGGAAGCAGAACAGCAGTCCTCTGATCTCGTACTGGCCCAGCCGGCCCGTGGGGGGCAGCGTGCTGCTCATGGTGGAGCCTCGTCTGTGCAGCTGAGGGAAGAACACAGCAGCCTCAACAACCCAGTTCTCAACGGACCGAAAAAGGAGGGAGAAGGGGGTTCTGGGGTTCCTCCCCCAGGACATTTTGAGCATCAAACACTTCATTTCCTGCATTCGGTGTGAATATATATGCACCAATTTCTGCTGGACAATGATAAATTAAAATTAAAATGTTAAAAAATAACATTAATACCATGTTTTTTTTTTGTCAAAGCCAGGGAGCCACTGGAGAGGAGTTAAAGGCTCCGGAGTCGCATGTTGCAGACCCCTGGTTTAGGTTATTGCAGACAAGATTGCGCAATTGGAATCCCTATGCTAAAGGCGCAATCCATGAGAACTCTGTCATGGTTTCACTCCCACAGGGGAAATAACTAACTCCTGTTTGCACGGTGAGGGGATCCAGTCACAGTCACTCTGCCACAACGAGCTTGTCAAATAATGTTTAACCATAAATAGACTGTCACACACATATCGAAAATGTAGACATTTACAGTGTTACATTTTATTCTGACACCAAAAAACCTACACAGCAAACTTCAATGTGACTTTATTTCAGTCTTTCAGGTAGACTTAACACTGCCAGTCGAAGGAATGTGCAATTCCGCTGAGGTAAACCTGCAGGATGAACTTCTCCCCATCACACTGACACAGTATTATCATGATGGTGAATACTCTGCTCTCTCAGAAGGGGGTCACAAGTTAGTCGTCGATAATACTTATTATAGACTATCCCATTGTTGTTATCATTTATGTTATCAGATTTTCTAAAGCTGTGATAGCCTACATTTGCGGAGACTCCAAAATGAAATGTCAGTACCATGGGAGTGTACACAGTGCTGTTTTTTTTTTTTTGCACAGCCCGAGCCCGACGCGACCATGAAAGTGAAATCTCGGGCTGGACCCGGGCCGGACCCGGGCCTCACGGCCTCGTCGGGTCCGGGCTTTAATCGAGAACTCTACCACTCACACAACCCTTAACAGCACTCAGTAGGGAGTGTGTGTCACAGAGCGCAGCGCTTTCAGGAGCGCGTTAGGCTATTTTAGCGTGTTGTTATGCGTATGCTATCTTGAGTTAGTTTTAGTTTGCTGTTATGTTGGGCTTCACAAAGCTGCGGTATTCATAGATTCTGGGGCCATGTCTGTGTCCTAGACATGGAGGTCTCACAAAAACAGATTCAAAGTATACAGATGGGAATTCTGTGTGGGAAACGAGAGGTTTCAGTGTGTTTTTGGACAGTTGACAAGGCTGAGACGACACAGGAAGTCCGAGTGACTCACCTCGCTGCTATCTGGGGTGGCAGGGTCCATGAACAGAGATCCTCTGGAGTCCTCTCTCCTCACCATGTGACCGTTCTGAGCCAGCAGACCTAGACACAAAACATCAACCCACGTGCCCCTGTTCAGACTTCTAGCTCATTTTCACCATTACAATTCCAAAACTTTTTCATAATTTTTCCCATATGACTTCTTATCACATTTATATGACTGTATTTCTGTGTTGTAATGGGTAAAGTAGCCTTATGTAAACTTCTGATGTTTGTGGAACTGAGCACACATGCGGACTACAACTTGATTGACAAATATACATAAACGGGATGAGCTAATTTTGGGTCTATTTCAAAGACTTTTCCAGAACTTTTTGGATATTATTTTTCAGAACATTTCCAGGCCTGGAGAATATCAGTTCAGGATTTCCATAACCGTGTATCTGCTTGCACTATAAAAGCATTCAGCCCCGGCTGGAATGTAGCCTGTCAATGCTGCTTTTAGTGGAAACCTTCGGAGGGCAAGGATATTGTGTAAACGACCAAAGAGATGATCCAGAAGGTGAGACACAGAGAGAGGAGGCCATACATTAGATCAGAGGTTGTGTGGAAAGACTGGGGCTGCCATGGGGGTGCCCAGACAGAGGCAACAATGGCAGTACGCCCAGAAATACAATATGTGTGAAGAGTTGTTTCCAGTGAGGAGATGCTGTTCTAAATTCATCTTTGTATTTTGATCCTCCAGTTCTTGGGGATAGGACTACCGTTAAGCGCTAATCACTCAAAAATGCGTTGGTCTCCAGTACATTTTTTTGTCACAGACTAGACTCTCGCTCACTAAACCAAGAGGGACATCTTGAGGTCCAGAATCAATGTTCTTCTTTTGGCAACCAAGCGTGTGCGTGACAGCTTTTGGCACACAGGCCGCCAAAATATTGAATACCAAAATCTAAATAATCACAAGGGCAAAATGAACTCAACCTGGCAGCAGTGATGTCTGATCTATCACTAAAGAGGCAAACTGTCTACGTACGGTGAACGCGCTCTACGGAGTCTTCTCAAGAGATTTGCCAAGCTGCAGGCACTCCCATGAACAGCTCCACATATCGGGACGCAAATTTTAGGAGATCCTAGCAAACACACCTTTAGGTGGCACTTAAGTTCCAACATGCCTACTGCCTTAGCGTTTGATGATAGCCCCAGTGTTTTTGCGCGACCGTATTAAGCAGGTCCTTTAAAGCAGCTACGAGGGGTTTTTCAGTTTGTATGGATTTTTTTTTGCAGCACCTGTGGACAAAAGCGGTAATGTTTTCCCGGAAAGATGACTGCATTTCCCATGAGCACCACCGCTTCCTGTTCTAAAGATCTCTTGCCTAGCACAGCATTTGTTTTGGAAGCCAGCAAAAAGACTATACTTGTCGTACTCAGTGTTGTTACTGACTCAGTTACGGGTCTCAGTGTAGTAGGCACGCAGCAAAACTGACTACAGGAAGGGCAGTTTCCCAGCTCCAGACTGACCGTAGTCCTTGTCGACGGCTGTGCTGGCCCTGCGGCTGTCTGAGGAGCCGGACATCAGGTCGTCCCTGGAGCCCTGCACCACACCAGAGACAACACACACAACCAAACACATGGTAAGTGGAAATGGACTGCACTTGTATACTGTACTTCACAATGGCCTCTCATTCACCCATTCACACACACATTCAGACACCAATGGCGGCAGCTGCCATGCAAGGTGCTAGTCTGCTCATTGGGAGCAATTTGGGGTTCAGTGTCTTGCCCAAGGACACTTCGACATGACGTCAGGAGGAGCCGGGATTCGAACCGCCGACCCTGCGATCATTGGACGACCCGCTCTACCTCCTAAGCCACAGCCGCCATCACCGTACACATCATGAAAATCAAACTCGTCAGCAGTGAGATTAAATTAATGTTATATTCAGATCCATTTTAACATCTTTTCCTATTGCCTAAACTGTCTCACTGAAATAAGCTTTCGTAAACAGCTCAGTTAAGAACACAGTATGGCTTGGTTGAGATAGAACAGTGTATGGTGTGTATGCAGCCGGAGCTCCAGAGGGAGAGGGGGACTCACGTTGAAGGCCAGGCCGGGGCTGGAGGTGTGCTGCTGGCCAGACAGCTGCTTCAGGTTCTGGTAGAGGAGTTCCAGCAGGGGAAGGTACAGGACGCAGATCCTGGCCTGCTGGTTCTGAGACAGGGGAAAAAAAAGTGCCGATGATAATGATGATGATGGTGATGACAGGCTAGGATGTCATACGGTGTTGGTGCTACTATTAAGTACTGCGTATGTGTTGTTTCGGTAACACTTCATTTGAAGGAATGTGCATAAGACTGACATGACACTGTCCTAACCATAACATGACACATGAAGGAATCTTATGATATGGATGTTAGTGTCAGCGTGTGCGTGCGTATGACATAAAAAACAGAAAATAATACCATAAGTATTCACACCCCACCCCCTCCTCCCTCTCCCCAGAGTTAATACCGAGCTGTGAGTCTCTTTGGCTAAGTCTCGGTCAGCTTTGCTCATCTCAACGCAGTGATTTTCGCTGATTCTTCTTTGCGAAATTGCTCAAGCTCCATCAAGTTGGATGGGTGCCGTTGGCGGAAAGCCAAGTCTTGCCACAGATTCTCTTGAGGTCTGGGCTTTGACTGGGCATTTCCAGGATATTGACTTTTTTTTTTTTTTTTTTAAAGCCAGTCTTGTGGCTTTGGCTGTATGTTTTGGGGTCATTGCCCTGCTGGAAGATGAATCTTCTCCTAAGCCCCAGGTCTCTTGCAGGTTCTCCTCCCATCTCAGTTATGGAAGACTGTCAATCCTTCAGAGTTGCCATAGGCCTCTTGGTGGCCTCTCTGACTAAGGCCTGCTCGAGGCAGACCCACAGTTGAACCATATTTTCTCCAATTGTTTTAATTGGGGACTTAACTGTGCTCAGAGGGATATTCAATGCCTTGGAAATGTTCTTATATTCTTCCCCTGATTGGTGCTTTTCATGAAACTTTCAGAGATCTTTTTCGAATGTTCCTTGGCCTTCATGGTGTATTCTTAGTTTGGGAATGGACTAGTCTCGGATAGACCTATCTCTTTTGTTCCAGCTCTGGATAAGGATCTGGCTGCAACCCATTATTATTCTGGGATAGGGGAAGAAACTGTATATTTCTTTAAGCCAATCACAATCATCTTGGGCAGCGCTAAGGACCAACATCAGCTAAGTCAGTCAGTGAGAACAGTCAGCGAGAGTGAGAATATCAAACACACAGAAAGAGATTCAAGCATTTTCCTAACAATCGTAAGAGATGGTCTTTCACAGCACAGCCATACGATGCTCTATCTGTTTTGTCTCAATACAGTATGTCCATATCCACAATTCGCTCAAGCCCCTTGACACCTGTAATAGAATTAAATCTGATTGAAAGTAAAAAGATTTGCCATGGTTCGCTCAAAGAGGTTAAGTCTGATTTATTGAGAAAACATACGAGCGCAAGGACTTCAGGATAACGCACGTGAGTGGCATCCAGCAGAAGTGAAGTAGGCTCGTCTTGCGCAGCCTTATATTAGAGCAATACATGGATGTGACGATATCAGATATTTGGTTGGCTAACCCATCTGTACACGTCATAAGAAATGGTGGACATCATCAACAGTGGTTGAGAATACAGACGCGTGACATGAGAAAAGGCGGTAAATCTTGCAGGGACAATGGAACAAAGGATGGTTATTCTAGGGCAGACAACGTCTAGGTGTGTTGACCTCCTGGAGGTCATCCTGTCATAAATGAGGTTAGTACAGCTATGTGAAAGGTTGAGGGAGGTGGTGAAATTACAAGGGAGGTGGTGAAATTTCTATGACACACCGCTGCAACTTGCTGGGCATGAGCAAAAGCACACAAGGAAATGGTGCTGTATGTTCATAGCTGAACCTCTGTGTGCTGTTCTATGCACATATTACACTACTTACTGTATGTTTAAACAAAAAAATGTCCTACTCCACCCAACGCTCTTGTTTGTCTGAAGGTAAAATGTTGAACGGAATAATTTCTTCTGACTTGTGGGTAGAGATTAGGAGGATATTTTGAAATGAGCAAGCATCTTATTTTTGCTTTTGTTTTTAAGTTGTTTCTATGACCACTTGCAGACATGGTCTGGTGCAATATTAAGGGCTCCTGACCATCAATCTGTGTCCAGTGAAAATGAGGGGGAGTAAATTATAATTCCAAACACTGAAGTGTGATTTGTACAACCTGGTATTTTAGTTAAGGGACATTTGTAGTAAGGGCATTAAGAGTAACCTCTCCACTACTTGCCTACTGTACTTTACATTTACATCAGATGTTGTCACAATCATTACAGCATCGCGACCAGAGATATAGAGGAATTCATAGTTATCTTTGAATATCTTTATCTTTTCCATCTTAATGTCTTGCTCATTTGAAAGAAATGGTCTACTGGACCACTGACTGACCTGGTTGAGGACATGGTCAGTGACACCAGAAGGCTGAGCATGGATGACAACTTTGGTGAGGCGTTCAGTGATGATGAAAGCCAGTCCATCCAAGGTCAACATCAGCCATGCGTTGCTTTCTGCAAAGCCGGCATCTGCCCAGCAGCCAACAGAGCAGCTGTACTGTGAAGAGCTGCCAGCCTACCCGGGGCCCGTGATTCCCTGTCAGCCTACAGCACAGTTGCCCGTCGCTCCACCAAGGCCGGTACAAAGACGCAGCTCACGGTACGGCTGGATGCCTAAGAGTACTAAAAAGGCCCCTGACTGAGCACCCAAAACTGTTCATAAGAGAAACGGAGGAGACCATCAGCGGTCAGGCATCACAAATTGTGTGATTCAGTAGGGTTGAATTGCTCTCACCAAAAGTGATCCAAGAGAACATCAGTACGGTATGCATGCTGCTACCCCCCTGGTGCTTGTGTTGGTTTTGTGGCCAAATGGGGATCACATTTCTTCTCATGACTACCTATGAGTAGGTCATGGCATGCTCTACAACTTACTAATTGGACACAAAATCGCCAGATTGAATTTTGATCTCGATATTAAGTGTTTTTTGTGCAAAGCCACGCCCATTGTGCTTTCATCGTATTGACATTTTCAATGACCACCGGGGTTCCCACTCTTTTCTAGAGATAATTTTCCACTGCCGTAAGAATATACGTGCCCGCTATTCTTACAGTGCCCTAACCCCAACCCCAGTCTTGCATAGTCAGACCTAGTCCGACTCAACGGATGTACAGTAGGTTTTGGGGATAAGCCTTGTCATTCTTTTATTACTGCCCAATTCATGTGGTCGGCCAATCAGTGAGTCCAAACAGACCTTTCTCCAGTGCTGGCAGAGCATAAACTAAGTGTGGATATAGGTCTGGCCATGCCACTGCCACTGTCATGCCAAACAAACAGTCCTAATCAAGGATCATGGGATTACTGGAAAGCCATAGGTCTGTGAGTATTTGCATGTGAAAGGCTGGTTGGTTTGCATAACAGTATTCCTTATCTAAGGATTCCTTATCTGAGCCCTCTCTTGGGACAACCATGCCTTTCATTGTTGAAAAAAGTTGACCATGTTGTATTTGATGGTGACAGTCCGTCTGCTGAACATCCTCATCTACTTAGCTAGAAAATGTATACTGTTATTGTGGGCTACCTCGGATATACCCTCAATTACAATGTGACTCACGCAAGCCTCTACTGTTCTACCATTTGAGAAACTGACTTCTGATATGCACAACAGGTCTGACCACTTTCAGAGAGTTTGGTCCCCTCTATATCTGTATTTGGAACGGAAATGGAGTCTGATTTATTTATTTATTTTATTTTTTAAATTTTTTATATGTGTATATACATTATTATTATTATTTCATGTAGTTATTTATGTAACTGACCTCGTGCCCAGATTCCCCAGGCATGACATGTACAACTGATTGTGCGTTTATGATATACTGCTGCTGTGTTGTGAGCTTGTATACTTGAAAATCCAATAAAAAGATAATTTGAAAAAAAAAGCCTCCTGGGAAACAGCAGTGAAACCGCTTCAACACACCTTGGTGAGGCAGGAGCTAAACTGATAAGCTCATTCCAGTTATTGTGACTCACCAGCTTTGAGTGTTTCCTATTAGAAGCAGACTAGAATTTCCAGCTTTTACTACAGTATGTCAATCTCCCTCTCTCTGCCAGTCTCTCCCTCTCCTCTCTCGTCTCGCTGGCTGATTCATTATTTTCACTAACTATTCTACTAGAATAGTTTCTCTAACTATTAGTCTTAGGGGCTGGTCACTAGAGGAGTTTAGAGTGCGCGGAAATAAAAATGCATGAGCCTCCCTCTGACAGAAATATATTTTTGAAGACAAAGGAGGTTCTCCGTGCACATCCAACAGGGCGGAGGTGCTGGTCAGACGCCGGAGCAACGAATCAAAAAGAAAAATTGTCCCGTATACTTATCAGTATTGGAAGGAGGGAACTTGACTTTGACTTTGTATGAATATAAACTTTATTTCAGAAAACAACGCGTTTCGCAATGCGCTTCTTCAGGTTTCATCAGAAGGACTGAATTCAAGGTGAAAATCCAATAGGACTCCAATAGGACTTTTGCAAAGGGAGTCCTATTGGATTTTCACTTTGAATTCTGTGGAACCCCATGGCCTGAACAAGTCTGGAACTTAGTGCCTTTTTATAGACATGTTAATGCATTCATGTATCTAATTTGTGTATCTTTATATTTTGTGTATTCATGTATATATATCATGTTCTGTGGTTTTCCATATTCTTTGTATACTTTGTGGAGCCTATTGCTCTTAGGATGTTTTTTTGCTATTGATGAATTGTTGCAGTTTCTTTACCATTGCTCCTTTGATTGCAATTGTCTACCTGTGCGTAACGGGTGTGTCCTGTAGCCACACCCCTATAAAAGGGGACTGAATTCAGTCCTTCTGATGAAACCTGAAGAAGCGCATTGCGAAATGCGTTGTTTTCTGAAACAAAGTTTATATTCATACAAAGTCAAGTTCTGGAGTGTGCGGTCCCCTCCTTCCAATACTGAAGTATACGTGACAATTTTTCTTTTAGAAATATATTTTTCTTTGACCCTCCCCAAGTGATTGAAAAAAAAAAAGAAGATCCCTTGACCCTCCCCCTCCAAACAGGCAATATTCATTTTAATATGGTGTTACTCGAAATAAGCAGAAAACTTGAACACAAAGTTATGATCGAGTCATCCTCACGGTTGGCGTGTGAGGCAGCAGCAACTCCTCCAGCACGCCTCATGCTGTGTCTTGTCATGTCTCAGTTTTCTCTGATTTCCAGCACAGGTTCAAAGCGGCCTCCCAGTTTTGCTGATTACACTGATTATGTCATAGGCTACATGTTACTGTAACATCAGTAGTGAATGAAAGAAGGGAAAGGACAGTTTTAAAATGACCAGCAACAGCCAAATGCACTGCATGTCGGTGTCTGTTCGTTCTACACGTGAGTTGTTAAATCTATCCTGTCATCACCAGCAGAGCGCCACTGATTGGCTAGATGCTGTATATGCCCATTGTCTGGATAGGCCAAGCACATAGATCGACTGATAGCAGCCAAAGAGAAATGATAGCCTAAACCAGGTCATACAAAAACAGCTTGCTGGATTCCGAAAACCTGAAGAAAGATTTTATATTTTGATCGATTCAAATTTGTAAGATCCTCCCCTGGACTCAAATTAAAAAACAGTAACCCTCCCTTGGACTAAAATTTAAAAAGCATGACCCTCCCCTGCTTTCCTCCAGTGACACCCTCCTATAAATTTCACCCTCCTTTCAATTTCAAACGGTACCTTAATTGACGGCCATTTTTGCCACTGTCTATGTTGTGATTTTGTATAATATGGCATTATGATTCGTTCACACATCTTCTGAGCTTTGGCTGCTCACAAAAAAACTGACTGGGTCTTCTTATATCACAGTTTGTGTGTTGCTAGGTCCATCTGAGACCCAAATGTATGTGTGCAAGCACTGAGACAGTAAGCTTTAAGGTGTTTCAATGCCAGCCTGCCTCCTCACCTTGAACTGGGTGTAGCGGTCGTCCATGGCGTGTTTGATGAGCAGGTTCTTGAGCACGGCCACGGCCAGCTGCCTGACCTCCGGCGCGGCCTGTAGCCCCGCCGCCACCTCCCTCAGCAGCAGGCCCACCAGGAAGTGGTTCCTGCAGTAGTCCTCCGTCAGGCTGAACTCCAGGCTCTGCTCTGCGATTGGATGACAGCAAGGGGTCAATGGTAAGGTCGCGGCAGGGTTGGGTGTGATTGGTATGTTATCCAGGGTGCTACTGTGCTATAGTTCACATGCGGGGCCTGTGCTGTCGATGTACAGACGTGTCAGACAAACATCAGATGGACTCACAAACTGGGCTTCATGAATTCATTCTGTGACGTTGACATGACGGTTAACGCACACACAAGCCTGGGCGATGCTCTACCAGGGCACGTTTACACTCTCAACCAAAACTCTTGACATGCCACTCCACGGAGGCATCCAAGTCACAATCTGTCCCAGCAGATTTCACCGGTGTGGACTGACACACCATGACGTCCTTGAATGCACTCTCTCACGAGGAGAGGTTCAGAGCAAAACCTGTGAGAATCTCCTAAGTATTTATTGTTTGGTTACAAATAAGGGTTTGAAACGCAGCGTGCCCATTCGTGTCTACTACCGTCAACATTTACAAGTTGTGACCTGTATGAGATGACGCAGAACTTCCCCAATCCAATCCTACAGTACAAAGGTGTGTTGTGAACTTGTGATAGGATCTTCACAGGTTGTTTTCTGAGTCACTCCTGTGGTCAGACAGCATCGAAGCAGTATTTGGAGTGGCACAGGGAGAGAGAGAGAAAGAGAGAGAGAGAGAGTGAGAGAGAGAGAGCGAGAGAGAGAAGAGAGAGAGAGAGAGAGAGAGAGGGAGAAAGAAGAGAGAATGGGAGAGCAGGGGAACAGCATGAAAGACTCTCCCCTCGAGGCATTTGTCTTTCAAGTCTCAAATCAGTCAAACAGAAGGGAATTGGATTTCTAAAGTGCCAAAGCCAACCACTGCAGTAGCCGAACATGGCGTTCGGTGAGTAAACGTGTTACTGTAGCATTAGCTAGCATTAGCAATCTCTGAGTGTGAACGAGAGTCGTTGGGGGAAAGGGGGCTAACAGAATGGGTTAGTGGAGGAGCGGTTGTGTGTTAGCCATGTATAGTAGGGCTGATGTACAGTAGGGGGCGTCACCTACCTACTACGCCAAAAAGCTCCGTCGCGTACGAAATAAAATCTGACCTCAAGCAAAAAATACAAACAGAAGGTGGGGGACAAATTGAAAAGAAATGAATAAACCATGCTGTATTACCAGAATACACTGTGGTTTTAAAGTCATATTTGAACAACACCCCCTTCGCTGAACTCCACATGAACTGCTCGGTAATAGACGTGTGTTGGGAGTTTATGAGTGGGCCAAACCAATCAGGCAGGTTAATGGGGGGTGGGGGGTGAGGGTGAGGGGTGACAGTGCAGTGGTTATGAGGGAGGACAGCTGGAGGCCGTACCCTGAACTCTCTGGAGCTTGGTGCGTCCGAAGGCCATGGGCAGATTGAGAGGGATGTAGTGCTCGTGGTTGCACACCGTCATGAGGAAGTCAAACTTCATCTCCGTCAACACCTGTAGCCAAACAACATAATCATTAAAAGAGTACAGTGAGAACTTTAAATGCTTGCCATTCCTGGTGAAAGTATTTCTATGGAACACATCCACTTCTATGGCAATCCATTCAACTAGAAGCGCACACGGGTGGGTGAGCTGGTTTAATTTGAGAGTCAAATATAAACTGATACCGATATGACTGACTGACTGAGGATACAATCTTTTTTTTTAAGATATCTTTTTTAAGGCATTTCTGCTTTATTAGGGATAGGACAGTGTAGGTGACAGACGGGAAAGGTGGGAGAGAGAGAGGGGAAGACATGCAGCAAAGGGCATGGGCCAGATTCGAACCCACACCGCTGCAGAAAGGACTAGCCTTTACATGGTAAGCGCCCCTCCCCATTGAGTTACCGGGTCGCCCCCTGAGGATACAATCTGACTGGCTCCAAGGACTATGGGACAACTGCACACTGGAGCATATAGAACAATGGAATGTTCCCAATAGTTTATTAAATATTGGCGTTTCGATCTTCATCAGATTAATTCTGATGGATCGAATAAGATCGAAACGTCAATATTTTTTCTCACGTTTCTTCCTTCCTGTCATGTCACCAGGGCTGACGGGCGGGAGCCACGAGGTGGCGAGCGGTGGCATTATCACCTCCTGACAGCTGGAGCCACCTCAGTTTTCCATTCCTGTATAATGTGTTTGACTGATTTTATTATTATTTGAGAACATTCTTTTCGAAACTGAGCGGTTTGATACATTTTTCCACATTTTGGTGGCGGAGTCAGTTTGATTTGATAGATAGATGTTGATAGATGACGTCCTGCAGTAACTCATCATCTCGCATCTTTCCCCCTTCAGTTACTAAAATGGTTTGAAATAGTTAGCTAGCGATGGCTAGCCAGGAGTGACCAGTGGTTGAGTAACTGGTTAATAAAGTAGTTTGAAACAGTCAGTAGCTTTTAACACATTGGTTGACAAAATTGTATTTGTGTAGGATGTAAACAGATGTTTATGGGATCAAATTAATGCCGAAAGTATTGTCTGTGTAAGAAAATAAATCACAGGTACAAATAATATTTCTTGTGATCCAAAAAAATCAAATGCATTTTTCTGAATTGTAAACAAAAACGTTTCGTTCAGAGGTCAGACAGCTGGTGAAAAGACTGCACCAATAATGAAAATCAGTAGGTAACATGAGTCTCTGATCAATATCTCTATAATAATTGTGCCCACTCAAGAATTTCACACGTCACCTTTCCTCTAGTCTATTTATTCAATTTTACATCTAATCTATTTTTTGTTCAAATGACCTTCATTCCCTTAATTTAAGATTAAGATTAATGTCACAATTTTCACTTGATATTTTCACCTGGTAGTGAAAGGTGGGGATATAATAGATAGGAAGGCAGACTCCAAGAACAAGAACATCTACCTGCCGGGGGCGATGGCAGACAACTTTGATTGCATACAGTCTGTATGGGGGTGCTTGATCACTGACTGGTGGAGACATAATGTGCACACGCAAAGACAGGAGTGGCCGCGCACGTTTAACGCCTCAATTCCACTGAATCCGGTTCCACTGAATCCGGTTGCGGTGCATTCCTGTTACCGTACGGCAGCCAGAGTTGATCGCGGCCACTCTAGACAATTATGGTGATTCTACTTACTCACACTGACATGGACATAAAGAGACAGATCAGGTCCTGCTTGGTAGGCTACTATAACTGTGGATGTGTTGTGTTCAGGTATTGACTCCACGATTCAAGGATGTTTATTATATGTACAAGATACAGGTACAGTACCAAGAAGAATGACATGCATGACCAAACTTCTAGTGAGAGAGAGGGAGAGGTGTACGAAGTGTGGATGAGTGAGAGAGATTAATTACTGATAGAGATGTTATGAAAGAGATTAATTAGATCCTGGCCGGGGGTGTGAGCAGGAAACTGTTTGACTTTGTCACCTCTAAATATCGGTTCCCTCACGTCACTGCAAATGCTGACGACATGCATTCATGAGCTGTTTTCTTGTAGTTTTGACGGAATTCAAAATGTTCAGAGCACCACAGGAACACTGTGGAACACATCCACTTCTATGGCAAATGAAGAGCTAGTTTACCTTCATAAAACCCCTTTGCCATGTGTGTATTGTACCTTGGGGTCTTTGAGGGTGAAGCCACACATGTAGTCGTTGACCAGGCTGAAGGCGAAGCCTCTGTTCATGAAGGTTAGAGACCGCTGAGGAGAGAGGAAGGCAGATTAGCACATCTAAAACCAACCATCACATCAAATACACCATCCTGTCAAGGTCAGTTACAACACAGGATCCTGTACAGACACCAAGACATTACTGTACTGTACTTCTCTTTGCAGGATCATGGTTCCTTTTTTTCTCCAGGGGCCAGGAGGTCAAAACTCTTTATCTCAATCCGATCTGATCAGATTTTGAAATCCTACTGTATATTTTGTGATCCAGGATCAGACAAGTCAGCCAGATTTCATCCCGGTATTTCAAAGCAATTCAGGATAGGGTCACCTTGATCCAGATTCAGACTTTTCAAGATGACTAGATCCTGATTATCAGTGCTTTATCAGGCCTACCTGTTGATTTTTCTCTAAGCTATATGAGACTCAGTGGTCATGCAATGATAGATGCCATTATTAACTACTACTTTTGAAGTGCCTATTATTTGTAAATAGTTGTTGGATGATTCAAAATGTAATTTATGATTGATATAATATTTGTAGAGATGATTGTGTGATGACAAACATTATTTGGTTGAATGCACTGTTCTGAGAGGTAGGCTAGAGGCCACTGCAAATGTAACTGAAAAAAGTAAATAACATTTACAAACGCTTATTATTAATAAGCTATTATTTTAATTTACAAACCCGGGCACCTTTTTTTTTATTGAAATGTATTAAATCCGGTACTGTAGATATGAGATGTATGTGTTGGATACTACAGTATATTGGAATGGACTACATGGAGATGCTTGTTTGTTGCAAACTTTGTCGCAGACCTTGATGAAGGCGGCCAGGCTGAAGTTGATGCAGCGGGCCTCCTCGGGGATCTCCGTGTGGCGGATGGTGATGTGGGGCATGATGGACAGCAGCAGGGACTGCAGCGCCTGCTGGAAGCTGTCTGGGAACCGCTGAGCTCGGGGCATCTGGACAGACAGCGCAACCAAACACAATTTTGGTTTGTATGTGACATTTGAATGTGAGTGAGAGAGAGTAAAAAAAAAAAGAATGTTTATTTTTAATGCTCTTTATTGAGAACAAGAACACAAAAAACTAATATTTTCAGCAGTTAGACCATCACCGAGTATCTTCACGCTGTCTCGCGTTGCTGGTAGGGTTAGCTTGCCTAGTGCAGCTTTCAATACACAGTAGCAGGAGTTAGTTGGGCTTGACGTGCCGAGACAGCAGGCGAGGGAAGAGGACTAACAAGCCAACTCCAAAACTTCCCCTCGAGGTGAGGGGTTGGGCGTGGGGCCCGTAAAAAACCTATAGCTACCGAGACGAGTATCTTCACGACACAGTCAAAAGCATAATAACCAAGGATACAACTGACCTGTTTCCAGGTCCATGAATTCTCATGGGTCTGGCGTTGAGACTAGGTAAATAATGGTAAATGGTCTGCACTTACAGTTCATAGCACTTTTATCCAAAGCGCTTTACAATGACCTCTCATTCACCCATTCACACACACATTCACACACCAATGGCGGCAGTATGCAAGTTGCCAGCCTGCTCATTGGGAGCAATTTGTGGTTCAGTGTCTTGCCCAAGGACACTTCGACATGTCGTCAGGAGGAGCCAGGATTCGAACCGCTGACCCTGTGGTCATTGGATGACCCGCTCTACCTCCTGAGCCACAGCCGCCTCCAAGGCTATACTGTAACGTTAATGTGCTCAACTAGTGTGTTAATGTATGTGTGTGTGTATGTGTGTGTGTCTCAACCTACAGTCACAAGGCGCTGGCAGAATTAGGAAGTGTTCATTGCAAAAATGTGCCTGAAACCCTGATCACTGGAACACAGCCAGAGGTGGATTATTTGCATTGTTGATAGAGCTTTTTAACCATCAAGTATGCACAGGAGCCAACGACTGTAACCCTCTCACTCTGCCCCCACCTCCCTCACCCCCACCTCTACACTAACACCTTCACTACTATAAGACTCTCACCCTACCCTACCCCCCCGACACTAACCCTTCACTACTATAAGACTCACACCCTACCCCCCACACACTCACTAACCATTCACTACTAAAATGCTGTGTTCCATTTGTCTGGGAAGTGGTGAGGAGGCAGGTGGGATAGATAAGACGAGAATGACGTCACTGGTAACAGTGTCTATACTGGTACAGTAGACAGCTCAGGACAAAGATGGGCATTAGCTAGCTTTGTTTTCCAAACCAGTAGATAACAACACACTACGCGGTATTTTGCGCACACAAAAGAGGTCGTACACATGTCCTCAGATAACAGTTGGGGAATACTGTGTGTATGACTGATTTATATATAACCTTTATTTAACCAGGAAGTCATGTTGAGGTATGAACCTCTTTTACAAACAAAAAGACCAGAGATTTGAGATTTAATGAGACAGAAATAAGACAGAAATGCTAGGAAAACTAGTGCAGCGAACTGGTGGTAGGGAAAAGTGGTACGAGTTCACGAGCCGAGAAAACAAGTCATTAGAGGCGTTCCAGTTAAAACTGCGAGTAGTATAGTGTGAATCGCGACTTCACGAGCCAAATGGAACGTAGCTTAAGACTCTACCCCAACCCCCCAACACCCCCCCCCACACACACCAACCCCCAACCCCTTCTCCACAGCTTCACACAGGCCACCCTCTGACTCCACATGTTGTGTAATCTCCTGACCCACCCACGACCCCTGGGAGGTTCCTCTGTGACAGTTGAACATGGCGCTGGGCGAGGGGGCCAGGTGAGAGTCAGTAGGAGCACTAACCTTCATCCTGTTGTCTTCCTGGAGGTACAGAGCCATGGACTTGGCCATGGTTTCAAAGAAGAACCACGAGTACTGAGAAAGAGGAAGAGGGGAAACGCTTTACTCAACATTGCAGGTTGAGAAAGCAGCCAGCAAAATATGTTAAAAATACGGACATATTGTGGTGGGATTTGGCTTGGCACAGACTTTGCGGTGTACCAGTTTAACAGCAGTTTCAAAGTGTGTAGAAATGTATAGTGAATGTGGTAAGTGGATCTAAATGTGGATAATAATACAGCACTTCCTCTTCCAAAGACAGCATTAGCGTCAGTGGTTGAACAGCTCCACCTGTTGTTCAGTACAGACATTACAGTTTCAGATGGGGACGATCTGGTTTTAGTCCCATTCTGTTCAAAGCGAGGGCAGGAGAACTACAATGACAACGGCCCACAGACACACACACCTTGAGCAGCTTGTTGCTGGTGTTGAAGTCGGCCGTCTGCTTGAGGATGGCGGTGACGGCCGTGGCCAGGACCTCGTGAGTGGTAGCGCACTTCCTGGACACGGCGTTGCTGGTCACAAACACGTACTGTGGACACCACACACACACACGCGCACGCAAACACACACACTGGCATGAACACACAGACCAGCATGAGTTTATTTCCTATTGAGACGGCGTCTTACTTCCAGCCAGGGCTGAAAATTAACACCTGCCACCGGCCAAATGCAGGTAAAATTCCCAATTGGCGACTAGATTTCGGAAGGCTATCTGAAAAAAAAAAAACTTGGCCAGTAGATTTTTTAATCTACAGTCCCCTTGGCAGGTGACTCACCATGAGCCAAAAAGTTAATTTTCACCCCTGCTTCCAGCCTAGGCCAGATTCACAGCTGAAAGCTTGCTGACTATCCTGAGGGTGAGGAGCGGGTCCTGACAGGCTCACACTCGCCTACCTTGAGGAAGGAGCGCAGGTAGTGTTCCAGACCCTCCTCGTGACACCGCGAGACGATGTGTATGATCACACTGCAGGAACACACCAATACATCCACATTCACACTTTATTCAGCATTTATGAAATCGACACTTCAAAGATCAATGACATTTGGCTGTTGAAAAGTTTGATAGTTGGACCTTACATAAAAGTAGAGTTTGGCCCGAGACTCGTGTCTACAGTGACTCACCGGGTGGAGTTGACGGCAATTTCGTGAGTCTCTTTGGTTGCCGTCGTAAGGACCTCAAATAGTTGCATCAGCACTGTGGGCAGGAACTTGACGATGACCTGAGTTTCCATCGCATGCAGGCACTGAGAGAAAGTAAGAAAGAAAGTAAGAAAGTAAGAAAGAAAGTAAGAAAGAAAGTAAGAAAGAAAGTAAGAAAGTAAGAAAGAAAGTAAGAAAGTAAGAAAGAAAGTAAGAAAGAAAGAAAGATGTGTGTGATGTGTGTGTGATGTGTGTGGTGTATGAGAGGAGTCCCACCTTCAGGTACTTGATGAGTTCTGCGGTGTTGCCCTCCGACACCGGGTTCCTCATCAGCTGGCAGTGCTGGAAGAAGTTATGCAGGTGCAGATCCTGGAGACGGGAACACAGTTGACACACAGCACACCTTACCCACAACGCTTTCCCAGACTTGAAACGTTTTGGAACTCGGAACATCGTTTCTCAGCGAGTCGGGGGAGGTGGAGCGCCGTACCTGAGCGTAGATCGTTGACGCCACACGGGTCCTCACTCTGAACAGCTGCTTGGCGTTGTCTACCCACTTGATATCTGGCGCGGACTGTTTTGGAGAGATCACAGACAGGAGAAGAATTTGTTTGTCATACAGCACACACATGGAATGGGCATCACATGGCAACTCACACACACACACAAACATGCATTTAAGGTCGGCGATGAAATGTTCTCTGCTCTTAACCTGTCGTCCTTCCCCCAAGGGCAGCCGGGAGCAGACAGTTGTAGGCAGCGTGCATGGGCCGCGCCCGGGGACCAACCAAGTGCTCCTGTCCGTCCTTGTTAGGGACAGACAGCGTTAGCAATCTGTTCTTCTAATGTTTTTCATATTGTTTTTTTGGGGGGCGGGAGGAAACCCTTATGAACACGGGGAGGACATACAAACTCCACACAGAAAGGCCCGGGAGACCTTCTTGCTGTGAGGCGATAGTACTGAGCCACCGTGCTGCTCGTGAGCGATTTTGGGGTTCAGTGTTCTTGCTCAAGGACACTTCGGCACACTGCCGGGAGCTGGAATCGAACCGTGGACCTTGAGATCCCCAGCCGGCCGCTCTAGCAGTTTTACATTTGTAAATTGTGGCAACCAGGACCTGCCCATCACAGTCGAAGACACAGTACCCCAGACACCCCCCCAGACACAGTTCCACACCCGCAGTGGTGGAACGAACTGCCCACTGACGTCAGGACAGCAGAGTCACTGCCCATCTTTCATCACAGGCTCAAAATTCATCTCTTCAAGAAGTATTACAACGAGCCTCCCTCTTAAG
The DNA here is from genome assembly GCF_949987555.1 of Borostomias antarcticus. Taxonomy (NCBI): domain Eukaryota; kingdom Metazoa; phylum Chordata; class Actinopteri; order Stomiiformes; family Stomiidae; genus Borostomias; species Borostomias antarcticus. The sequence continues at coordinate 6,126,799 of NC_140250.1, read as the reverse complement.
CACCTATTGTATTTTAGATTGCTATTCTTACACTCTGCCTTCAGCACTAGATTATGCTCTTAGTCACTTGTTTTAGAAAGGAGATGCACTTGTGAGTTCTGGAAGGTAGTAGTACATTGGCTTTTCCTACGATAAATGCAATTATTGTTAGTCGCTTTGGATAAAAGCGTCTGCTAAATGACTGTAATGTAATGTAACCCTGGTGTTACAGTAGGAGAGGGAGGTCCAGAACACAGAGGGTTCCCAGCACCACAATCAGCCGGCACACACCCTACCAGCCAAATCAGCACCAAGGACAGCGCCCCGAGCACTACCTGGGAGTGTCCAGGAGGCAGCCTCTGTCCTGTCCAGGTGCTGCCATCAGTCGGCACCTGGACACGGACACACCTGGAGGCCATTAACCACTCAAGAGGGAGATGCACACAAGAGGGACACTCACCAGGGCTGCGTTCTGAATCGCGTACTTCCATACTATATAGTATGCCAAATATTGATGTAGTATGTCCCAATACATACTATGCTACATACAGTATGGTAAAAATACCAGGATGTCCTACTACATCCGGTTGTGTTTTTGAAATGTGACCATATCCGTCACTGTCCATGAAACGGCATTCGTCCACAGCTGGGATTCATCAAAAGAATAGCCAGAAAAGTGTGCTGGCTTGCTGCATACTGCAAAATATGACCGGACGTAGTAGGACATTCTGGTATTTTTGCCATACTGCATGTGGCATACTATGTATTGGGACATACGACATCCATTTTTGGCATACTATATAGTATGGAAGTATGCGATTCGGAGAGGAGCCCATGTTTCTAGTCTAGTGTCTATTAAGCAGTGCCTTTCCCCAGCACCCAGGTTAGCCAGACACAACACATTCAATCAAATCAGACTTTAACCACCATCTTGATGCCTGTCACCAGGGGCGCAAAAAAGCAAGATGGAACCACAACACAGCTCACGTCAAACGTTCATTGCAGTCGCGGTTAATCCCTGTCTTTTTCAAAGCGCTGTGAGCTGAGGGGTCATGAGCAGGAGACCCCCTTCCCTCTAACAAGACACCGTCACCCCCCCTCACCTTCTTGACATCCTGGTTCTTATCGTACAGGTAGCCGGCGGGCAGGGTGGCGGACACGGGCAGCTGGAGCTCCACAGACTGCATCCTGCCGTCCTTCAGTAACGGAGCCCAGGAGTAGCCCACTGGTACAGAGAGAAGAGTGTGTTACGCACGCGCACACACACACGCACGCACGCACGCACACACATACACACACACACACACACCCCCTCACCCAGGGTCTCGACAGCCTCCCTCTTCCTGGTGCTGCCCTTGCTGCTGAGTTCACAGCTGATGTGGTGGAAGGTGAAGAGGACGTGGTGCTTCTCGTGGACGTGAACAGGCAGCTCAATCTTCACCTGCGCAGACGACAAGACAGACGCTACTGACTTCACACCAGACACAGGGACAAGCGCAGACAGTCCCCCCCCCCACCAGGGTTATTTGTATCTATTTTTGTGTATAGCTTTATTTGTATAGCTTCAACCTTTATTTGTATAGCTTTGTGTAATTTGTAATCTTTTAGAGCACATCATTGTGCCGGCAGCAATTCACAGTATTTCGGCAGCATTGCACTGGACTGTACATTGTATACTGTACCATTTACATGTAACACATTTTAAAAAGCTGAATCTGACAAAGAGCCAAATCCTAACACAAGGGGGCGCCATCAGAGAATAGTAGAACTCTCAACCAATGCGCTATGTCATTTCCTCTGACGCACGCACGCATACACACACACACACACACACACACACAAACCGGAGCCCAAGCCCAAAGCAGTTTTGCCTAGTATCGTATATATATAGTATAGTATAGTATATATATATAAATCCATTAGTAGTTCAGGAGGGTGAGTCGGCCGTGTGTCAGAATAAAACAGGCCGGTCATCTTCCTCGTAGCGTGCTGCGACTCATCTACCGTAGGTTGGGCAACTCCAACCACATACCAAGGAATGTGGAAGGTAAATCCTTCAGAACAGTCACCTCAGATTAGGAGAGCCAGGTCAGAGAATGAAAAGGGAAAGTGTGGCTTTGATGGTGTGTGTGTGGTGGTGGTGGGCTGCTAATCCATAAGAGGTCATATGGACTATTATGTCCCATTGCCCCATCAGTGGTCTGAGTCTGTGATGGTGTCCTGACCTCACCTCCCTCTCTTTTGCCTGGTCCCTGTTTAGGCACGTGGGGGACTGTGTGTGTGTGTGTGTGTGTGTGTGTGTGTGTGTGTGTGTGTGAGCGTGTGTATGTGTGTGTATGAGGGTTGAGCGTTGATCCAGATTTATGGGATTAATCCTGAGCCAACTCAGGTGGACTCTGAACACCAACGCCTCCTGCTACACCGGGCCCCAAACAGCGCAGCAGTCTCCAGGCGTTCACACACACTGTAATCAGAGATCCTTCAGGATGGGACAGCAGGACAGCAGCATATTCTGTCCTGTCTCTGCATTGTCGTTTGCACTGTCCTGTCTTTGCCCTGTCTAGTCCTTGCACCCTGTCTAATTCAAGATTACTTCATTTGTCACGTGTAATGTACGGTGTAGTCACAGTGAATTGTTGCTGCCGGCTCCAAGATTATGCTTCATACAGATAAAACTCTAATACTCTATTCGAAATATCAGATGACACACCCAACGTGTAATGTTGTCTATCCATCAGTGTTATGCGCCAAATGACCAGAACAAATTCCTAGTACAGTATGTGTAAAAACCTACCTTGCAAAATAAAACTGATTGTGATTGTGATTCTGGGCACTCACCTCATCATAGAACTCCGGGGTCTGGTTATGGTGAAGGACCGCAGGGCAGGCACTGCTGGTGAAGAGAGACTCTCCTGGCTTGCCGTAGATACACTGAAACACACATGGCAGACACAGTCATATATGGTCAGATACACTGAAACACACATGGCAGACACAGTCATATATGGTCAGATACACAAACACACAAGGTAGATACAGTCATCCTATGGTCAGATACACTGAAACACACATGGTAGACACAGTCATATATGGTCAGATACACTGAAACACACATGGTAAACACAGTCATATGGTCAGATACACTGAAACACACATGGTAGGTACAGTCATCCTACGGTTAGATACAACATGAGTAAGTGCTCCCATCTATGATTAATGAGGAGAAGATGGCTGCCTGAGGACTACAGGGCAGCCAGTCACATGTAAGAGCACGTCTCGTAAACGCCGGCGCCTAACATCCCTGCAGCATGAGCACAGGACCTTCAACAAACAGTGGTACTGTACATATATAAAGCAAACCGCTTGAAAGGCAAAGAGCTACGAGCAGCTAGAGCTCTCTGCGTCACAGTCTAAACCCAGAGGATTGGATGTACCTAGCGCAGGGCTGAACCACTGGACAGCTGGGTGACCCACACGCTTCAGTGAGAGGATCGGAGGGTAGAATACCCAATCCTTCTGGGGTTACGTGGTGTCTGCAAACAGCCCTGCACGGTTCACCTGTATGTTGACTGTATGAGACATCTCCACTGAAAATTGTCGCTAGAACAGCGCCGAAAACCGATGCTACCAATCAGAGCCACTGCCAACATCTCCAATAGGGTGAAAGGCCCAAAACATTCACCGCCCCATTAGGAAGGACTGGATTGGTTCTGCAAAGTAGGATTTTTTTCAAATCTCAAATAGTTTCCACACACTTTTAGCGACAAAACCTGGACAAATGTCTTCAGTCTCTAGTTGAGCTCAGTGTTTGAGTCGACATGCAGCTAAATTATAACGCCGGCTTCTGAGCCCTATTCTGAAGCGGTGTATTGAAGTCCAGTCGGACGATGTCTGGGTAACAGAACCTGACACAGGCAGGCCAGGGAGGGGGATGGGGGCGAGTCTGGTCCGGTGGTCAGTTAGGAGCTGTAATTAGGACGCTAATCGCTTTGGTCGTTCCCCTAAAGAGCTGCCCCGGATGGGGGGCAAAGAACAGCACAGCCGGAAGCGCAGCGCCCCCGGGAGAACAGAGCCCCGCTGTGTGAGACCGCGGGAGGAGTCTACGGGACTGGGATCGGTCCAGCTCAGCTCTGGAGAGCAGCTGTCCCCCCCCCCCCCGGAGGTATTTGTTGTTGCAGATCGTAGGATTAAGTCTGGTTTACCAGCATGGAAAGAGCAGGAATCGCGGGGCCCCCATCGACAGGGGGAAGTACGGTCTAACGGGAGGCAGGGGGGACGTCTGAATGGCTGGTATCTTATCTACCGTGGGACCGGCTGAGACACACATCTACGTTCACCTGCCTGTACTTGGGCCATGGCTTTGTTTATCGTTCTCCTCTATCCGGCCCAGTGTTATGTGAGGGACAGGAACTCAGGGTTGGGGTGTAGAGCTTGTAAACACAGCATTCTGCCTGAATACATACTGCAGAGTTCAAAGCCGGCATCTGTTTGATCGTCTCTGTCTGTCTGTCTGTGGAAGCCTGTTTGAGAGCAGCTAGTGGGAGAGATTCAGAGTTTCCAGGGCAAGTTTTTTTTGGTGCCGGTGGAAAAAAACAACATCATCGTCTGATGGAGGTTTCCACCCACAAATATTTGATATGTGAGTAGTGAGAGGGAGGGAGGGAGGGAGGGAGGGAGGGAGGGAGGGAGGGAGGGAGAGAGAGAGAGAGAGAGAGAGAGAGAGAGAGAGGGGGGGGGAGAGCGAGAGAGAGAGGGAGAAAAAGAAGAGGGTGACCATTCATTATCTTTCCTCGCCCGCTGTAATGACCAGCTTCTTGTACATTCTTCTCTCTTTTCACCCTCTCAGTTTTCTGTCCATTCAACTGTACTGTGAGTTTCCGTTTGTGAACAGTTGAGTTCTCCCTCCCTTTAAGCCTCGTCTCTCCCACTACCGCACTATTAAACCTCAGCCCACAAGAATGATCCACTCATAAACACTCACCTTTAAAGGGACGGCTCCCTCCTCGTCAGAGTCTCTGAACTGGACACACACCGCTATGTTTCTGGCCTGGAAGGACAATAATAACACATCAATCAAACAGCCAATCAATACCAGAGGGGGTATACTACAGTATATCTATCAACCAGCACACAGCCAGAAATATAATGAGCAACAGTAATGGTACAGTATTGTGACTTGAGTTGTCACGACTACCTGTACCCAATGCCCCCCCCCCCCCCCCACCCCCCCATCCCCCACCAGGTCCTCCAGCCTGGCGCCCCACCTTGGCGAAGGTCTTCTGGCTGTCGTATCGGAGCTGCTGGGGGTAGATGTACAGCTGGTTCTTATAAGTGGTGAAGGGGTAGCTGTACTTGGCCTCCTCGGGGAGGAACTCCTCCATCTCCACAGACACCCTCTCACACTCCTCCTCGAAGGGCTTGACGGGGATGTAAGAGGATGTCACCGTGTCTGGGGGGCGCGGGGGGAAGGGGGGGTGGATAGAGGTAAAGGTAGAACACTGAATGCTCCAATTCACAACATACTGTGTAGTATAGTGCATACCCATTGATGAACAAGTCAATGTAATGCATGCAATGCATATTGTTGCACAATGAAAAGTGCTTTATAAATAAAATGAATACTTATTATTATTATTGTTATTATTATGATCACAGACGGGCAAATGTTAGGATAAGGGGGGTGCACGATAAACATCTTGATGGCCTGGCAGTGGTTAACGTGTAAATGATTTTTGTCAGTTTTTGAATAGATCTTCCTGGATAAATGAAGTACATAGGTATTTACTTTACTGTACTGTACGTACAGTATATGAGAGGGAAACGTACTTGTAAAATCCGGAGGCACACACTCTATGGTGACGTTGAGTTGACCTGGGATGACCTGCAACTTGCTCTTCTCTGGCCTGGAGGGACAGGAGACTATCAGACGCACAGAAGTGACAGAGCAGGATCCTATAACCACAGATCTCTCTACAGCACTGTGTTTAAAGAGCAGGATCCTATCACCACAGATCTCTCTACACTGTGTTTAAAGAGCAGGATCCGATCACATCCTGTTAACTGCAGTACACACTGAGCTACTGCGTATGCAAATAACAAACATCATCTAGAGGGTGCGTGGTGAAAAAAAAAGAAGTATGAACACAGACACGTGCCGGGCTGGGCTGGGCAGGGGCGGAGCAGAGCCGTGAACTCAACCACCCGCCAAGTCCGGCGGCGTCTTATTGATGACTCACTTCCTGATGTCGGCCAGCAGCTTGATGAGGTCATCGGTGGAGATCCTGCTGCTGTCCTGGCGGTAGAGGGGGGAGAACTTGCCGTCCATGTCCAGACTGCCCTGGGCGTCCTTGAACACCTGTCTAGATTAGAAGGGGGATGGTCAAATTATATTCATGCAAGGATTGAAGAGGAGGATACACACGACCGTCGGCGGTTCGAATCCCGCCTCCTCCTGTTCACATGTCGAAGTGTCCTTAGGCAAGATGCTGAACACCCAAATTGCTCCCAATGAGCAGGCTAGCACCTTGCATGGCAGCTGCCGCCATTGGTGTGTGAATGTGAGTGTGAATGGGTGAATGAGAGGCCATTGTAAAGTGCTTTGGATGAAGGCGCTATATAAGTGCAGTCCATTTACCATTACGAACAATAACATCGATTTAATGTTTTGAACTGCCTGAGACAAAACTCTGAACAGAGTTTGACTAATTTCTCTGTTATTACAGTATAATGGAATGAGGTACTTATAATATGAGGGTTAAGAGATTTATGAAAGGGTTACTGTATGAGAGGGTTATGAGAAGGTTATGAGAGGGTTAATGTATGAGAAGGTTATGAGAGGGTTACTGTATAAGAGGGTTATGAGAAGGTTATGAGAGGGTTACTGTATGAGAAGGTTATGAGAGGGTTACTGTATAAGAGGGTTATGAGAAGGTTATGATAGGGTTACTGTATAAGAGGCTTATGAGAAGGTTATGAGAGGGTTACTGTATGAGAGGGTTATGAGAGGGTTACTGTATGAGAAGGTTATAAGAGGGTTATGAGAGGGTTACTGTATGAGAAGGTTATAAGAGGGTTATGAGAGGGTTACTGTGTGAGAAGGTTATGAGAGGGTTACTGTATGAGAAGGTTATAAGAGGGTTATGAGAGGGTTATGAGAGGGTTACTGTATGAGAAGGTTATGAGAGGGTTACTGTATGAGAAGGTTATAAGAGAGTTATGAGAGGGTTATGAGAGGCTTTGGCTCGTCTTACTTGGCAGCCCAGGCGAAGGGCATGCGGTACTGGCCCAGACGCTGGCATGTCTGCTTGGCAGCCTTCAGCACCTTCTGAGCAGTCTGGAGGAACACACACACACACACACACACACACACACACACACACACATAAGGAGTAAAACATTTTTACGGTGATTGATAAACAATCCACAGGTATAACAAATAGCAGGCAGCCTAAAGTGAAATTCTGATCATAACAATGGCACTTTCCTGCCAGCAAATGATTGACTGTATTGTTTAAAATAAGTGATGTGCCCAGTCCAACAGCAGGTCCTGGTCATACTGTAACTATCACTACTGGGGGTAGGCAGGTCAGTGGAGGAGGACCTTGCTGACGTCCGAGGTCTTGATGTAGGGGTCTGCACAGTGGGTGATGCCATTCTGGAGAACCTTCTCCACCCTGGCTACCAGGAAGACGTCAGCGTGGGGGTTGGTCACCGAGAAGATACCCTGCCGGAGAGGAGGAGGAGGAGGAGATGAGAAGGAGGGGTAGAGGGAGGTGAAGAGATATGGCGGGAGGAGAGATGGAGGAGGAGAGGATGAGAGAACCGGGGAGGAGAGATGGAAGGAGGAGGAGAGATGGAGGGAGGAGGGGAGGAGTGTTTGGCATTTATACAGTGTGTTAAAGTTGTTCATGGTAAGAGAGAATTTCTCTTCTCTTCTCACTGCCCAGAGGATGGAATGGAATAACTGTGAGGAGGAGAGGAGGATTCTGAGCTTGAAGATTTCTGGAGTTGAATACTTCAGGAGTGTTCAGAACGGTTTGAGGGTGCACGTCCTTTATTAACATCCTGATTCTAAATCAGTTGAGTAAGATGTTATAATAATTCAACCACAGAGCTGATGCTACGGTCTCTAGCAGGAGGCCCTGTGCTGCCAAGTTCCTCTCCTCACTATCTCATGACATACAGGAAACCAAAACAGCGATGAAACTATTTTGGGTTAGTTAGATGAGGGCCAACCACAGTTCAGTCAAGAGCGCACGCGCACCCACAAGCACGCACACACTCATATCTAGACCACTTACACAAACTAGCATGCACACCCACATTCTCTTCCTGGACGTGGTGCCTTCGAGAGGGAGGGAGACGTCAGAGGACATTTTGTAACACATCAGAAATGCACAATGAAATAATGGACGCCAAGGGCATTAAAGACGCAATGAAATCAAAAATGTTTTTATTTTGGATCACCTTGGTCATAGTGTGTCCTTACGTCAGCAATGCAAGATCAAGGTCAACCAATAATCTCACGGCATCCACTCATCAATCAACGCCATCTATCAAATCTGGCTAAAGTGGTTATATCCTGCCAACATGTCAAAAGTTCCAGTCAAATTCCCCATTAACGTTGTGTCCCGCCCCTATAGCCTGTTTGAGTCGGAAATACGTCAAACTACCGAAGTTAGATGATCTCAGATGTCCGTTTCAGCTGGACTTTAAGTTGCTCTGGCTAATGTTGTCTCTTATCAAAACCGATAAGACAATTGATAGAGAAGTACTTTATAAAATACACCTCATTAATAATGTACCAGTCTAAACCAGTCTGAGCCCAGCAGCGCTGAATGAGACGGGTCAGGGACCTGGGAGGAGACATCCGGTGCCGGTGCGCAGTCTTCTTGGGTTCCATGATTGGGTCAGCGCTGATTCACGAGGTTGGACCCGGAGGCGAAATCACTCGGGACGGCGCTGAGTGGGTGCATTCTGCATGTTGCAACACCCCTGCAGGGGCAGGCGCGCGGGCGCACAGGGGAATTGCTCAATGCTCACTTCCCACCACCAAGCTTTTATTATTTATTTTTTTTAACCGGCAGAACACTAGCCACCTAAAAATGCTTCGCCGACCCTCCGCCCGAGAAGATTGTGCACTGACACCGGCCAGTGACACACCCCGCATCCCAGAGAGGGCAAAGAAATCGATGCTTCACTCAATGCGGAAAACTCAGTCGGAAATAATAAAAAATAACAAAAAAAAATAAAAAGGCCAGCGCTGTAAGCATCAATTCCTTGCGGCTTGAAACAGATTTTTTTTTTTGGGGGGGTGAATCATACGTTACATGACGGATGTAAAACAAACACGTGCGTCGTGTTTACGTTTGAGTTTTGGTGAAGATGGCCGAGCAGGAGAAAGAAATCCGCCCGGCACCCGCTGCTTTAAAAGCGAATGTACAGTATGGAAGCACTGGCTTCTGTGAAGTTGAAGGGAAAAAAGACCTGGACAAGAGCCACACAGTATGCAAGTTGCATCGAACTGTGTCGTTTTATAATCGATAATCATTTTATAATCACATCGTTGCCCTATGAATCGGAATTGTAATGGAATCATGAAGTGTCTCACCAAGGAGCTGTCGCTACTGCAGTTGGTGGGACTTAAAAGCTATCTACAGCATGACAAAATATGGAACTTGAGGATCCGAATAACTCCATTAACGCCTGAACGTCAGCACAGACATGTCTGGCCTTCTCCCAAGAGGCTCATGGGAGGTGCTACAGAGAGAGCGAGAGATGGGGCAGCTTGTCCTTGGACCACACCCAATAACAGCACCTCAATTACACTGTGGTCCACCGGCCAGTTATAGCACACTAATCACAGAGGTAGACACCCTCTCTCTCTCTCTCTCCCTCTCTCACACACCCCAGCAGTAGCTCCAGACTTGAGGCATGGGTTTAGCTAGGCTTCTGTAAGTACAGCTGCACTGTGTGGCTTCTGTATTGTATGTGAAGATTCCTTTACTCAAGTCTAGTTTCAGTTATTCTCAAACGTTCTAGTTCACGCCGGTATTTCCAGTCGATCCTCGTTCTGCATCGACGAAATGTGCAGCGCGCAGTGTTTCCATTCTGTATTAGTGGCTTGGTAAAGGCCAAGTATTTCTCTCTCTCTCTCTCTGTGTTTTCCATCTGCTCCAGAGACAGGCCTGCCATTTCTGCAGCCAGGGAGGGAGGAAGAGGGAGAGATAGAGGGAGGGAGGGAGGGAGGGAGGGAGGGAGGGAGGGAGGGAGGGAGGGAGGGAGGGAGGGAGGGAGAGGTTTACTGCTTGGTACCACTGCTGCCTAATCCCGTTAATGGGCTCAGCAGCATAAGAGTGCCGTGTGTGTGTGTGTGTGTGTGTGTGTGTGTGTGTGTGTGTGTGTGTGTGTGTGTGTATGTGTGTGTGCGTGCGTGCGACCGGTAACCTCCTCAGCCCACCTGCGCGCAAGCATCCAACCAAGAGCGAAACACGTCAACGTTTCTAGCACACTACTTTCCAGGCAAACGCAGCTTATTAGAGAACTAAAGAGGAAAGTGAGACTATCTATCTATCTTTAGAGATCAGGTGAGATCACAAACTTGGCGGTCGGAGGGTGAATCCTCCTTCCAATGCAGCTGTTTAACTCCAATAACAGGGAGGGTGAAGGATAGGATACGCAGCTTAACTTTGGACCGGTGGAATATCTACCAGATAGATAGCAAAGCACCGTCTAGTCCAGAAACTGTGAGGAGTAGAACCCAATAAAGTGTTCTAGTTTCTAGCTACAACAGGCTACTTAGACGTTAAGAGTGTCTTTCATTGTAGCTCAGTGCACTCTGAATAAAGGTGGTAAGTCAGTGGAATGGCTGGAGTCTCTCATCTTCTGGTAAGTCAGTTGAAGGGCTGGAGTCTCTCCTCTCCTGGTAAGTCAGTGGAATGGCTGGAGTCTCTCCTCTCCTGGTAAGTCAGTTGAATGGCTGGTCATGTATGGTATTTATACATGTTGACATGTTGATCACAGACTCAGCCCAACCCCTAGACGCGGAGGGGAAACGCGGGGGATCATCGGTCAGCCGCAGCACAGTTCCTGCCCAGCCCAGCTACGGCGGAACAGCACCAGGGGAGGCGAGCGTGGCTCTCTGTAAGGGACCCGCCCGGCTGGGCGGTCTAGTGACCGCTGACTGGACGCTCCTCTCATGGTGTAACGGGAGGGAGGACAGGCAGAGTGTGTGTGTGTGTATTTACTATTGTACACAGGACCAACTGACTGGTTAAAATAGGTAGCCACCCACGTTCCCAGATTCTGGTTAGTAGGAGCTAACTCAACCCAGCATAACCAACCTCTATTTCAACAATGGATACAATGTAGCCTCCGTAGAAGACACTGGCTGGCCGACAGAGAAACCTCCATTGCGGGTTTCAACACGGGATAGGGAGTGAAGCGGAGCCCTAGCCTGACACTCAGAATGAATTGCCGTTTCGTTTCATTTCATTATTCAGTCTGAAAGTGCTCCCGTTAAAGCCGTTTTCCCCGATGGGCACTGCCAAAGAGGGGGGAGGGAGAGAGGGAGAGAGAGAGAGAGAGAGTCCTCAGCGATTATGCTGCATTCCATTTGTCTGGGAAGTGGGGAGGTGGGAGGGACGGAGAACGACATCACCCCCGAGGTAACCGCGGTACAGTAGACAACAACAACAACTGCTCGGACCAAAAATGGACGTAAGTTAGCTTTGTTTGCCAAACCGGTAGATAACAACGCACTATGCGATATTTTGCACACACAAAAGAGGTCGTGAACATGTCCTCAGATAACAGTTGGGGAATACTGTGTATACGACTGATTTAATGAGACACAAATAAGACAGGATTCCTAATAAAAGTATTACTTAAGTTTCACTTAGTGACACAGGGAGCTGCCATCTTGTTCACGACTTCCATAGCTAACTGGGGGTAGGATCGAGTGGTACTACGAGTTCACAAGTGGAGCGGGGTGTTCTAGTTAAAACTGCGAGTAGCATCTCGTCAATCACGACTTCACGAGCCAAATGGAATGCAGCATTAGTTCGCCCCCTAACCAACCACAGCATTTGACATCACATTCAAAACATGCCGATTGGCCTGGTTGGAAATCCAACCGAGAAATCACTATGGATGAGAGCTTTTCCAGAACCTGCATCGCATTTCAACAATTAAAGTGGCGATTCAGTGACTGGAGCCAGGCTATCTGGGGGCTGGAGCCAGGCTATCTGGGGGCTGGAGCCAGGCTATCTGGGGGCTGGAGCCAGGCTATCTGAGGGCTGGAGCCAGGCTATCTGAGGGCTGGAGCCAGGCTTGCGGAGGGCAGGGCATCGCCCCCTGCTGTTGTTTGTAATTTATGATAGTACAAAACTTCACAGGAGACCCAAGTCGTTTCAGCCTTTACGGGTATTTATTACGTAACACACTCAGTTACAGCTCAGTGCAAGTGAGTGTTCTGATACAGCCCCCCAGCCCTACTGGGCTCATCATTTTTATATGCAGATCCTCAAAACCCAGTGTGTGCGTCACATTTGGCTAATGGTTTGAAACTTACGTAAGAAGATATGAATCTTAAGAGATATTGTGAAATGGGACATTCCAGTCTAGAATCCTCTGACTTGCACAACTCACTAGGGACCTTAACTGAGCTTGCTGCTCTCTTCCTGCTGCTCTCCTCAGCCTATCCAACTTGACCTTACGGCCTTACAATTTCCACAACACTGTGATCTCACCTGAGTGGGGAAGCGAAGAAGAGTCTCCGACACCCGCTGAAGGACGGGCAGGACGTTCCCTCTGGCTCCGCCTCCGTTCACCACCACCCCTCCTTCTCCTCCTCCTCCTCCCCCCTCTCCTCCCCCCTCCGTCTCCGAGCAGGGCGAGAGCTGGGCGGGGGAGCCCTCTGCCAGCATGTCCCTCACGCAGGGGGGGTTGAGGTCCACGTGGAAGTCGGCGGAGATCTTGCAGCTCTTGGACACGTCAAACAGGGCCAGGCTGATGAAGAAGGGCTCCACCTGAACGATGCAGGAGAGAGAGAGAGAGAGAGAGAGAGAGAGAGAGAGACAGAGAGAGCCAGCCTGATCACATGAGCTCACATTCAATTTCACTCAGTAGTTCAGTCTGGTCATCAAACATACTCGGTCCCACCCGATCCGATATTGGTCGGGCCAATCAAAACTGTTTATCTAATATGGGGCGGGTTTGATACGACTGTGGGGCAGTGGCTAGTTGCAAAACTAGAATGGAGAAGTAAGACGCCTCCTTCCCTCCACTAGTCTGGGGGTCCACCTTGGGCAAGTGGTAGTACCCCCTAGCCCCCCTACCTGGGGTTACAGGTAAAATCCCGATGAAAGAACAACCAAAAGGAAGAGAGACCCGGCCCGGAGGAAGCCCGGGGCCCTCGTCTGGAGCCAGGCCCAGACGGAGGGCCTGCCTGCGAGCGCCTGGTGGCCGGGCTTACCACGGAGCCCGGCCGGGCCCAGCCCGAATAAGCAACGTGGAAGCACCATCTCCTCCTCCATCGTCCCGTGGACCCACCACCCGCGGGAGGAATTGTCGGGGTCGGGTGCGCTGCCAACTAGGTGGCGGTGAAGGCGGGGGGCACCGACGGACCGGACCCAGGCGGCAAAGGCTGGCTCTGGGGACATGGAACGTGACCTCGCTGGGGGGGAAGGAGCCGGAGCTTGTGAGGGAGGTGGAGCGATACCAATTACATCTGGTGGGGCTAACCTCCACACACAGCACCGGCGCCGGAACCAAACTCCTGGATAGGGGTTGGACCCTGTTCTTCTCCGGAGTTGCTCATGGTATGAGGCGTAAGGCAGGTGTGGCTATACTAGCTAGCCCCCAGCTGAGCGCCTCTGTGCTGGAGTTCACCCCAGTGGACGAGAGGGTCGCCTCCCTGCGCCTTAGGACTGTGGGGGAGGGACTCTGACTGTGGTTTGTGCTTATGCACCGAACAGCAGTTCAGAGTACTCGGCCTTCCTGCAGACCCTGAGTGGAGTCCTTTTGGGGGCTCCTGCAGGGGACTCCACTGTCCTACTGGGGGACTTCAATGCACACGTAGGCAATGATGGAGAAACTTGGAGGGGCGTGATTGGGAGGCATGGCCACCACGATCTGAACCCGAGTGGTGTTTTGTTGTTGGACTTCTGTGCTAGTCACGGTTTGTCCATAACAAACACCATGTTCGAACACAAGGATGCCCACAAGTACACCTGGCAACAGAACACCTTAGGCCGAAGGTCGATGATCGATTTCGTTATCGTATCATCTGATCTGAGGCCATGTGTTTTGGACACTCGGGTAAAGAGCGGGGCAGAGCTGTCCACTGATCACCATCTGGTGGTGAGCTGGTTTTGATGGCGGGGGAAGCTTCTGGACAGACCTGGGAAACCCAAGCGTGTAGTGAGGGTGAACTGGGAACGTCTGGAGGAAGAGCCTGTCCTGAGAGATTTCAATTGCCACCTCCGGCGGAGTTTCTCAGGCATCCCTGTGGAGGTTGGGGACATTGAGCATGAGTGGTCGGTGTGCAAAGCCTCCATTGCTGAAGCTGCGGCTGGGAGCTGTGGCCTGAGGGCCATAGGTACCTCAAGGGGCGGTAACCCTCAGACACCGTGGTGGACAGCGGTGGTCAGGGAAGCCGTCCGACTGAAGAAGGAGGCCTTCCGGGGTATGTTAGCCCGGCAGACCCCAGAAACAGTTGCAGGGTATCGACTGGCCCGGAGGGCTGCGGCTTCGGCCGTGACCAAGGCAAAGCAGCGGGTGTGGGAGGAGTTCGGAGAAACCATGGAGAAGGACTTTCGGTCGGCACCAAAGTGTTTCTGGAAGACCATCAGACACCTCAGGAAGGGAAAGCGGGGGACCATCCAAGCTGTATACAGCAAGGAGGGGACACTGCTGACCTCAACTGAGGAGGTTGTTGAGCGTTGGAAGGAGCACTTTGAGGAACTCCTGAACCCGACTAATCCACCCTCTACGATCGAGGCAGAGCCGGAAGATGATGGGGGGTCGTCAATTTCCTTGGAGGAGGTCACTGAGGTAGTCAAACAACTCCACAGTGGCAGAGCCCCAGGGACTGATGAGATCCGTCCAGAAATGCTGAAGGCGCTGGGTGTAGAGGGGCTGTCTTGGTTGACACGCCTCTGTAACATTGCGTGGAAGTCTGGGTCAGTGCCGAAGGAGTGGCAGACTGGGGTGGTGGTCCCAATATTCCAAAAAGGGGACCAGAGGGTGTGTGCGAATTATAGAGGCATCACATTACTCAGCCTCCCAGGGAAAGTTTACTCCAAGGTGCTGGAAAGGAGGGTCCGGCCGATAGTCAAACCTCAGATCGAAGAGGAACAATGCGGATTTCGTCCTGGTCGTGGAACTACCGACCAGCTCTTCACTCTCGCAAGGATCTTGGAGGGGGCTTGCTAGTTTGCCCAACCTGTCTACATGTGTTTTGTGGACTTGGAGAAGGCTTACGACCGGGTCCCTCGAGAGGTCTTGTGGAGGGTAATGCGGGAGTATGGGGTGAGGGGGTCCCTACTTAGGGCCATCCAATCCCTGTACACCCAGAGCGAGAGCTGTGTCCGGGTCCTCGGCAGTAAGTCGTCTTCCTTTCCGGTGGGTGTTGGCCTCCGCCAGGGCTGCGCTTTGTCACCAATCCTGTTTGTGATTTTCATGGACAGGATATCGAGGCGTAGCCGTGGGGAGGTGGGTTTGCAGTTCGGTGAGCTGGGGATCACGTCGCTGCTTTTTGCAGATGAGGGGGTCCTGATGGCATCAGCTGCCTGTGACCTCCAGCACTCTCTGGATAGGTTCGCAACTGAGTGTGAAGCGGCTGGGATGAGAATAAGCACTTCTAAATCTGAGGCCATGGTTCTCAGCAGGAAAACGGTGGCCTGTCCGCTCCGAGTAGGAAATGAGTCCTTACCCCAAGTGAAGGAGTTCAAGTATCTGGGGGTCTTGTTCACGAGCGAGGGAACCATGGAGAGGGAGTTTGGCCGGAGAATCGGAGCAGCTGGTGCGGTTCTGCAGTCGCTTTACCGCACTGTTGTGACGAAAAGAGAGCTGAGCCAAAAGGCAAAGCTCTCGATCTACCGGTCTATCTTCGTCCCCACCCTCACCTATGGTCATGAAGGATGGGTCATGACCGAAAGAACGAGATCACGGATACAAGCGGCCGAAATGAGTTTTCTCCGGAGGGTGGCTGGGGTCTCCCTGAGAGATCGGGTGAGAAGTTCAGTCATCCGGGAGAGACTCGGAGTAGAGCCGCTGCTCCTTTGCGTCGAAAGGAGCCAGTTGAGGTGGTTCGGGCATCTAGTGAGGATGCCTCCTGGGCGCCTCCCTAGGGAGGTGTTCCAGGCGTGTCCGGCTGGGAGGAGGCCGCGGGGTAGACCCAGGACTAGGAGGCGGGACTACATCTCCGCACTGGCCTGTGAGCGGCTAAAGATTCCCCAGGCAGAGCTGGTTGATGTTGCTAGGGAAAGGGATGTCTGGGGCCCCCTGCTGGAGCTGCTGCCTCCGCGACCCGACCCCGGATAAGCGGATGAAGATGGATGGATGGATGGATGATACGACTGTACCAACGTGATACGACGATACAATGACTGCCTTTCGTTGCTCTCAAGATCACAAATAAACTGTTCCAGACCCTTTGTATTTCTGTGAATTGGGTCTGGTGAAGCCAGGTTGTGTTTGGTATTGTTTTTTGGAGGGGCATGTGTAACTTTTTGGTAGGTTTTTAAAAGAGAGTGAGAGAGAGAGAGATAGTGTGTGTATGTGTGTGCATGACTATGCACTTATAGGCACAATGGTACTGGTTCGACAAACAGGCCCTTCTTCCTGTAGTAACCATTAGGCTGTGTGTGTGAGGGAGGGGGGCTACTTCCCAACCAAACAAACAAGGGGTCTCTTTCTTTCCCAGCCACTCATAAACACACAAGTGAGCCTGAGGAGATCCATCCCTGTGCTTTCTAACTGGCCATAATCCCCTGTGTGTGTGTGTGTGTGTGTGTGTGTGTGTGTGTGTGTGTGTGTGTGTGTGTGTGTGTGTGTGAGAGAGAGAGAGAGAGAGAGAGAGAGAGAAAGAGAGCACTCAGCTGAGGCTGCTCTGGTCACGGAACTCTGCATTCACGTCACACTCACACAGCTCCACTGCAGAACGCAGAACCATCCATCAGACGCCCCCTTAATATCAAAAGATGAGGGGGGATGGACTGTTCTACCTGGTGTGAGGGGGAGGGGTGGGGGGGTGAAACTTGAATAACATTTTTTTTCCCAAATCATGGGACCTACGTTGGTGAGGATGTTGGGAGGACCTACGTTGGTGAGGATGTTGGGAGGACCTATGTTGGTGAGGATGTTGGGAGGACCTTCGTTGGTGAGGATGTTGGGAGGACCTATGTTGGTGAGGATGTTGAGGGGGACTTATGTTGATGAGGACGTTGGGGGGGGGGGGACCTACGTTGGTGAGGACGCCGTCGCCCTTCTCGCTGACGCAGCCCTGCAGACTGAAGGTCAGGTCATGGCAGCTGACCACGATACGGCGGCCAAAACGCTCCTCAAACGGCTTCACGTCTGGCTCGATGCCTGAGAAGTCCAGCCTCTGGGGGTGGGGAGGAGAGGAGAGAGGAGAGGAGGAGAGAGGAGTGAGGAAGAGAGAGGAGGGGATGAGAGGAGAGCGGAGGAGAGGGGGGAGGAGGAGAGAGGAGGGAAGGAGGAGAGGGGAGGAGAGGAAATGGGAGTAGGAAAGGAGAGGGGAGGAGAGGAGAGAAGAAGAGAGAAGAGGGTAGGGGAGGAGAAGAGGAAGAGATAGCAGAGAAGGAGAGATAGAGGTAGGAAGGTTGGGGTAGAAGGGATGAGAGAAAGAAATGAACAGAAGTGGGAAGTGAGATTGAGGAGGAGGAAAGTTGGAGAAGAGAGAGAGGGAGGTGGGGGAGGAGAAAGGGGGGGTGAGGGAGGAGGAGGAGGGGTGGAGGCGAAAGGGGAAGGAGGTGGGAGGAGGAAGTTGCGGTTAGGTTATGGCCCGAGTCTCCATGGAAACACAGCACATATACATCACCACTACACAGTCAGTTTTGAGACAATCACAGGGTGGCATTATGCAATCATCGTTTACTTCAGTCAAAGAACTGGGCACAATTTGCTCTAATAATGGAGAAGAGAGTTGAGCATTCCAGCAGACCGTTGTTTTCAGTGTCTGAGGGAGGCCTAGTTTCAACGGCAGACCCATGAGAGCACTTTCGCTGATACACTATGTAAACTATGCTAACTACGTTACTGCATGCTGCAGATCTCTCTTTGGGTCTGGGCCACTTCATGCAAAAATTTGGTGTTCAAATCATGGCAATTCACTGGAATCCCGGCGACACCAATCAGTAACGACTTTCGCGATAAGGCGTTCCCACCCATAGACATGCTCCACCTATCTAACCTGGGCTAACGTCTCTCATTTGCTGCCAGCTTGGGCGGCAAAGTCGCACAGACTCTATTATGTGATTCAACGTAACATTTGAGTCTGGAGAAAGACTAAGGGAGGCCTAACCTGCGTTTCAGGGTCCAGGGAGAACAGCTTCAGTCGGCCTTCATTCCTGTTCATTTTATTGACCTGCTCCGTCTCCCTGGCGTACTACAGATGGGGGGAGAGACACACAGAAGAACCCTGGGGTCAGGGAGAACTCCACAGAGAGACCAGCACCATCTCTCCACTCCTCTTCTGTCTCTCTCTCTCTAACTCCGGCCTCTAGGCAAGCCAAATAAACTGTTTTATTTATATAAAGAGATGAGGGAGAGAAGAGAGAGCTGGGGCAGAAACACACGCGCGCGCGCGTGGGCACGCACACGCACACACACACACACACACACACACACACACACACACACACACACACACACACACACACACACACACACACACACACACACACACAGGCTCTTCACACAGGGACAGCGTTCTTTGTTCTCTGTGTGTGTAATGTAGCGCTGGGTTTATAGACAGTGTGTTAAGGCAGTGTGATATAAACACTGCTGGGTTAGAGGCTGGTCAGTACACATAGATCCAGAGAAAATAACTTGTTAAAGTGTGGTTCAGTGGCGCACAAATACAATACAATAGCTAACCATCAACACGAAGTTAGGTGGACACACGCACAGAAAATTAAGTTCTTATGCAATTCAACCTTTGCATCATATTTACGGTCTGAGGACGGAGGGTTCCTTCTCTGTAGATGGAGAGACAGGATATACTAAGAATAACTGTATAAAACCTCTAGCATATGCAGGGATAACCATCATGTGTCCATCGATGATGTGGAGGAGGATGTATTTTAAAGCTGCATGAGAAAACCTTTTTTAGAGTTAAATATTCAGCGTTTTCTGCTAATAGTTTATGAATTGGCCATAGCAAGACCCTCAAAACATTTTTATGACATGAAACCACACAAGACCCTGTGAATTTATTATTTTATTTTAGAATTTCAGTGTACTGGCTAGTACACTGTACTAATATACACTGCTGGTGTACTGCTAGTATACTGCGTTTTTTTTATCATGACCAGAGGGGCTGCCAAAGTGCTGAGTTATCTCATGCAGCTTTAGCAGGAATGCACGCTTAGGACAGGTGAGGACACATTCACACTAAAACAACCCATAATGCACCACAAAGAGACAGCAGCTCTTTTGGGTGGGGGCTGTGGGCCTCCAATGTGGCATGACTACACTGTACTCAACACTGCCTTGTTAAACAGGAGAAGCACAGCTCTGTTTCAAACGACAGGCCTTGGTGTTCCCGCCATGTGACTGGTGGTTAGTCCGGTAGATAAGGAAAAAATGATTTTTTTTAATGCGAGTGCAGTGACGTTTCAAGTATCAAAGGCTCTTCCTCAGACTTTGGTGCTCGAAACGTCACTGCACTCGCATTCAAAAATCATTTTTAACAGGAGCTATCTCGTGTGCGGAACCCTTTTTACTTATCTACATGCGTTTGTGTTTCCAGCACCCAGCCTAACAGGTACAGTGATGTGCGTGTCTTTTGTATATTTTTGGGTTAGTCCAGTAGTACCTTCATGAGCTCCGGGTGCAGGCTCCGCCCCAGGCTCTCCAGCAGACTCTCTCCTTTCCCCTGGCTCGTGCTGTCCTCATCTGCCATTGGACAAAACAACAGTTAGTCAAAAAGACAGAAGTGTTCACCGCGCCACGTTTTAGCCAATGAATGCAGAAGTAGCTGGTAGCAGCAGTAGTCCGCCATTTTGACACAAAGGAGTCGTGGTCACAATTCCACCGTTGAGGTGAACTTCAGACAAGGACGGATGGTTTCTGAGAAGCTTCCGTTGATAAAATTCTGTGTCTGCAAACCAGGCGCAGGGATTTCCTGTGGGCTTTTAACAGCATATCTGGTCAAATATCAGAGACCCCCTTCAGGGCTCTGCGGGGGGGGGCTGTGGACTAGCTGGATAAACTCACACTGCTTTCTACAGGACCAGCAAGGTCTTAGCCTCATGGTTTTGGACACATATTTGTTGTTTGTTTTTTTTAGGAGGAATTAACATAATGGAAAATGAATGCCCCCCTACTGTGAAGAGCTTCAGAGGCTGTAAACAGAACACGCACGCATGCACACACACTCCTTGTGTAAATGGCTGCTGACGCTCATCCCGTGCTCAACGCAAAAAAAAAAAAAATTCTAGTTCACAATAACTTCGCAATTACTTCCTCTTCATGACAACACACCATTACAAACAAGTTTGCAGGGGGAACTGCAAACAAGCCAGTACCCAATATATGTAACATCAGCTTGGCTATGACTGTAATGGAACATTTTCAGATTATATAAGTGTTTAGGAAAAACGACTTGTGCTGTTGATGGACAGATGGTCAGAGTACTGACAGGGCCTTAGACAGTGGTTTAACACTGCTGTTGCTGGCCAGCCATTAAAATGTCATCATTACATTGGACTCAAATGTCAGGGGCTTCTTCGTCACGAAGAGGGATTGTCCTAAACCTGGAAATTATTACCTCACAGGCAAAAAATAGAGTCTAAAGTGTGCGTATGATTGTAGTCTGTGTTTGGTTCTGTATGTCGTCTGTGGTTGTGTGTGTATATGCCTGTGTGTGTTTGTATACAGTATTTCTGTGTGCATGTAACTTTGTGTGGTGTGCAGGTGTGTTTACGTGTATCTGTGTGTGCATGTAACTTAGTGAGTATGTGTGTGGTGTCTGTACTATATGTATATATGTGTGTGGGTCACATGCACGGTGAGTGTGTGACTGTATATGAGTGTGTGTGTGTGCGCGTGTGTGTGGCTGTGCCCGTGTATTACTGAGTGTGTGTGTGTGTGTGTGTGTGTGTGTGTGTGTGTGTGTGCGTGCGTGTGTGTATGACTGCGTGTGTGTGTATATGACTGTGTTTGTGTGTATGACGGTGTGTGTGTGTGTGGGGGGAGTGTATGACTGTGTGTGCGTGTGTTTGACTGTGTGCGTGTGCGTGTGTGCATGTGTGTATGACTGTGTGTGTGTGTGTGTGTGTGCGTGTGTGTGTGTGTGTGTGCGTGCGTGTGCTTGCAGCCCACCCAGGACACCGTCGAGGACGTCCGTCCCGTTCCTCCTCTCCTGCCCGGCCTCGGAGCTGCTGAGCAGCGCCTGCTTCAGCGTGGACACCCAGTCCTCCATCTCCGCCTCGCTGTCCGCCGCCAGGACGTGGCTGAGACGCTCCTGCATCTTCAGCTCGAAACCGTTACGACGCATCTTAGGACACTGGGGGGAGGAGACAGAAGCTTGGTTAGGGTGACTGGGTGTGTGTGTGTGTGTGTGTGTATGTGTGTGTGTGTGTGCACGTGTAACATCTGTAGGCCTAGACACATATGTTATGGATAAAAACCCATCAGGTTATTAATGATATAGATAACATTTGTATATAGACTAATCATAAAAATAAAGATAAAATATCCATAGAGCTTTTAGAAAGGTGTGGAGTAAAAATATTGACCCCCAAAAATACAAAAGATTATGAATTTATCAATTAAACATTTTCGACGGGTCCGAAATGAATGTTATGTTTCTCTGTCTGAGATGTCTGTTTGGTTCCTCCCTCTAACAAAGCTTGTGAACCAATAGTATTACAACAACGCAGTATCTGTCTGTTGGGAGCGATCAGGAGAACTATTGGCCTATGAGGTCACAAGCCTTGTTAGAGTTTTTCTTCTTTTTTTTTTAATGATTCGTCTACATAACAGTGTTATCTCTAGCACCTTTAAAGAAAGCAGGAATGTATATGAATTACATAAATATGTGTTGTCCAACTGAGGAATTGAAGGACAACCAGACATAACCAGCATCCGCTGTCATCATCCAAACATGGTCAGTTCCATCAGAGCGCGTTTGTGCAGTGCTGATGGTAAACTGCTTTGCTGTATGGTAAATGTGCTTCCTCGCGATGCTGCTCGCCTTTCAATTACAAAATGGGGGAGCGGATCCAAAAAAGATCACCCCACCGTGACCATGGCTGTAGAAAGAGTCTAGCCTGGCATTTGCCCATCACCTGCTGGGGGCTTTCATCCCTCTGAGAGCTTCCTGGCAGCTCCTCCAGTCAACACAGGGCTGAGTAAGGTGCCACACAGAGCCAAGACTCACTTATTCATCAAGTGACTAATGAGTCAAGCAGCAGTTTTTTTCTGCTCAGTCAATGAAATGCAGTAAAGCAGTCTAATCAAAGCTGTGTAGAGCAACTGAAGCATGTCAGAGCTAGGAGTGGCAGGGGTAGGAAACAGGAAGTGGTACGAGTGGCAGGGCTAGGAAACAGGAAGTGGTAGTAGGGGTAGAAAACAGGTCCTGACTTTTCACAAGAGTGGCAGAGACTGCCAAGAAACTGACCTGCTCAGTGGACACAGGGAGATTTGCCCATGCAAAGCGGAATGCAGTTACTGTATTATGAGTTCATGACTAATATATTGTATACTGTATAATATAGTTTTCCCTATAAGATGGGTCCAGTCCATACTACTGTAGCCTAAAGTAATTTGAAGGCTTTCGCAATCCATTAGCCTTTGTGTTGTGTAACAACCCTGTAACAACCCAGGGGTCGTTTCCCTGCGCCTTAGGACTGTGGGGGGGGGGACTCTGACTGTGGTTTGTGCTTATGCACCGAACAGCAGTTCAGAGTACTCAGCCTTCCTGCAGACCCTGAGTGGAGTCCTTTTGGGGGCTCCTGCAGGGGACTCCAGTGTCCTACTGGGGGACTTCAATGCGCACGTAGGCAATGATGGAGAAACTTGGAGGGGCGTGATTGGGAGGCATGGCCACCACGATCTGAACCCGAGTGGTGTTTTGTTGTTGGACTTCTGTGCTAGTCACGGTTTGTCCATAACAAACACCATGTTCGAACACAAGGATGCCCACAAGTACACCTGGCATCAGAACACCTTAGGCCGAAGGTCGATGATCGATTTCGTTATCGTATCATCTGATCTGAGGCCATGCGTTTTGGACACTCGGGTAAAGAGAGGGGCAGAGCTGTCCACTGATCACCATCTGGTGGTGAGCTGGTTTCGATGGCGGGGGAAACTTCTGGACAGACCTGGAAAACCCAAGCGTGTAGTGAGGGTGAACTGGGAACGTCTGGAGGAAGAGCCTGTCCGGAGAGATTTCAATTGCCACCTCCGGCAGAGCTTCTCAGGCATCCCTGTGGAGGTTGGGGACATCGAGCATGAGTGGTCGGTGTTCAAAGCCTCCATTGCTGAAGCTGCGGCTGGGAGCTGTGGCCTGAGGGCCATAGGTACCTCAAGGGGCGGTAACCCTCGGACACCGTGGTGGACAGCGGTGGTGAGGGAAGCCGTCCGACTGAAGAAGGAGGCCTTCCGGGATATGTTAGCCCGGGAGACCCCAGAAACATTTGCAGGGTATCGACTGGCCCGGAGGGCTGCGGCTTCGGCCGTGACCAAGGCAAAGCAGCGGGTGTGGGAGGAGTTCGGAGAAACCATGGAGAAGGACTTTCGGTCGGCACCAAAGTGTTTCTGGAAGACCATCAGACACCTCAGGAAGGGAAAGCGGGGGACCATCCAAGCTGTATACAGCAAGGAGGGGACACTGCTGACCTCAACTGAGGAGGTTGTTGAGCGTTGGAAGGAGCACTTTGAGGAACTCCTGAACCCGACTAATCCACCCTCTACGAACGAGGCAGAGCCGGAAGATGATGGGGGGTCGTCAATGTCCTTGGAGGAGGTCACTGAGGTAGTCAAACAACTCCACAGTGGCAGAGCCCCAGGGACTGATGAGATCCGTCCAGAAATGCTGAAGGCGCTGGGTGTAGAGGGGCTGTCTTGGTTGACACGCCTCTGTAACATTGCGTGGAAGTCTGGGTCAGTGCCGAAGGAGTGGCAGACTGGGGTGGTGGTCCCCATATTCAAAAAAGGGGACCAGAGGGTGTGTGCGAATTATAGAGGCATCACATTACTCAGCCTCCCAGGGAAAGTTTACTCCAAGGTGCTGGAAAGGAGGGTCCGGCCGATAGTCGAACCTCAGATCGAAGAGGAACAATGCGGATTTCGTCCTGGTCGTGGAACTACCGACCAGCTCTTCACTCTCGCAAGGATCTTGGAGGGGGCTTGGGAGTTTGCCCAACCTGTCTACATGTGTTTTGTGGACTTGGAGAAGGCTTACGACCGGGTCCCTCGAGAGGTCTTGTGGAGGGTTATGCGGGAGTATGGGGTGAGGGGGTCCCTACTTAGGGCCATCCAATCCCTGTACACCCAGAGCGAGAGCTGTGTCCGGGTCCTCGGCAGTAAGTCGTCTTCCTTTCCGGTGGGTGTTGGCCTCCGCCAGGGCTGCGCTTTGTCACCAATCCTGTTTGTGATTTTCATGGACAGGATATCGAGGCGTAGCCGGGGGGAGGAGGGTTTGCAGTTCGGTGAGCTGGGGATCACGTCACTGCTTTTTGCAGATGATGTGGTCCTGATGGCATCAGCTGCCTGCGACCTCCAGCACTCTCTGGATAGGTTCGCAACTGAGTGTGAAGCGGCTGGGATGAGAATAAGCACTTCTAAATCTGAGGCCATGGTTCTCAGCAGGAAACCGGTGGCCTGTCCGCTCCGAGTAGGAAATGAGTCCTTACCCCAAGTGAAGGAGTTCAAGTATCTGGGGGTCTTGTTCACGAGTGAGGGAACCATGGAGAGGGAGTTTGGCCGGAGAATTGGAGCAGCTGGTGCGGTTCTGCAGTCGCTTTACCGCACTGTTGTGACGAAAAGAGAGCTGAGCCAAAAGGCAAAGATCTCGATCTACCGGTCTATCTTCGTCCCCACCCTCACCTATGGTCATGAAGGATGGGTCATGACCGAAAGAACGAGATCACGGATACAAGCGGCCGAAATGAGTTTTCTCCGGAGGGTGGCTGGGGTCTCCCTGAGAGATCGGGTGAGAAGTTCAGTCATCCGGGAGAGACTCGGAGTAGAGCCGCTGCTCCTTTGCGTCGAAAGGAGCCAGTTGAGGTGGTTCGGGCATCTAGTGAGGATGCCTCCTGGGCGCCTCCCTAGGGAGGTGTTCCAGGCGTGTCCGGCTGGGAGGAGGCCGCGGGGTAGACCCAGGACTAGGTGGCGGGACTACATCTCCGCACTGGCCTGTGAGCGGCTAAAGATTCCCCAGGCAGAGCTGGTTGATGCTGCTAGGGAAAGGGATGTCTGGGGCCCCCTGCTGGAGCTGCTGCCTCCGCGACCCGACCCTGGATAAGCGGATGAAGATGATGATGATGATGATGATGAACAACCCTGATTCTGTTACCGGCCATCTTTGCCTTGTATTACAGACTGCAGATTAGCAATTTCATTAGCAAAGATTAAAGACTTCCAGTGGCAGCCGGCAGGAAGAACTACTGTACCAATGATGACAATTGAACAGTATCATTTGGATTTGCAGGAGAGTCCAAAGTCATGATGTTATACTGTAACTCAATGTAGGCCTACAGCATGGTGAGGCTACAGGTATTGTAGGTCTCCACATCTCAACGCCAGACCCATGAGAGTTCTTTTGCTGATAAATTACGTAAGCTACGCTAACCACGTTACTGCATGCTGCAGATCTCTCTATGGGTCTGGGACACTTCATACAAAAATCTGGTGTTCAGATCCCAGCGACGCGATCAGGCATTCCTACCCATAGACATGCCCCGCCCATCTAACCTGGGCTAGCTTCTCTCATTTTCTGCTATGACCTGTCACTTTCAATTTTGAGCCATCGATAGGCCCTCAGAACACCAGCTTGGGTGGCTAAGTGGCACAGACTCTATTATGTAGTATGCGGAGCACCGCGATTCAACGTAATATTTAAGTCTGGAGAGAGACTAGTCTCCCAGTGACTATCTCATCCTCTCACCTGGCTAGGTAACTGTCTGATTTGAGGGACAAAACAATGTGGAACCAAGATCCACCAAAGACAGAGACCAGATACTGTATCATTCAATACCATGTGCCAACCATCAGCTGTACTAGTCCAGGTGAGGTGTGGTCCTACATGGATGACGTCTATGTACTAGTCCAGTTGAGGTGTAGGCCTACCAGGATGACATCTATGTACTAGTCCAGGTAAATGCTGTACTAGTCCAGGTGAGGTTTGGGCCTACCAGGATGACGTCTCTGTACTAGTCCAGGTAAATGCTGTACTAGTCCAGGTGAGGTTTGGGCCTACCAGGATGACGTCTCTGTACTAGTCCAGGTAAATGCAGTACTAGTCCAGGTGAGGTGTGCGCCTACCTGGATGACGTCTATGCAGGAGTCCAGGTAGATGGAGCCCTTGGTGTCCTTGCAGTTCTTCTCGTCCTTGTAGGAGTTGAGGATGTAGGAGCCGTCGGGGAGCTGGGACAGGTAGAAGTACCGCCTCTTGAACACCTGTGGGGCAACCAGCACAGCCAGAGGGAATCAGTTCAGGCCAGGGCTGATCTCAGTTCAGGCCAGGGCTCATCTCAGTACAGGCCAGGGCTGATCTCAGTTCAGGCCAGGGCTCATCTCAGTACAGGCCAGGGCTCATCTCAGTACAGGCCAGGGCTCATCTCAGTTCAGGCCAGGGCTGATCTCAGTTCAGGCCAGAGCTGATCTCAGTTCAGGCCAGGGCTCATCTCAGTACAGGCCAGGGCTGATCTCAGTTCAGGCCAGGGCTGATCTCAGTTCAGGCCAGGGCTGATCTCAGTTCAGGCCAGGGCTGATCTCAGTTCAGGCCAGGGCTCATCTTAGTACATCTCATCTTATCCAGAATGGGCTATATGCACAACTCTGGTACTTCCTGAAATTAGACATGCTTCTCTATTTTCTGTCTTACACTATTGGATGAAATGATTATTCAGGTGTGCCTGATCATTGTGCTGCAGTCAAGCACACCTGATAAATCACTTCATCCAATAGTGTAGGACAGGAAATAGAGAAGCATGTCTAATTTCAGGAAATACTGGAGTTGTGCATATAGCCTATTCGAGAAGCTTAGTGCTTCTCCATCTAGCCTGTGTCTCATGCTGTGTAGCCTATGTCTCTAATGTTGTGTCAAGCCTGTGTGAGCTGCTACCTAAATCTAATTGTTTCTGCTGAGGACTTAAGACCCAGCTACAAACTGTATACATCGCTTGTTGGTGTAAAGGACGTCGCCTCGTAAAACGTACCCGGAACGTTATCGAGCAGAGTGGATCGGTTCCACTCAGTCGCACCACTGCGGACGCTGGTTGGGGTGAGGTGGTGAGTGTGTGTGTGCTGACTCACCCTCATGGAGACAGACAGGCTGCTGTTGACGTTGGCCTTCTGCAGCCAGCCCTGCTTCATGATGCCCCCCCTCTGGGAGCACAGGGACGCAGAGTCCTGAGAGAGACACACACACACACACATATACACCGTTAAGCCTCGGATACACTAGAAGACTTTGACAATCTTAACAGATTATGAAATGACTGGGAGTATACACTAGACGACTGGCTTCTGCTGGTTTTTGTATGACAACTGAAAAACTGGGTATCGCACATTTAACGACTGGACCAGGTGGTGACGAGTTTACACTACACGATTGCGTCCAGAATCTGCTCAAAAATATCAAACATGTTTGATATGCTCAGACTCGCTCCCACTGGGATCAGGAGAAGTCTGTTCTCATCATACACTTGCCGATTTAAATCTGTACCCTCATACACTTACAGATTTCTGTGCCAAATTGCCACTCCGACTATCCCCAACTAGTGCAGACTGCTGCTGACTAGGACAGACTCAGCAGGATTGTGAATCGTGTATAAACTCGGGCATAATATCTTGTAGTGTATCCTCAGCTTTACAGGACTATCAATGCTCATTTGGAGGCTGTTGATTATTTAGTTAAATAATAAACACACAAACACATACTGAACAGTTCCAGTAAACAGAAGCAGATGACAAACTCCAGACACCCAGAGATCAGACTCAGTGTCACATACAGACCAGTGTCTACTCTGGCGTGTGACATTATCAAGAGGAGCATTGTGGCTAGGCCAGCGGCGGCGATGTTGGACAGGATATCCCCGTTTCCCAGGGTCGGCTGGGAGTCATGTGACCCCGGCCTGGCCGGCCATGACAGCCGTGGACAACTCATGAGAAACCGCCACGGGACCCGTTCATCATGACCCTAGCGCACTTGCATCCATCACGAGGGGCCTGACACATACACAACACACACACACACACAGGAAATATGTATCCCCAGGGAATTCTGACTATGAGTAGGCAAATTATCCACTTATTGCATGCGCGCAGCTAAACATTAGGCTAAACAAAGCACTCGTTTGGCTAGGTGAACAGGTGGAATGGGCGCAGACCCTGTGTGTGTGTGTGTGTGTGTGTGTGTGTGTGTCCGTCCGTCCGTCCATCATGCGAGTCCAAGCTCTAACCCCTTGAAGTGGCGCTCTGTCCTCTGCGTTCGCCACGGTGCCTACGTGTGCCTCTCCCTCTCTCTCTCTCCGTCTCCGTCCTCTAATCTAATTGGCTGCTCGCTCTCCTCCGTCGCGCCTCCCTCCCTCGCTCCCTCTCTCTGAGTGGCCCTTGGAGAGGCAGATCCTCCATCAATCCCTCCCTCCCTCCTATCTTCCTGATTGCGTTCCCATTGATTCATTCTCATGGCTGTTCCTCTGTTCTGCCCTCTCAGGACCCCAGGACGCTGCGCGGTGCTGGATATAAAAAGCTTAAACAATCCCAAGTGCACTGGGATAAAAGGAACACCATCCACGGATTCATCAATGTGAAACCATTACAGCTGTCCGCCGTAGAGAGGACACTGCAGCTCTCTGCCCTCCCCTTAAGGAACATGGCAGCGTTTATTTGCCTTCAATCACAGGCCCTTTTTTTCTGTCTGAGTTTATCCACGTCTGGCTGGAGGGGGCGGGGGGTGGGTCGATGGCAGCTATTTATAGAAGAGAGGCTAGAAGGGCTCTGGTTTCACTGCCGGCCACTCGCGGGCAGCTCTCTCGGGGACTAGATTGGCCAGAGCGCCCAGGTTTGCCTGGTACTACAAGTCTAGTGTGAATGAATCCGCCCCCGGGTCAATAGCCCAGCGCTTGCTGACCGAGTAATAATCAATATCTCTGGTCTAATGGCGTCCGCCCTGCCCCCCTCCCTACCAGGGCCCCAACTCACCTCGTCTTTGGCGTCTTCATCGATCTCGAACACGTGAGCAGGCAGCTTGTCCGTCTTCAGGCCTTTGCTGTGAAGATGCATGTCAGAGGGTCATGGTTTGTCAGCTGACTACAGATACAGTACTGTATCTTCAACACACCAGCCCAACACTGTCTTGTGTTGTCCTATCTTACCACACTGTAACCTTGCGTTGTCTATAGCGACCTCAGGCTATATTCCTATTCTATATATCTTACCTTAGGCTATATAGTTTTCATCGTAGCTCCAAACCAATCAGACCCTACCTTCAAGTCAACAAAATGTGCCATAAAGCCTTAAAACCTCCCTTAAAATCGTGAATCATCCATCACAGCCGTACATCAGTGTGTAGTCCTGCCTCACAGCCTCACTGTCATTGCAGACTTGGCTGGATCCAACAGATTAAGGAAGTTTCAAGACTGCCAGTGTTGTCAAAGCGGGACATGATTACAGACGTACCTTGGAAGCATCCGGAAATCCCCGGAGTAGGCCTCATACTTGTAGTTGATGACGTGCCAGTCCGTGTTGTACATCTTGATGCACTGTCAAACAGGTCAACGCACAGGTCAACACACAGCTCAACACACTGGTCAACACACAGGTCAACACACAGGTCAACACACTGGTCAACACACAGGTCAACACACACGCAAACACACAGGTCAACACACAGCTTAACACACATAGCTCCACAAACTAGTCAACACACTGGTCAACGCACAGGTCAACACACTGTTCAACACATACAAAGGTCAACACACAGCTCAACACACAGATCAATACACTAGGCAACACACAGGTCAACACACTGGTCAATACACAGCTCAACACACACACACAAACACAGGTCCATTAGGAACATGAACATTACAATAATGCTGCAGACAGAACTCTGGGAAAGCATATTGTACACATACACACACACACACATGCATGCACGCATGCGCGCGCATACACACACGCACAAATGCTAAGAAGTGATCTGCACAAAGTCCATTCCTTTTGAATGTCGTCATGGAGCTGGCTTTTAGTGGGGTACTAGAGACCCATATGTACGCTGGACTCAGTCAGCCCACTCGGCTGTGTGGACACTTCAAAGCAGGTCAGAGTCACCCAGATGGGATCATTACCATGGGATCATGAGCTTAGTCGTCTAAACCTGTCCCAAATGGCCATGAGACTTCTCCAGCTCCTATGACTATTGTTTTCATACCATATGACAGCAATAAGAGTTGGCTGAAGCACACAGAGATTTGAGACTGGGCCAGACTGTGTGATTTCAATCATACTGCAATTAATTCCAGCTCTGCATGTGACATCAGTGAACTCCCTTTGACTTTTGACATTTCACATAAAAGCAGGACAGACAATCATGGGACTGTTACCTCTTTGGCGAACAGACTCCTGGCTTCCCACTCGGCATTCTGGGGCACGGAGGGAACCAGGGTCCTCCTCTGGCGCGAGATCTGGGACTCCTACACGCACACACACATAGATACATACACACACACAGCCCAACAGAGAGTCACTTAAGATGGGAAGGAGACAGGGAGCTTCACGCCTCTGAGCAGTTCCACATGTGTTTGGGAATGAGACCCAATAAACCGTCTGTGGCTGAACTGGCGTGAAACAAGATGGGATCTGATTGGTTGGATCACTTGGATCAACCAATAAATGTTTTCGCTCCAGTAGTCGGTGAACTAGTGATTTCTGTTTGGATTTTTAAGAAAATTAATTCTTATAGCTTTGTGAATTTCCACCCAAAGCTAGCCAATTCTTCTTAGATGCTGACTACGCTATTCCCCCAAAAAACACTGAGCACAGCTTTTCCTGATCATCTAGTTTCTGTACCGTAAGTAGCTTTGTGAGACCATCCTGACCTTGTGAGCTCACATTCAGTTATGCTCCACATATCAGTCTGGACTTCCCCCTACTGTATCGCCAACAATTTCTCTCCAATTACGTTTTGACCGCGCCATTCAGGGACTGTGTTCTGACTGCTGTTCTGCCCCCCAGTACAACGTAACCCCGGATTGGTTCCTGTGGCAAAAGAGTCTCCCCAAGCAGTAAGTTATCGTTAGTAGAAGAAACATAGCCATAAGTGCAGTTATTGCAGAAACTCAACGCAATTAAACAAGAACAATAGTATGTGAAATAAAGTTTCTCAGAGTAAACATTATCAGAGTAAACAGACATTTTGCAGTTCTTCCGACTGGATTTTGTAATGTTTTGTTAGGCTGAAGGAGTTTGTCAAGGCCAGTACTCCCGCTCACTGAAATCATTCAAGATAGTGGGAAGGCCAGACTGATCTGCGGAGAGAAACAGAATGTGAGCTTGCTAGATCATGATGGTCTCCCGAAGCTACCTACAAATGTTAGTTTGCCATTCACAAGAGTTGATGACAGCGAGGAAGTGTTATTGGCGTGTCCGTCCTGTCTGACCCCCGACTAGCTCAGGTGGTAGAGCATGAGACTCTTCATTGTAGGAATGTAGATTTGAGACCCATGTTGGGCGCAGTTAAACATTTCAATGTACATGGTACCCATATATCATGTACATATATACAACATTTGATAATGATATTCTACTCATGATACAACCAAAGTACTAACATCTGTTGGGCATTCCTGTGCTGTGTGATCTGCTGATGTAAGTCAGAGGCTGTGACCCTCCAGCCTTGGTCACTATACCACTGCTCTCTAACCTCAAGCCTTTTACCTGTTGACATCAACAAGAATTGGTCATAAGGTGATTAAAGGTGCAGTATGTGGTTTGTGATTTCATGTTAGACTATTAGGTAGAATTCCGAAAAAAATAAAATAATAATTTTTGAAAAATGCAACCGACTTCAGGCCTGCAGGCAGGTTTACAGGCAGGTAGGCCATCCAATCATTTCAAGTTGGCAACTCAAAATGATTGGACACACCTCTGAAGGTCCTGCAACTTCCACAGATTATGGATTCATTTTATTTTAGTGTCAGAGAACTTTATTTATTGATTGCTGTCGAGATGTAATGAGAACTGCAAAAAAATATGATAAAAAGTGCTTCTGATCCAAACTGCGTACTGCACCTTTAAAGGCGGCCGACTCTGCAAAACCACTAACCCCCCCCACCCAGCTGCTTTCTCCAGCGGAGCGGAACATTAAGTGCTCGGGTGCCTTTTGACCAGGGCAAGTTGTTACTATGTCAACAAAATAAGGTGTGTTCCGGATCCACCTGATCTACCAGAACAGCGCCCCAGCATGACCACGGCCGGAGGGGCGGGTTGCGTGGTACTACTCACTGAGACGTCATCGGGGGGGCAGAGCAGCAGGTCCCTGTGGGGGTCGCTGTGGATCTGGGCCTTCCTCTGGGACACCACATTCTCATAGTCCAGCGGCTCGATGATCTTGGGCTGCTCCTGGAACAGAGGAATGTGTCGACCGAGACGTTAAGAGAGAGCAGCCGCAAGGCAAGGACACAATACACACACACACACACACACACTCCAATACATCCCAATACACAGAGCACATAAAACCACATATTTTACTACTCCACAGCTTGTAAATTAGGCCTTTTATTTTCAATCCTCACCACAAATCAAAGTGCTTTACTGTACTCCATTCATCAAATAAAACCAGTGTTGTGATCTGCCCAGTGGGTGACGTTAGTCAAAAATGGATCTGGACCCCGTAGCTCTGGTCCAGAACAGACCATAATAAGGTCCCTGGGCTCTCTGTCACCATGGTGACACTGTGGGGCACAGTGCGTCGCAACTTTCCTCTGGTCCGGGTTTTGATTCAGAGTCAGGCGCTGAGACTGTAAAACACATGACCTGACCTGGCTCTCCCTCACCTGACCATTTCTGGCTCTGCCCTCACCTGACCTGTCTCTCACCTGACTTGACTCAACCCTAACCACCTCTGTTAAACATCTCAACCCTGACCACCTCTGTTAAACATCTCAACCCTGACCACCTCTGTTAAACATCTCAACCCTGACCACCTCTGTTAAACATCTCAACCCTGACCACCTCTGTTAAACATCTCAACCCTGACCACCTCTGTTAAACATCTCAACCCTGACCACCTCTGTTAAACATCTCAACCCTGACCACCTCTGTTAAACAGCTCAACCCTGACCACCTCTGTTAAACAGCTCAACTCTAACATCTCTGTTAAACAGCTCAACCCTATCATCTCTGTTAAACAGCTCAACTCTAACCACCCCTGTTAAAAAGCTCAACCCCTAACCACCACTGTGAAACAGCTCAACCCTAAGCGCCACTATTAAACAGCTCAACCCTAACATCTCTGTTAAACAGCTCAACCCTAACATCTATAAACAACTCTAAACCCTCCACTTAGGGTTGAGCTGTTTAACAGAGGTGGTCAGGGTTGAGATGTTTAACAGAGGTGGTCAGGGTTGAGATGTTTAACAGAGGTGGTTAGGGTTGAGCTGTTTAACAGTGGTGCTTAGGTCAGGTACTCCCCCTCCCCGAATACACCCAGCCGACAGTCTGCTTCCCCTTTGCAATTTTCATTCCGGGCATGCGCACGAACAAACATAAAAAATTATTCCAGCCCAGAAGGTGGTCTCAGTGAGCGCAGGTCATCGTGTAGATCAGAAACCGGAATTGCGCTGGATAGACGGTAAACAAAACAACGGTAAACAAAACAACAATGAAGGCGGGGGCATGATAAAAAGAGACAAGGCAGGTGTAGCAAGAATAGACCCTGAAGATATCATAAGCTAATGTTAGCAACAATGGCTTCATAGGGTTTAGGCTTGCGAGATGGGTCGAGGGGCTGCATCCTGCATACTGTAGCCTGCTTGTGAATAAACCACCCCTCTCAATGGCTTGGCTTGCTGTGCTGTCATTGTAAATCAACATAAGCACTTCATGTATCATGGATTTGCATTAGGCTAGAACTGCCTTCACTGATTCAATGATTTATGATAAATGTTGGTTTTGGCCCGTTTTAGATTTTCATGTCTTCCCAACGAACAAATGTTTTATCCTGACTTTCATATTCTGTAGGTCCCATTACGACAATTAGAGTACGGGTACATATATTTTTAAGGCTCATATTTCTCTAGCTAGTTTGGGACTTAAAGGACAATGCTCGTTTTTGACAACCTGGACCTTATTTACGACATATTATAAGACGTTTGACTCACCGAGATCACTTTGGTGTAGTTCGGAGGCATGTAGAAGAAATTTAAAATCCAGCACGAGCCAGTATATCCATGCAATGGCGGTGGTCGTGGCACTTACTGTAGAATGCAGTTTCTAAAAATCTATTTTCTGCCGCGAAACCGTTGTTTTCATCAATCTGTCTTGATGAATCGCTAGTTGTGCTTACATAGAGCATAGGCCTGTTGTGTTGCTTTTCACATGCCTCTGTAATATGATCTTTAGAAACGTCTTTAGACACGAAATAGCTTCCTCACTTGCTCCAGCACGCATGCGCACAGCGTGCTGGAGCAACGATTGCGCGCTGTGCGAATGCGTGCTGGAGCAAGTGAGGAAGCTATTTCGTTTCGAAAGACGTTTCTAAAGATCATGGCATGTGAAAACCACAACAGGCCTATGCTCTATGTAAGCACAACTAGCGACTCATCAAGACAGATTGATGAAAACAACGGTTTCGCGGCAGAAAATAGATTTTTAGAAACTGCATTCTAAGTGCCCCGACCACCGCCATTACATGGATATACTGGCTCGCGCTGGATTTTAAATTTCTTCTACATGCCTCCGAACTACACCAAAGTGATCTCGGTGAGTCAAACGTCTTATAATATGTCGTAAATAAGGTCCAGGTTGTCAAAAACGAGCATTGTCCTTTAATGGGGCATAACTCGCTGTGTATTTGGTGTAGAGCGTGTTGGTAGTACTGATGGAAAGTCTACTCTTTCCAGTTAAAAATCAATCATTTCACTCTAATTATTGTCCTGCCTAGGTCGTAGGCCCTGTCGTGTATCTAGTGGTGAATAAATCAGCTGCATTCAGGAAAGGCTTTAATCTCCGTGTTCAATAGAGCCTCTCAATGCCATGACTATCAACAGTGAAACCCCTGGTGATTAGCCTACAAGTTCGCCAGATGTTTTCAACACGCAGCCCGTCTTCTCTAGTCTCCTTGTCTGGAGCCTCTCCAGCCCTTTCTTCTCCCTCCTCCTGTGTGAGAACTCCACTGTGATCTGCTGACTGGCTACCGACATCCCGACATGTTCTCAAGAGAAACCGGCTCCCGGCAGCTCTCTGGAGAAGAGCTGAAAACGCGCCCCCCCACCTGAACACAAAGAAACAACCGCCAGAGCTCAGAGAGCAGCTTGAGGCAGCGGGGAGGCAGGGAACCATGGAGTTCAAAGGGCAGCTACAGGGCAACGAGAGAGAGAGACAGAGAGAGAGAGAAACAGACAGACAGAGAGAGGGGGGGGGGGGGGGGTTGTGGTTGAGGTGGAAAAACTATAATATATATATATATATAAATAGAGAGAGAGAGAGAGAGAGAGAAAGAGAAAGAGAGAGTGAGAGAGATAGGGAAAAGAGGAGGTACGGATAGAGGGATAGAGAAGGAG
The DNA here is from genome assembly GCF_949987555.1 of Borostomias antarcticus. Classification (NCBI taxonomy): domain Eukaryota; kingdom Metazoa; phylum Chordata; class Actinopteri; order Stomiiformes; family Stomiidae; genus Borostomias; species Borostomias antarcticus. The sequence continues at coordinate 6,090,617 of NC_140250.1, read as the reverse complement.
AGGGAGACTGTGTGTGAATGTGACTGTGAACATGAAACAGGTCAGGACAGCTGTAAGAAAGGCCGTGCGTGGAGGAGGACTGGAGAACCATTCATACAGAGGGAACAGTGGTTCGACATCAGGTCTTTGGAGAATAAGTCCAACGGAGCCTAAAACGGCCTAAAAACCTACGGCAGACCGACATCAGCGCTTAGCTTCTTCTGGCTGCAATCCAAGGCTCTTTGGATTCTGTTAATGTAAACTTTAGAGCAGGCTTAAGTGATTGAACTGTTTAAGCCTGGTCAACCACTGAAGAATCACTCTAAGAGGATGAATCTCATCCTCCAAACTGCAACATCAAACCCAGAAAACAAAAATGTCTGAGTCCTGCATGCGAGATTCATGCTGTCATAACAACATCCTGTTTCCAGTTTCATAGTGAATATTCATATTCGTAACATATTCTCCATGACACTTGAAGGCAGTTTGAGGCATAAACTAGGTAGTGGCACAGGAAAGCAACTGGGGCAGACCAATCAATAATTAATTCAAAGAAAGAGCAAGGTTCAGCCAATGCTTAGTGCTTCAGATGGTAATAGGAATTTTGGCCTGGACCTTGGCTATCCTTTAGGGCAGGGATCATCAACTGGCGGCCCGTGGGCCAAATCCGGCCCCCAAAGCTTCCCATCCGGCCCTCAGAAGTATTTTGAATATAAAAAAAAAGGCCTCCAATATGGAAGCAACATCAAAAACAGTTGAATTGAAAAACAATTTTATTAGGAATGATTTACTCACCGCATATCTCTTATTATTAGCCAGTAGCATAGTCTACTACACAACCCGATGCAGGAAATTAAGGCAGGCTACCTCACTGGTTGTGAATTGCGGTAGAATGACTTGTGCACAGTAGCCTATCTTCATGCAAGATGGACAAAGTAATAGCTCTCATTTAACATTTTGTTTTACTTATATGCTCTTATTTGACATTTCGTTTCATTTTATTTTTCACATGCACAATGACAGTAGGCTAAATGTTGCTTTCAAGAGTTTCAAGAGTGCATAGAACGGAACAGATTCACAGCAGCTTCTAATCAGACCATGTCAATGACAAACTAGTTAGTTAGAGCCCTAAGCATTAAACAGGCCAAAAGTCATTTCAGTGGGCCAGGGTGTACAGTAGAAAAAGCAATTGCCAGCATGATTAAAAGAAAAATATTGCTAGAACGAGAAGTGGAATGACAAGGAGAACTTGGAATCGAAGAAAGAGGTGGAGATGAGGGTGCAAGTAGGCTACGGACTTGATGAGGAGACTTTGATGGGGGATTTTACAGGTAGTATGCTGGCCAGTGGTTTAATGCTTTTTGGTGTTGTTTTGGCATAATGATTATGTTACTGTAAGCCCCACAGCTAAGCAGGTGTGAAAGGGTGAAATTATGAGTGGCACTTATGAAAACTCATAAGTCACATTGTTGTGGGCATGATTTGTGCTTCGTGAAGTCTGTGTATGCACGTGTGTGCACACATATAGGCTAGGCTGTTCAGGGACCTCCTGATTTACAAATTGGGGTGCAGTATAAATCTTAGGACTCTGTTCATCAGTGTTGGGCAAGTTACTGAAAATTGTTACAGTTACTTTCACAAGAAAGTGAAAATATTAAACAATAATATTTTTTTTACATTTTATTTGAAAGTCTGGCCCCCATAGTGTCTGCTGAGAAAAATGATGGCCCTTGGACAAATAGTTGATGACCCCTGCTTTAGGGTAATGAGTTGTGGATTGCTTTGGCCTGAAGGCAATTTAACACACACAGTGTGTGCTAGTGCTGCTAACTAGGGCACCACAGACAGGTCTAAGCACACTGGGTCCGAGGCGTCCCCTTATGAAAGACAGAACTGCCCAGAGGCAAGATTGTACAATAAAGTCGAGATATCGTACTTCTCCCTCCATAAACTCCTAGTCAGTGATCACAGGCCGTGGATTAAAGCACGGCAGAGTCACCAGCAGTCACTCTCTACGCCTCCCCCTCACACGTCTAGCTACAGCTCAGCACACAGCTGCACATCTGTCTGTGTGTGTGTCTCTCCCACCTGGCACTCATTCATAATACCATTAAAGTCTGCAGCCCTACACAGCTGAGGCAGTGGCCTTTGTTGTAGCAGCTATGGAGGGATAGAGAGAAGACCGCCTATTGCTAAAGTTTAGGCCTTCCTTGAATGACTTCCCTTCCAGCTGGTGCACAGAGCTACACTGAACTACAGTACACGCTGCAAGACTCTCTGCAAGACTCTCTCTCTCTCTCTCTCTCTCTCTCTCTCTCTGAACTACACGCTGCAAGACTCTCTCTCTCTCTCTCTCTCTCTCTCTCTCTGAACTACACGCTGCAAGACTCTTTCTCTCTGAACTACACAGTGAAAGCCTCTCTCTCCTTCCTTTTCCACCCTCTTTTCCTTCTAAGACAGATCCCTGCAGACGTGCAGTATCAAAATGTGACTTTGTAGGCAGCGTTGTTTTGTGGTTGTAACTTCACGAGAATGTGGTTGTAACTTTATACAGTGTCCCGGGGGGTCGCCACACTGAACTAGGCCACGCCTGCCTGCCTGCTCAACACATCAGGCCTCTGCTAGCAGCGCAGCACAGCAGCTTCTGGTGGTGTGCAACGAGCTGGCAAGCAGCCGAACCACAGAGACAGAAACTACAGCAGCCGCCATGTTACTTTACATTATATCACTGTCATTCAGCTGGCGCTTTTATCCAAAGCGACTTACAATAATTGCATTTGACGTAGGCAAAGTCAGTGTATTACTACTCGCCAGAACGCACAAGTGCATCTCTTTTCTAAAACAAGTGACAAAGTGCATAATCTAGTGCTGAAGGCAAAGTGAAGAATAGCAAACAAAAAATGCAATAGGTGCTTAAGAGGGAGGAGCGTGGTAGTACTTTTTGAAGAAGTGAGTTTTGAGCCTGTGGCGAAGGATGGGCAGTGACTCTGCTGTCCTGGCCTCAGTGGGCAGTTCATGGGGCCAGAACAGCATAGTGGTCTGGGGGGGGGGTGGTGTAGGGCTTGAACTGTCCTCTCCATGGAACTCTCCTCTACTGCCACACTGGTCATGTTACCGAGAGAGAGAGAGAGAGAGAGGGGGGGGGGGGGGGGGTCTCTGGCTCAGTTCCTCTGAAGGAGAACAGGAGAGTCACAAGCAGGCAGCTGAATCCAAATCACAGTCACAATGGGAGAGAAAGAGAGAGGGAGATGAGAGAGGGTGAGCAAGACAGAGAGATGAAAGCGAGAAGTAGAGGGTGAGGGTGATATATATATATATATGCAGGGCTGAAAATGAACACCTGCCACCGGCCAAATGCAGGTAAAATTTCCAATTGGCGACTAGATTTCAGAAGGCTATCTGAAAAAAATATATACTTGGCCGGTAGATTTTTTAATCTACAGTCCCCTTGGCACGTGACTCACCATGGGCCAAAAAGTTAATTTTCACCCCTGTATATATATATATATATAGAGAGAGAGAGAGAGAGAGAGAGAGAGAATGCCTACAAGGACCAGGCATGGCCTACTGTATCTGTGGGGCGTAGCCGCCTGGTGCTATGGCTACACTCAGCCAGGCTCACTTTCTCCTCCCGTTTACTGTATATCACAGCAGCTCTCTGCTTTCTTAACCCAGCTGTCGACCTGAACACTCAAAGACCAACCCACTCCTTTCTTAACCCAGTTATCAATCTGAACACTCAAACACCAACCCCCCAAGAAGAGGCCAGAGACAAGAGGACAGACAATCAGACCTATTGACAGATCAAGACATACATCAGGGTTTTTCCTGCATATAGGATTTTTTGGCGCCAGAGCCAAAGGAAAATCACCAGTGTCAAAATGCTAAAACTTGAGAATAAAAATAGCAATTCAAACCCTCTCCAAATGTGTTTAATAGCTAATGTGCTATGTGTTTCAAGTGCAGCCCAATCTCATCCCTCTTTCTTGCATTGTCCATGGTTTGGACCACTAGTAATCAAGATAATTAATAGAGAGGTTATTAAACATTTTGTCTTCATATACATTTTGTGTCAAGTTGGGAGATTTCCCGCGATTGTGAAACGTGAGCTCAGTCAGAACGACGGCAAAGAATATAAGCATATATGCTGGTAGGCTACTCGGCATAAAACTGAGGTTTCCCCAAAAAATTGCATGCACATCACCCCCAAATACTCATTCTGAGCCCGGAAAAACCCTGACATCACACATACACACACAGGAAACATAGTTGCAGCATGCCTCCAGGGAATCCCCATATAGGAACGCCGGTCCCCGTGACCTCCACAAAACAGCGTTTGTTCTCCGCTGCCATGACAACCAATACCCCAAGGATCATCATCAGCCAGTCAACCGGACCCACAACTCCAGAATCCATTTGTGTGTGTGTGTGTGTGTGTGTGTGTGTGTGTGTGTGTGTGTGTGTGTGTGTGTGTAGATGTGTGTGAGTGTGTGTGCGTGTGTGTGTGTAACAGGGAGCATTAGACCTCATCACAAGACTACAACGCTTATTTAGCATCACACTGATTTAGCATCACCATGATCATCATCATAAAACCTGACATCATCAAAGTCCAATCAGAAAGACCCCTTTAAGCCCTGGGTGTAGATGTTAGTGCTTTGTGTTAAAGACTGATAATGAGAAATTTAATAAATTTCAGATCAGTAGTGTGTCTGATTCTAATCTCATGATGGGAAAATCAAAAACACACACACAGAGAATCTGCAGAGGTCCTCTGTGAATGATCAGAAGTAGGCTAGGCTAAACTAGCTCAGAACTGTGAATCCTCCATCAGCATGATCTCCAGCCATGTCCCCACAAAATCACAGGCTTCTCAAGCCAGTGTTGAAAATGACTGGCACTGCCATAAAAAAAACATCTTGAAAAGTCTTCAAAATTTGGGAAATATCAATAATTAGTTCCTACATAAATCTAATGCAGAACAGTATAGTTGCAGTGGGAGCATGTTAGGGGGACGGTGCTGAGCACTTGGGAGAGCTGGCCAGCCAACACACAGGACACAGCTCGCTATTCAAGCACACATAACACACTAGGCTTGGAATCCATCCCACCATGTGCAATCCTATTTCTCAACAAAGTCACACCCTGAAGGACACAACTACACGTATGAGAGGCTACATCCGCACAGCGACTGTCGCTTATTTTCAATTTGCATTCAGTAACTGGCTAAGATATCTAAATTAAAGGCAGTCCAAAGCTGTCAGCTTCGCAGGGACGTTTGGTAAGACACGGATGCTGACGCGTCTTGAATGAAAATATATTGGCTACGGTAGTATCCACTTTAGATAGAAGTATTCAAAATAAACTGGGAGTTTGCTATCAAGCAAAGGTACTTAGCTACAATCTCTGCCTAGTTAACGTTACACGCGATAGCTGGGGTAGCCTCCTGACCAGGACTACTTGAAGCATGTTCTCTAGCTAGGATAGCAAGGGCACAGCCAACGTTACCGGGTACCGTTAGCCACCGTTAAAACCGAAAAGATGAACGTCAGTTCACTGACCACGACCACCGACGTCCTCACAGCCTCCGAGACGCTTTGTCTGAGTTCTGCCGCGGTCCCTGGTTTGCTGAGCCTCTTCGTGAATTTTCGCACCTCGGACATGATATCTTTCTCTTCACAACCAGCACTAGCCTACGTTTGTCCCGGTGTGAGCGGCACGGGCATGCCGTGGTACGGAGCAGCGGCAGCGGTGTGTGTGTGCGCGCGCGCGCGTGCGTGTGACAGACAGATGCGGACCGTGTTGCTGCCGGCGGTTGGTTGCGTAGTGAGGCGGGGCGACCTCGCGAGGAGGAGGAGGAGGAGGAGGAGGAGGAGGCTCGAGCATCCCAGCGCGCGCCTCCTTCTGCCACACAGACCAGCATGGCTGCATGGCCTCGTGTCTACCTCTGGCCATGCTCTCTCATGCGTGCTCAGAACTCAAAACACTGCTGCGCCCTCGCTATACTAACCCTCGTTGCTAGCCCTGTAGTCCGGATCATTCTCTGAGCAGAAGCTGAAAGGCCTATTTTAAGGTGAAGTTTAGTCCTATTTGTGTCCTATTGCTAGGTACTGTACCATTCATAGGACATGTACATTGGTTCTACTAAGTACTAACCCTAGTCATATTCCTAGTGTGTGAACCACATACACGGCAATAAACGGATCAGCGTAGCCGAGATACATTTATAGATAACCTCGATAGATCAAATATTTGAAAATGTCGCACTCTAGTGGGCCGTGATTAGAATTGCAACCAGAAAAGGGACTTAATTCTCACACTGACAGACGGGATATGTAGTAAACATAGACATATAATCTGTTTAGTAATTCATTATAACCTATTTTGAGCTTTCCATGAGCTACATGCCTACACACTCCTATATCAACTGTCATTCAATTCCATACTTGTTACATAGGCCTACTTGTCCATATCCTACACCCCCTCGGCCCCTCCCGACCGCTACGCTCTGCTACCTCGGGACGACTGGTTGCCCCGTCACTCCGAGGCCCCTGCGGTCGATCGACACGGTCATGGTTCTCTGTCCTGGCCCCGCAGTGACATGAATGAACTACCCACTGATGTCAGGACAGCAGAGTCGCTGCCCATCTTTCGTCGCAGGCTCAAAACTCATCTCTTCAAGAAGTACTACAACAATCCTCCCTCCTAAGCACTTATTGTATTGTATTGTATTGTATTGTATTGCACTTTACTTTAGATTGCTATTCTTGCACTTTGCCTTCAGCACTAGATTATGCTCTTAGTCACTTGTTTTAGAAAGAAGATGCACTTGTGAGTTCTGGCAAGTAGTAGTACATTGGCTTTAACTACGTTAAATGCAATTATTGTTAGTCGTTTTGGATAAAAGTGTCTGCTAAATGACTGTAATGTAATGTATTGGTGACAATGTATACACTAACTAGAGTCATTCAGGTGCCGGATGGACTATGATGAACTATGGACTATGATGTTGTTACCCATGCTTGTGAACCAAACTAAAGGCGGTGGGCACAATACTTTACTTTTATCTTATATTTCTGAAACATGGATTTGAGTTTTGATTGAACAGCCTTCTGAACCTCAGTGACGTATTCAAAGAGGTTAGGATGTAGTAGTAGAGTGCAGTATTGCATCACACCACTAGAGGGAGGCAAAGACCAAACGTACTGTCCGTCTCCAGGGTAACAAACCTTTTAGAATAGAACGTCTTTGACATGGGCCTAACTAATACAGGTACATTGGAATTCTTGTTATAGCTTGTCCTTACAGTAGCCTATCTCATCAGCACTAATTTGTTCCTCATTCCAGTCCTGGGTACGCAGCTAGACATTATACAGTTCCCAAACTTTCAATTTAGTATCCGTAGTCTAGCAGTCTAGCAGCATAGACGGATCATGAAAAAATGGGCCCCTGGGCCTGGACCTGTAGAGGGGCCCCCCTCCCTACCAACTCCCCCCACCCCCCTACAGCCTCTGCCGCAACACTGTTGTTCTCATTTGTTTTCTTTAAAAAACTGGAAATACAAGGAACCTGCTGTAAAGCGTCTTACTGCCTTGACTCTTTTCTTTTCAAATCTTTCGTTTTGCTGCTCCGCTTAAGACAAAGAAGTGGGCTATATGGCTATCTCTCCTTGAGTCTGATGTTTAGCTATCTATCCTTGAGTTTGATGATGTTCGGCTATCTATCCTTGAATCTGTCGATGTTCAGGTGTCTGATCTAAATGACTGTAAGGATCAGGATCCAGAGGAGTTGAACTACGCAGCGCTGCGTTTCCACCAGAAGAAGCAGAGGAGTAAGAGGGTGGAACGGTGGAACCTAACGTTGTCTACGCTGCCACAAGGTGATATGGAATTAACCAAGGGTTCACTTCCGCTTGGGAAGGACCTCTGGGTCACAGGAAATTTTGAAGAAAAAAAAAAGAAAAAACATGAAAAAAAAAAACATGAAAAAGAAGACAAGTAATATTTTGCCCATGTGTAGGCTACTTATGTGTCTGTGTGTGTTTAAGAGAAAAGGACCAACACCTTTTCATGATCGCTGATGATGAACAGGAAATGTAATCTAAAACAATGTCACAGTGTGTGAATATAGTCTATTTAAGTGGATGACAAATGATTTCCATCATAACCCTGTATCTTTTCTGAGAAGCTGAAACTCCTCCAGTAAAAGGGTGAAAGCTGATTGGTGTTGGAGTTAGGGGAGGGATATCAACTAATGCATCATTTCCTGGTGTGAGAGTGACAGGAAGGAGCCGCTCAGTGTTGAGTGAGACAAGCTGAGTTGAGCATCAGGCCCATGTTAAAGCCTGGCTAGTGGATGAACATCAGGCCCATGTCAAAGCCTGGCTATAGTGGATGAACACCAGGCCCATGTCAAAGCTTGGCTAGTGGACTTTACTACTGGTTTGTGAGAGAATCCAGGATTTAATCTTTTATTTCAGTTAATGAAAGGAAAAGTAAATCAAGCAACAATTCATTTAGATTTTTGATGCGGGACATTTTCCCAGCTTTGTTAGATACCCTGTGTGTTAATGTTGTTCAGCACCTTGAGATTATCTGACAATGAAAAGTGCCTTAAATAATAAATGATAAAATGTATTATTTTAATCATTTATCTATTAGGCCATAGCGTATTATATAAAATGTTGTTTCAAAAAATAAATTCAAATTACTGTAAAGAAACAATATATATATATATTTTTTTTTTTTTTTCAAAGGTTTAAGCGGCAAACTGCATGTGTCCGTGCACATTAGTGAGTATGCATGTTTGTTGTGCAACACTGTTAACGTACCCCCACTGTAGTTATTTTCCACTGCGGTAACACATCTCATTCTCTGAAGACAACAAGAAGCCTCCACAGGAAGACCCTCAGCTCTCACCACCACCCCTCCCAGCACATCAAAACCACACGCATGACTCTCACCAACCAGCCTTACAGCTCTTTCCATCTCTTTCCATCGCCTCACAGAAAACACTTGACCAAAACCACAATGATAAGGTCTGCAGTCTCTGCACAGTGCAACAAGAATGCTCACAACAGAATAAAATGCATGTTTTATGATCAAAGGAATATGATCTTCAGAAGTCAAAGATATGCATCATTGTACTGTATAGTTACTGTAGCCTTAAGGAGATTGCATGCACATGTTTGTCGTCAGTGCCAGTGAGGTCCTCCACTCACCATCTCATGCACTTCTGACAGGTTCGCTTAACTGGCTGCAGTCAAGTGAAGTGTGAAAACAAAGGGTCATCTATGTGGTTGAAAGTTTCCATGAGAAAACTTTAACATGTTTTTTTTGTCTATGACACCTCCCTCCTCCTCCTTGTTGTTTGCACATGGCTCTTTGGTGTTTAGGTGTGTTTTCTTTGTTTGAATTATTTCATCCACTCCAAAAGATTTTAAATGATCCAATACGCCATTTCTGCTGTCACAGAGGACATTGTGATGTCGCTACAGTATTTCAAGTCTAGACAGATTTTGAGTTAGTTGACGACAAACCCTGTGTTCTGTAAATGTCAAGCCCCCTCAAAGGCTGTTGTACCATCTATTCTAGCCACAAAACATAGCTACTGCTCAGGGAGGGGTGAAGGAGGAAGCTGTACGGTTACATCATCAAGACTCAGTACAGAGATCACACACCCTATTGAAAACCTTTATCTACCATCATGAGCTATTCTTCAACCACTGGCATATTCACACAAATCACATGTTCACATACACCACAATATAGCACAGCTTTGTGATATCAATCTGAGGTATGTGATACTGTACATGTAGTTTAGAAAAATGTTTAGAAAAATTAACTGAATTGTATTTGATTAAATAAGACATAAACAGAGGTAATAAACAGATACTTTAGTAATTCATGTTTCTTGAACTGTCTTGGATATAAATGAATACATGAATATGCTTCTAAGCACTTCCTTGAAGCCTGACCGTGGATGAAGTACAGAACATTGGCCCCTGTTGGTCCCTGTGGGTAATACCAACATCATCAGAAAGAGACAAAGGAGACATTCTGAAATTCATTGTGGGAAAAAGCCACTATCAACGTTCAATATTCATTCATATCATTCAATTGTCCTGATTGGTGTTGGAGTTAGGGGAGGGATCTCAACTAACGCATCACTTCCTGGTGTGAGAGTGAGAGGTTGGAGCCACTCAGTGTTGAGTGAGACCAGCTGAGGAGAACATCAGGCCCATATCAAAGCCTGGCTAGTGGACTATACTACTATTTATCTATTAGGCCATGGCATATTAAGTCAAATTTGGTTTCATAAAATAAATGCAAATTACTGTAAAAAACGTTGTTTTTCCCCTCAGGTTTAAGCGGCAAACTGTGCTCGTGTGTGTACGCATTAGTCAGTGTGCATGTTTGTGCAACACTTACAGTAATGTGATCCTACTGTAGTTATTTTCCATCGCGGTAACATATCTCATTCTCTGAAGACAACAAGAAGCCTCCACAGGAAGATCCTCAGCTCTCACCACCCCTCCCAGCATATCAAAACCACACGCATGACTCACCAACCAGCCTTAGAATGCCACGTGCACGTAGAATGACATAAGTCATAACACGCACGTCAGTATTGAAGATCTGTATGGAGAGAGGCCAAGTGTGAGTGGGAAGATATCAGCAAGGAGCATGAGGCTAGCTAGGCACTGCTACAGACACTGTGAGCTATCGGCCAACAAGCTGGTGTTATGGGAGCCATCTCCATGGCACGGACACAAGTCGCGAGGATATCCTACATGTACCAAAACATTTGTGGACATAATCAAGATGGATGCGGGAGTGGAGACCACGGATGAGATCTCCAGATGTATGGAGGACCGGGACAAGTGGAGACAAAGATGGGAGGCCCACCTGTGGACGACCTGATGATGAAATGAATGTAATGCAATGTTGTAAGGGACCAGCACAGATGCCAGACTGAGGTGAGAGGATGTGGGCGGACAGAGACAACGTAAAGGCTTTTGTGTTAACAAAGACCATACAGCAGAAAACAAAAGCAAACATGTTTCCAATGTATCAAAGAAACAGACAAGATGAAGGGAATGGAAATACCTCTTTGGAAAGGCTGAGTAATATCATGGTTGTGTTGGTGTGAGTTTAAATTAACAAGAGTTTAGATTCAGTCTCAAGCTGCACTGGGTCAATGATTATATTGATGAACTCAACAGATCTCCAAGTGAGTGTGTTGATGAACCAAACTAAAACTTATTATTGGACTGCATTTATGTAATGCATAATGATTAACTGGTCAGCTTTAATCCTGCTCAGTCAGCCAACAGCATGACTCAGTTCATTGTCCCCTCCTACTAAAGGAGTATTCTACCACTACTGCACCTCTACCACTACTGCACAGGCTGAGTACGGTACATGAAGATATGACATCAAGATGATCAGGCGCTGGATCATACTTCTGGTCTCCATCAACTCGACATTTGATCCTTTTGGTAATGATATTCTTTTTTGAAACCTAATAAAAGAGTACTGATGTATTTGATGGCTTTTGCTAAGTACAGGTATATGGAGGGAATTGTCTGTGTTCAGTTCAGTTTGCTTAATTAGTACACGTACTGTACCATTGGATACGGAGAATGCTTCTTTGTATTCAAACTATGTTGTGTTTCCTTTGACAGTTCGTTCCCTGACCAATGACTTAATCCAACCAGAACCTGTGATGACGGCCAGGCTGGGTGACAGTGTGACTTTCACTTGCCTCTGCCCAACCTGTTTGACCTCTTGTAACTGGTATAAGCAGACTATTGGTAAAAAACCTATTCTCATGACATCATCATACCATCAACACATATTTTATTTCAACAACTTTGACAAGGACAAACGTCTGAATGTGAGTAGAGGACGTGAAAGCTGTAATCTGACTATCACCAAGACTCAGCCTGTAGACTCAGCTACATATTACTGTGCTGCTACGTTAAGCAACAACATTCACATCCAATTTGGAAATGGGACTGTTTTAATTATCCAAGGTACAGTAACCTCCCATCTTTATTTTGCACTGTTCAACCTTCAAAATAGCTATTTTGGGGCACGTTATCAGGCTTATCAACCATTATTTGTATTGATTAACACTTAATTTTGTTTCCATTGAAATTCATTATGGAAAATGATCTTAAAGGACAATGCTCGTTTTTGACAAACTGGACCTTATTTACGACATATTATAAGACGTTTGACTCACCGAGATCACTTTGGTGTAGTTCGGAGGCATGTAGAAGAAATTTAAAATCCAGCACGAGCCAGTATATCCATGTAATGTCGGTGTTCGGGGCACTTATAATGCAGTTTCTAAAAATCTATTTTCTGCCGCGAAACGGTTGTTTTCATCAATCTGTCTTCATTAATTGCTAGTTGTGCTTACATAGAGCATAGGCCTGTGGTGGGTTTTCACATGCCTCTTTATATGATCTTTAGAAACGTCTTTCGAAACGAAATAGCTTCCTCGCACAACGCTCCAGCACACTGTGCGCATGCATGCTGGAGCAAGTGAGGAAGCTATTTCGTTTCGAAAGACGTTCCACCAAAAAACACCACATACTGTACCATTATAATGCTTTTCAGGTCCAGGGTCCAACACCAAAACATTTGTCCAGCAGCCGGTGTCTGAGTCAGTCCAGCTGGGAGACTCTGTGACTCTGAACTGTACAATACACACTGAGACCTGTGCAGGAGAACACAGTGTGTATTGGTTCAGACGTGGCTCAGGAGAATCCCGTCCAGGAATCATTTACACCCATGGAGACAGGAGAGGTCAGTGTGAGAAGAGTCCTGAGGCTGGGTCTCCTACACAGAGCTGTGTCTACAACCTCCCCAAGACCAACCTCAGCCTCTCTGATGCTGGGACTTACTACTGTGCTGTGGCCTCATGTGGGGAGATTCTGTTTGGAAATGGGACCGTGCTTGATATTGAAGGTATTCAATTAAGATTTTGATTTGTTCTCATATTTTTGAGACATGGACACATACACTTAAATGTATCACTCCCAAATATTATCTTTGTGTAGAATATATGAGCTTTTTCAGTCTCTGTGTTTTCTACGTTTCAGAAAAATATGATGGGGAGGACAATGATTGTGTCCTCATCATAGTGTGCCTGACAACCGGGTTAATTCTGAGCGTGATTGTCAACGGTGTTCTCTGTTTGATAATAAAGAGGACATGGTCGGAGAACTCTGCAGGTACTCAAAGGGTTTCTGACAGATTCATCAAAGATTAATATTTTAATTTCATGAACCAACTCACTTTTATAGTGAAAGTTTACATGTAGGCTACTGTATGTTTTTCCTTGTGTTCTTCAGCTGGGCCAGGGGCATCCTGTCAGCAAACCAACTACAGGAGAGCTCATGTCAGCACATCAAAGGGGCAGGTCAGCTCAGTAGATTACAGTCTGAAATCCAAGTGTTTACCTCCAAGCCTGTTTAAAACATTTTGTCTCAACTGACAGTGCTTATTTAGGCTATATATTTTATCTAAAAAAGCAAAAACTCCAAAATAGAGTTGAGTTATTATTATTCTGTTTCATCACCACAGGACCATGGCGACGCTAACCTAAACTACGCAACTTTGAAGTTCGCTAACAAGAAGACCACCCAGCCCAGGAAACAGTGGAGGGAACTGAGAGACGAAACCATCTACTCTGGAGTGAGATGAGAAGACAGGAAGTGCTGAGAACCAATCAGGTGAATTAAACAATGAAGCCCCACCTCTGCCTCCATATGCATTGAACCTATCTAATCAATCTGTCTAAATAGACACTTAAAGGAGAAGTAAAGGGAAAATGCATGTTTAGCCAGAGAATCGAGAGTTTAACATGTTTTTTGAATGATTTTTCAAGGTGCCCACCCACATCCATTGTATGACCAAAACCATAGTAGAGCAATTATCAGACTTTCTCAAAAGTGCTAGTTTTGTCAACGTTTTGATCTGAACCATTGTATATGATCATAAGTAACCTTAAAACAGGGCTAAACATGCATTTTCCCTTTACTACTCCTTTAAGCATGCTATTATTATTATTATTATTTTTTTTTTTACAATAATATGAAATTCAGATGAAAAAAATGAAGAGATTGCATTGCCATATTCATGTCATATTTAACTGCTTTATAGAACACAATTACCTTGACAATGTCACAGCTTATAATAAGATTATGTTTAGTCTCAAAGCCTTATGTGGGTTTGGCCAGACAGTACATACAGTATAGCCCCTGAAACGGCAAATGTGTCGCATATAGATTTTGATAAAACCACATTGTATTGTTGATACAATGTTCATGAAGAATCTGTACCTGTCTTTGCTTGCATAATATTTTGAATAAATGTGTTAATAAATGTGGTATCTATCTCAAAGCTAATCTATCTATTTTTTTTGCAACATTTAAAAACATTTTTAAACATTTAAAAAATTAACAGTGATTGTAGTGTATCATAGTATCATAGTGAGGCTAGCACTGCCTATTGATAACAACTCAAACACAAGAAGTCCCCTAATGTCACCTGCTGCCACCATGACGCATGTGCAGTAATACATTTCAATTCTATACCATACCAAGAAAAAAGAGAGGACTTATTTTAACACAAACATGTTAGTACTGGAGGTATGAATGTGTGAGGTGTGAAAACCTCATCACATCACTTTCAAACAGCCAATGAAGCCAACCCAGCTGGTCCCTCTGTGCTGGGCTAGATAGACAACCCAGCCCTACCCTCTGTGCTGGGCCAGATAGACTTCCTACTCTGTATGTAAGCCACTTTACCCTCATCACACAAGTACTGTTTAACCAGGAGAGTCTGGAGGGAAGCTGAAAGATGTTCAGGTTTCATCTGGTCAAGGCCGTCCCTTTCCAAACCTGTAAGTCTCTTTTAGTAGAGGAACTAAGTAAATCTAAGTGTCTTGTGTTAATATATGGATCTTTACACAATACACTGGGACTTACAAATGTGCTATGGCCTCATGTGAGAAGATACCGTTTGAGAATAAGACCAAGATGGACATTGAAGATGATGACTTTGTTTCCCAGATGAGAATCCTCTCCTGGTAGTAGTAGTAGTAGTAGTAGTAGTAGTAGTAGCAGTGGCGATTGCTCCTATAAGCCAGGGTACATCTAGGTGTCACATTAGACTAGCCAAGAGCCTGGCTATGCATCGTAACGTTATGCCTGATCAGCTGTTTTGTGCAAACTACTTAGAGGCCACCAGCCTACTAAAGGTCACTAGCTATAGATAAAAACGTCCAATATTTGATATGACATCAATGACAATTAGCTAGCTCATCAGCAATCAATCAACATTTATTTATCCAGGCAAGTATCCAGGCAAGTAGAACTTCTTATTTACAACAACAGCCTGGCAGGAGGCAAGATAACAACCTGGCAGGAGGCAAGATACCTCCTGCATGTGGGAGAAAAATACTTCCATTCTTAAACCCAGTCATAAACTTATCATTTAAAATTAATTAGAGTATTACTTCCCGCATATTTCCCACTGTTATTGACACTATAGCTGCCCAATCAGATTCAACAAGTAGTAAATCCCTTTCCGGTTGACACATTTCTAATGTGATTTCTGGTTATTGTTGTTGTGTTTTTGGGAGTTGCAATCATGGTTTCCAATTTGCGATTGTGTTTTCTTGCTGTTGTGTATTCTGTCTTGCATTTGTGTTTCCGATTTGCAGTTGTGTTTTCTGACTTGCTGTTGTGTTTTTTAACTTTCCGGTTGTGTTTTTTTTTTACTTGACGTTGTGCTCCGGATTTGCATGCGTCGGCCACCGTACTTACCCATACAAATCCAAATAAAACTTGATTTTTGCGCCTTCTTTCAGTGAAAGAAGGCACGGAAATCGACTTTCAGACTGTTTTTGACTTAAATGTTTTTTGGGTATTTAGAAGAAGATGAAGGTTGGAGAAGGCGTATTGAATGCTGTTGAAGCTGTGTTGCAGGGAAGCCAGGGCAGTGTTCAGAGAGGGACCAGATGTGTACAGGATGGTGTCGTCAGCATACAGATGGATGAGTGAGTTGATAGCAGCATGAGCAACATTATTTATGTAAATTTTGAATAGAGTTGGACCAAGAATGGAGCCCTGAGGGACACCCATGGACAGGGTTGGCATTTTGGTTGGCTGTACACCAAACAGCGCCGGAATAGACTGTACTGTACTGAGCACCAAGTCTGAATCCTGCGTCTCTGCGACTCCCAACGTTCGCCAAACAGCCGAACCGTGAAGCTGCATCGAAAGAGCCGACGTGTGATGCCCTGCAACAAAACCAACAACGCTGGTTACGTGGGTCTTCGAGAACCCAACGAGAGCTGCCCAGCCGAGCCAGCGCACACACAAACTGTAAGGTCCAGCCGAAAGTTCTCGTTGATGTGGTTTGTGGTGCTAATGTTGTTTTGAGCTTAGAAAATTAGGACACGCTTCAATCTTATATCATTCATTTTCCCTCCTGCTTTGTTTCCATATTGCCACATTTGTGTTTCCATCTATTATTGAATTGTGTGTTTTCATATTATCTTGATAATTGATTAGTATATTTCAATAAATATGAAATGCTTTGATCACGTTGTTGTAGCGTCATCAACGGTTCTTTTAGGTCACTTGCTTGAGTCAAGTGATGGAAATATTTGTCTCACAGATGGTCCCTAGTAAATCGATTCTGTTCCAGACAAAGAGAAAGGCTTCCACTAGGACATCATAGACGTTGGTGTTTAATAACAGAGGCATACTGAGTTACAATAGCCTTGAGCTTTAGACTTAAGGCAGATACAATACATTACGTTTTGTTGCGTAGCACAGAGTAGTAGGCGAAAGCTAGAGCATCAGGGAAGAGCGCGCCAGGAAGAGAGCAGCAAGAAGAAGCACTCCCTGGCATACAGAATTGTGTCTTATTTAGGTCTTGACAACGTCATAAGCATAAGGATCTGGTGTGGGTATCAGGTAATAGAAGAATGCAATCAGGCATAGAAATAACAACCTGGTCACTGGCCAGGTCAAGATTAGACCGTAGCCTTGACTACAGAAGATCTTATGTCCATTAAGCAACTGCACCTGTCATGTGCACTTGTTCTGGTCAACTTATTTACTGATAGTCAGCAAGGATCCATCCCAGAAAGTTCCCTACATGGACCCAACTTCAGCATGGCTATTTACATACACACAGTGGCCTAATACAGGTCAGCTGAAGGTGAATTGTATCTACTGCAGCAGAAGGTGAAGTTTTGCCCGCTTCACAAGACTTCCTCTTTCAGATTGAGATTGATAAATTAGACTATTGATAGGTTATCCGTTTCCCTGTACAGACAGGGTGGTGGCCCATACGAGTTGATTTAATGTAGTAAATCCAGTTTCCTTCATAGTTGTGATAACCGTGGTATAATTATAAATTATACCAAGTAATAGTCAGATTTCCATAGAGCTATAAGCTCCTAAACTGCTACAGTGAGATGGCCTGTGGTCTGCTGTGAACACACGGCCTCTACCCAAGTACCTGTATAGTGTATTTGACAAATAATGACCTGTTACAATACCATGCTGCAGTATGACCATGTTTTCACCATCAGTATTATAGTAAGTGGTGAGTTCTTGAAATCCTCTGTTCCATCCCCACAGGACCATGACGACGCTAACCTGAACTACGCAGCTTTGAAGTTCACTGACAAGAAGACCACCCAGCCCAGGAAACAGAGGAGGGAACCGAGAGACGAAACCAACTAATCTAGAATGAGTCAAAACAGGAAGTTGTACCCCAACTTCATGGTGTATGAAGCTCCATCTCTGCTTTGACCTTGACTTTCAACCTGTCTGTGTTATCAGACTGTTATCAGACTGTGGACTATCCCTTCAGTACGTCATTGCCATAGTTGGTCTATTATATAATTTATATTAGAATACCATTGCCTTGGAAATGTAAACACCTCCTCCTAGAGATGTACAGTATGCAAGCCGGTGCAATGATGGTCTGATTAGTACCAAGGATTTCCACAGGGTGTTACTGAGACTGTACATTTATAATGGAATATGTTTTGATGTGTTACCGAGACTGTACATACACTTATAATAAATATGTTTTAATAAATGCTACTGTATATGAATCACCTACATTTCTCTCCAGCTGCTTGTTTATATAAAATCTGTTCCATTAAACTTTTTCTTCCAATATCTTCAAGGTTTATGCATTTCATCTAATACTGTCAAAGCTTTATTGTATTAAATTAGCACCAGCAGTAACACTGAACTTACAGTATAAATGAAGTTATAAATGATGGCACAGCCCATTGATTAATACAGACATTATAAATTCAGACATCCTAAATCACAATAGAGAACATCCTGTATGCAGCTGTTGCTCCTTGCACTGACCCAAATGCAAAATACTACAAATCCGTAACTTCATATGATTTATTTGTCCATAAAATGATAGAAGTGTCCATCTTGTTAAATGTAAAAGCTGATACATCTAAAGTAAGATACAGAAGTCACTGAGATCTGTGACACTGTATTCAGGTATGTACTGTATTGTTACTGTATCTGTCTGTAAGGTGTGAAAGCATCACTTCCTCTTTAAACAGCCACAAGACACCCCAAACCTACGTTGGTAGATTCATATTTTCTGCTGATGCTGTCAGTTTGTCTTCTGACCCTCGTAGCTGTCATGGATTTTAACATAGTCTCAAGACTATTCCGATTCATATCTTTTCTTTCAATACCTATTCATCAAGTCCCCTGCAACCTTTAGTTTCTCTCCTCTTTTGTAATTGTAAACACCTCAACCTTTAGTTTCTCTCTCTCTTTTGTAATTGTAAACAACTCCTCTGCCTCGCTCTTCCTCCTTTCTTTGTTTAAGTCAGAAAGGCCACACCTTATGTCCTTCCTGCCCTGGCTCAGACCTTTTGTTTTCTTTATCTATATTCAAAGTGATATTCAAAGTGAGTTTCATCCCCCGCCCACTGTGTGATATCCGTCACCTTACGATGACGTATAGACGACTCAGCCAATCAAATGACGCCTGTACTACCTCGTTGGTCTGAGCAAGATATAAGGAGAAGATTTGGCGATCTGATTTACTTCTTCTGCTAGAACCACTCTGTGTTTTACTTTGAGGTCCGTTTGCAATCGTATTTGTTTTCTTAATAAATCTGACTGAACATATTTTTGAGCGAACCTTGGCTTTGGCAAATACTTTCATTTTTATCAACTACATAGCACACATGTTGTTTTACCAGAAGAGTCTGGAGAGAATCTGCTGAAGGATGTTCATTTCTTATCTGGTCCTGATCCTCCTCCTCAAAACCTGTAAGTCCTCGTCTCATGTTGCATCTGGATAAGAACAGTTTAGCAGTCAGACATGTGGGATGCGTCACTTTCTGAGCTAATTTCTCAAACTCATGATAATCATCATGGGAAAGAAAAAACTAACAAAATAAGGATTTATATGTGCAGTGTTGTATGAGTTATGAATGGAAAGTATAAGAGTAAAGGCAAGGTGTCCAACACCTATTTCTCTCTGCATTCCAGGTAAGCTGCACAGTAAGACTGAACCCACAGCGCTTCAGTATGCTCATCTGGGAGACAACGTGACTCTGACATGCTTCTATGGAAAAATTATATCTTATCTGTCATGGTATAAGCAATCTGCTGGCCAGAATCCTCAACTGATATCCAGCTTTTTTAAATATGACTCCAACAAACTTTACGACAAGTATAACAATAACTCTCGATTTTCAGTGGTAATTGACAAAGGAATATATCACTTAAATATCACAAACACACAGTCAACTGATTCAGCTGTGTATATCTGTGGAAAAGCAATTTTAAGTGTAATGACGTTTGACACAGGAACATTTTTAGTGTTCAGAGGTGAGCTTTGATTTACTTAAATTTGTTTTTTTGGCTACTGTGATATATTGATAATCTCAGGTATATTAATCTCTCTTTCAAACATTATATGTTGACATTTTCCCCGACAGAGGTAAAAAACAGAGCTATTGTCCAGCAGCCGGTGTCTGAGTCAGTCCAGCCGGGAGACTCTGTGACTATGACCTGTACAATACACACTGAGACCTGTGCAGGAGAACACAGTGTGTATTGGTTCAGACATGGCTCAGGAGAATCCCGTCCAGGAATCATTTACACCCATGGAGACAGGAGAGGTCAGTGTGAGAAGAGTCCTGAGGCTGGGTCTCCTACACAGAGCTGTGTCTACAACCTCCCCAAGACCAACCTCAGCCTCTCTGATGCTGGGACGTACTACTGTGCTGTGGCCTCATGTGGGGAGATTCTGTTTGGAGACGGAACCAAGCTGGACTTTGGGGATGTTTACCAGATGAGTATCATGGTCTCTCTCTCCGTGATGAGAACTGGAGTTCTCCTCTGTTGTGTGGTCATCCTTACCCTCATCTATATGGCAAGAAAATAGTTTAGTCCAACGATTCATATTCTGTCCTTCAATACTTATCATCTTTACAAGCTATAGTTTAAAGCAAAAGTTTTCTGTGTTGCATGCTATGTTAAGACTACTATTTCTGTTTAGGTCATTGACTATGAAAATCCAATAGAAGTAATGTTTCATCATAAGACAAGAGAAGTGAACTTTCCAAATGGTTAGCACTGCTAATACCTAGTATAAAAGCTGTGATTGCTCATGAAATGCTTTGAAGAACAATATTTTTGATATTTGAACAGTTGTTACTGTTTTTAAGACATTAGGGACCATGTAGGAAACACGTGTTTCACCTTTGCATGTTATTCCCCGGATATTATTGTCTGTTATATATCCATGAAATCAATCAATCAATCAATCAATCAATCAATGAATCAAATACCTAATTTAAAAGCTGTGATTGCTCATGATATGCTTTGAAAAAGTGTTTTGGTTTGTGACCATGTGAATAAAGGATGTTTTGAATAATCAAATACAATTTTTTTCATACTGACAAAAATAAAAAAGAACAGTACTGTATATGAAAAACAATTTATACAACGATATTGGATATTTCCTGTATATGAAACATGGCTGTGGGTTGACTTTACCAACACTTAAGGAGCAAAGCAATTCTTTACATTCATACTTGGATGTGCATTATGCAAGTGACTTAGTATCTTCAACTCTATTGCTGGACAAATGGGGTAGCCTACATTTTCCTTATATCATTATAAATACAATTATCACTTTAATTATCTCAATAAAGTAAGGTATTTAATTAATATGTCATCATACGTTCCTTTTATTTGTCTATTAAGTGTCCATGGCTACAGTTAGATGAGTAGTTATATGTGGTCAGGCCTTCCACATCTGTCCTCAGAGTACACTGCAGCGTCTCTGCTGGTCTTCTCTCCCGTCTGCCCGGAGGAGGAGCTCCTGGGGGCAAAACTCACGGCAGCGTAGTTCAACACATCACTGTCCTGCTTCTGGGAGGGACATTATGCAACACCATACGCACTCAAAGATGTTATCTTCCTACAGACGTTCTCTTAAGCAAATGGCAGATATCACCATAACATGTCTATACTATGAATAAAGCTAGATAGTTCAACAAAGTAATTTAAAAGACTCCTCTACCAGTAATGACTTATAGACAGTTAAATCCACCCATCATTCTTTAAGAAGTAAGGTAGATACAGTAGACAGTGTCACACTAAAAGCGACCACAAAATAGGTGAGAATCTCTGTGGTAGGTGAAGACTGTGAATCTAGCACAATGAACCATTTCCTGTAAAAAAAACAACTAAAGACAACATACCAGATTCGTCTCCTTCGTTCATTTGGAGGGCTGTCCTTCTCCCCTGCTGAAAGAACAGTCAAAGAACACTATCTACAGTATAGTATCTTTATATTCTGTTTCTCACCACAGACCAGTCTGGTCTTCCCCCTATCTAGAACGATTTCAGTGGGCGGGAATACTTGCCTTGACAGACAATGTCCTTCAGCCAAGCAGCATAATAATACTTTTGCCAAATCCAGTTGGAAGAACGTCGAAAACTAATTTTCCCCTGAGAAACTCTACTAGTGCATACTCTTGTTCTTGTATAATTGTTGCTATTGAATCTATTTCTGCAATAACTGCACTGAACAAACACAAATAACTTGTACATTTGTCATTTAGTGAGACAGCACACATGGCACAGGTGATGAGGCGGCAATGCCGAAACACACACACACACACACACACACACACACACACACACAAACACACACACACACACACACGAATGACAGTACAGTAGCGTCCACCAATTAAATTCTTCTTAACCCATCCTGTTGTCCTTCCCCCAAGGGCAGTCGGGAGCAGACAGTAAGCAGTGTGCCTGGGATGCGCCCAGGGACCAACCAAGAGCTCCTGTCTGTCTTCGTCAGGAACAGACAGCGTGAGCGATCTGTTCGTCGTATTCGGTTCTTCTTTAGGCAGGAGGAAACCCTTGCGAACACAGGAAGAACATGCAAACTCCGCACAGAAAGGCCCAGAAGACCTTCTTGCTGCTCCACCGTGAGCGATTTTGGGGGTTCAGACTCTGTGCTGAGTCTTGATGATGTAACCGTACAGCTTCCTCCCTCACCCCTCCCTGAGCAGTAGTCATGTTTTGTGGCTAGAAAAGATGGTACAACAGCCTTTGAGGGGGCTTGACATTTACAGAACACAGGGTTTGTCGTCAACTAACTCAAAATCTGTCTAGACTTGAAATAGCGACATCACAATGTCCTCTGTGACAGCAGAAATGGCGTATTGGATCATTTAAAACCTTTTGGAGTGGATGAAATAACTCAAACAAAGAAAACACACCTAAACACCAAAGAGCCATGTGCAAACAACAAGGAGGAGGAGGGAGGTGTCATAGACAAAAAAAACATGTTAAGGTTTTCTCATGGAAACTTTCAACAACATAGATAACCCTTTGTTTTCACACTTCACTTGACTGCAGCCAGTTAAGCGAACCTGTTAGAAGTGCAGGAGATGGTGAGTGGAGGAGTGCACTGGCACTGACGACAAACATGTGCATGCAATCTCCTCAAGGCTACAGTAACTACAGTATACAGTACAATGATGCATATCGTTGACTTCTCAAGATCATATTCCTTTGATCATAAAACATGCATTTTATTCTGTTGTGAGCATTCTTGTTGCACTGTGCAGAGACTGCAGACCTTATCATTGTGGTTTTGGTCAAGTGTTTTCTGTGAGGCGATGGAAAGAGATGGAAAGAGCTGTAAGGCTGGTTGGTGAGAGTCATGCGTGTGGTTTTGATGTGCTGGGAGGGGTGGTGGTGAGAGCTGAGGGTCTTCCTGTGGAAGCTTCTTGTTGTCTTCAGAGAATGAGATGTGTTACCGCAGTGGAAAATAACTACAGTGGGGGTACGTTAACAGTCTTGCACAACAAACATGCACAGTCACTAATGTGTACGGACACATGCAGTTTGCCACTTAAGCCATTGAAATTATTATTTTTTTCTTTACAGTAATTTGAATTTCTTTTTTGAAACAAAATTTGATATAATACGCTATGGCCTAATAGATAAATGATGAAAATAATGAATTTTATTTACAAGGCGCTTTTCATTGTCAGATAATCTCAAGGTGCTGAACAACATTAACACACAGGGTATCTAACGAAGCTGGGAAAATGTCCCACATCAAAAATCTAACTGAATTGTTGCTTGATTTACTTTTCCTCTCATTAACTTAAATAAAAGATTAAATCCTGGATTCAACTGAAGAATGAGGTGTTGGGGGGAAATAGGGAAAAGGCTCAAAGAGAATCCCAGCTGAACAGTAGAGAGTGGTGGTTGCTGTGGTGGCTTTATCTCTTTATACAAGTAACCTGGTCTAGAAGTGGCTTCTCTCACAAACCAGTAGTAAAGTCCACTAGCCAGGCTTTGACATGGGCCTGGTGTTCATCCACTATAGCCAGGCTTTGACATGGGCCTGATGTTCATCCACTAGCCAGGCTTTAACATGGGCCTGATGTTCACCTCAGCTTGTCTCACTCAACACTGAGCGGCTCCTTCCTGTCACTCTCACACCAGGAAATGATGCATTAGTTGAGATCCCTCCCCTAACTCCAACACCAATCAGCTTTCACCCTTTTACAGGAGGAGTTTCAGTTTCTCAGAAAAGATACAGGGTTATGATGGAAATCATTTGTCATCCACTTAAATAGACTATATTCCCACACTGTGACATTGTTTTAGATGACATTTCCTGTTCATCATCAGCGATCATGAAAAGTTGTTGGTCCTATTCTCTTAAACGCACACAGACACATAAGTACACAGCGGCAAAATATTACTTTTCTTCTTTTTCATGTTTTTTTGTCAGTTTTTTTTCTTCTTCAAAATGTCCCCCATCAGTGTGACCCAGAGGTCCTTCCCAAGCGGAAGTGAACCCTTGGTTAATTCCATATCACCTTGTGGCAGCGTAGACAACGTTAGGTTCAACCGTTCTAACCGCTCCTTTGCTGCCCTCTTACTCCTCTGCTTCTTCTGGTGGAAACGCAGCGCTGCGTAGTTCAACTCCTCTGGATCCTGATCCTGACAGTCATTTAGATCAGACACACGAACATCGTCAGACTCGTCAGGATAAATATCTGAACATTGTCAGACTCAAGGATAAATATCTGAACATCGTCAGACTCAAGGATAGATAGCTGAACATCATCAAACTCGACTATAGCGAATTCACGCTTGTTTATGTCCAAAGCCAAATATACTTGGCAATGGGAAAAATGAATTGTGGTCAAGCACCCCTAGGTGGTGGGCTCTGGTACATGTGTGATGGACGAGGAAATGAACACACGCACGTACACACAAACGTATATGGGTTTATTGAAAGTCTTCCCCCGCTTGACAATAAGAAGTCTATTGTTGCAGTTGATGGCCACACAGGCAAATTTGAGCACAAAATAGTACATGTGTAATGATGTTGATCTGAATATACTGTTGATCTGAATATACTGTATGTCTAATGGTTTTGCAACCTGAGGAAAGTCACTGAAGGTAACTGTGGTCTGAAATTATAGATGGGGTCTGGAGAGGAGTCAGATTGTTTACAGGATGTGTGATTTTTTTAGCTTGTGACCTTAAATGAGTGACGAGCGTGTGTGGTTAGATGTGAAGGCCAGTCTTCCTGTGTTACAGGTTTCTAGTCTGAAGAGAGAGAGAGAGAGAGAGAGAGCACATAGGACAAAACTCTTGGGCAATGTCTCTTCCTCTGTCACGACTCCGCCGCACCTGCCTCGCCGGTCCATTCCCCCCAACCTTGCCTCTGTCCCTCTCTCTGAACCTGTCCCTGCCTCTGAACCTGTCCCTGCCTCTGAGCCTGGCCCTGCCTCTGAGCCTGGCCCTGTCACTTAATATGAGTCCCCGAATACCTCCTGGAGGGCGCAGAGGGAACTGCGAGCACATCAGCCGACTTGAGCGGGGTGCGCTCCCAACCAACACCTGCAGTTCATCTCGGTGATTGCGCCCCTCCCTAACCAGCCACCGAGAGATCCCGCACCTGCAGCTCATCAACCTATTTCCTCGAGATTAAAGCCGCCCCACACACCAGTCTGCGCCAGATCGTTGACCAACCTAGTGGGTATCACGTCTCTAGCTGTAACCTAGCCTGCCTTTTTCTGAACCCTGTCTTACCTTGTTTTTTGTTTCCATTCATCCTAGTCTGATGTCCCTGCCACTGTCTGAACCCTGCCTGACTGGACTACCACGTACCTGCCTGACTGTCGCCTGTCTGACCACGTACCTGCCTGACCGTCGCCTGTCTGAACACATACCTGCCTGACCCTCGCCTGTCTGACTACCACGTCCCTGCCTGACCCTCGCCTGTCTGACTCACCTGTTCCTGCCTGAGCCTCGCATGTACTTGGCTATCCGTCAGCTTCAGAATAGACTTCAAGATTCTTCTACTGGTTTATAAATCACTCCACAACCGTGCTACAAAATATATGTCTGACATGCTTGTTAGATATATACCAGCAAGATCCCTGAGGTCCTCTGGTGCGAACTTCTCACAGTCCCAGCAGCCAGGACGAAGAGGCATGGAGAGGCAGCCTTCTGCCACTATGCCCCCAGACTGTGGAACACTCTGCCAGAGAGCCTCAGATTGACTGAGACCCTGGAGACGTTCAAGCGAGACCTCAAAACGTATCTATTTAATCTCACCTTTTGAACACATCGCTGTATTGTCTGTTGTTTTGATCTGTCTGTTATTGTTTCATGTCGTGTTTCTGTCAAGAACGTTGCGTTGCAATTGCAGGAAATGTCCTATATAAATAAAGTATTGATTGATGTAACCCTAACATTCTCAGAAGCATCACACACTTTTACTCTAAAGATTCACTTATTCAGATGTTTGACTGGAGTTCTCAGTAGTTCGATTGGCTACCAACTATACTTTGTTGACTGACACCATGTGGTTTGAACAATACAAAGTGGTATTTTCTTAAACTACAGACACATCAAAGAACAATGACAATGAATATTAGATTAATATTGTGCAATATTAGATTAATATTGTGCAATAACTAATTTATCTTGAAAGAAAGGTGTTGTGTTGTGGGTTTCATTTCTCTGTGAACATTAGAGGCCCAGCAGGCCTAACTCAGCACAGAGCTGTCTTCCTGTCACTCACGTCACAGAAAAAACACGGTTCACTTCTCACCTACTTTTTTTCTATCTCAGTGGTGGTGCGGTGAGCAGTGTCTACTTACAGAGGAAACAGTACTGGGGCAAAGAGCTGTTTATTTTCCAAAACCAATGCCAGATAGCTGCAAACAAACAAGTCAGTTGGATGATTCAAATACAATGACACTGTAGGCCTATATTCAGAGACCGTTTCCTTTATACTAGAAAATACACATATCTTGTTGAATAAGCATCTCATTCACATACTACTACTTAACATACTACTACGTACTTCAAACTCTGCCTTTCTACTCATTCAACTTACTGTATGTGGTACTCTTCTCCGACCTCAAACATAGCTTCCTTAACTCTATTTTAGTGCTTGGTTGTTTTGTACTTTCTGTGATTTTTCACTGCTTGCTCCTGCACACACACACACACACACACACACACACACACACACCTTACAAGAGCAACTCTGAACAATTATTTGAGTTTTTCTTGATTGCTTTGGCTCATTTCTTGAAACAGAAATTATATTCTCAAAGCTCTAGATGCATTTGGCAATATAGTCTATATGGTTCAGCACAACACCATAGCTCAACTGCAAAAGGTCATATTTCTCACAAAACAGTTAATTCATGCGTCAAAACTAAATCCTTTTCTCATATAAATAGTCAGTGTCCCCAAAATGAAAGACTTCCTTCTCAATTGCTTTGGCTCATTTCTTGAAACAGAAAGGACATTCTCAAAGCTCTAGGTGCATTTGGAAAAATAGTCCATATGGTTCAGCACAACACCATAGCTCAGCTGCAAAAGGTCATATCTCTCCCAAAACAGTTAACTTGTATGTCAAAACTAAATAATTTTCTCATATAAATAGTCATTGCCCCCAAAATGCAGTCCCTTTGGCATTGTGTAAACACTGTTGGTCAAAATGTTTAGATGTTTTGTTACTTTGGCAGTGGACCATGGAAATATACCTCATGTCCACAGTCTCGGCCCAGTCCTTCATTGACACTGAATGGTTACTGTACTAGATGTTTTTGTCTGTTAACAGAATACAATTGTGTATCAAACGATTTCAAGAGTAGCCTACAAGGTTTAACATCACACATTGCACTCACACTGCCATGGAAATTGTTACTGTATTTTTATTCGCATACATAGTGTAAAGTAACATAAAATAACTGCCATATATTACAGTAAAAACAAAATGTATACAGTAAAATACTGTAATATAAACACATCAACGCAAAAAAAGGGAAATTTTATATAAGTAGTGAGTATGGGAGGGTTTGCATAATTAATGAGGTAATTAAAGTGTATTCAAGTCATTGTTATGTTAATCAGTTCCCCAAGGGGCTTTTGCGTGCGTGTGTGTGCGTGCATGTAAATGTGTGTGTGTGCTTAACTACGACACCCAGGTGTGTTTGTGTGTGTGTGTGTGTGTGTGTGATATTTAAATAAGGAATGTTGTTTTGGGTTAGTTTTTGATTGTAGTAGAAAGTGTGTTTGATATTTACCATTGGTGCCTACTTGTCTGTGTTTTACATCAGTGTAATGTTAAACGAGTGCCCCGAGGGGTTTGTTATCTGTATGTGGGTGTGCTTAACTGCGACACCCAGGTGTGTGTGTGTGTGTGTGTGTGTGTATGTATGTGTGTGTGTTATTTAAATAAGGAATGTTGTGTTTTGGCTAGCCCCGTTTGAAAGTAGAAAGTATGAATGATTTACCATACCAGCCAGGCTGTCTGTCTTTACATCAGTATGCCTATAATATTGATAGTACCCAGGTGTTTTTTTTGTGTTTTTTTAATGCATAGGTTAATTACCCCACCACTTATAGGCTATTGTCTACAGGCTATTGTAGACAACTGCTTGTTTATGGTTGTCAAGACATCCCATAACAAAACCCCGAGTCGTGATTGCAGGAAAGAGAAACGTACCCGCGTTATACAGCCTAAGCCACTTCAACCAATGATGAAGACACTTTCTCCCCAAATTGATGAACATGCCTGCCTCTTCCCATCTCTTGATTGTGCCCAGGTGCTGATATCTGAAAATGTAGGACTCCTTTAAAATGGGAGAGCATGCAAACATGAAAGAAGAAACTCTCCACTCATCAGATGGTGCGGCCACAGTTCACTGGTGGTCACCTACCCGGACACACAGATGCTCTTCAGTCCGATCCCTGACCAAGAACTGGACTGAGCACTTGGACTTTGTCACCGGGCGCCATAAATGGTGGCTGCCCACTGCTCCTGACTGCCCCTGTAGGAGGACAGCTTGGATGGGAGAAACGCAGGGAACAATTTCCACTAGCAACCCCTGGAAATTGCATGTGTGTGTGCTGTGTGTCGTGTCGCCGCTCACTGTGTGTAATGGTGTGTGTCACTGTGTGACCAATTAAAGACCTCGGGTCCTGTAATTTTTAATCTATTTAATTTATATGAAGCAAAAACAACTTTCAGATTGAAATACTTCACAAAAAATGTTGTAACCCATGTATATCATATTCAAATAAGTTAGTTAAATACAGTAAGTGGCGTTCTGTGCCCAGTGTTGACTTACTGCTTTATAGTTTGATTGGAGGTATTTGCCTATTTGCAGTGGTGTGTAAAGTACCCAAAAGCCACTTGAGTAGCCTTAAAAGTAAAGATACTGGATAATGACTCAAGGAGAAGTGACAGTCACTTATATAATATTACTTCAATAATAACTGGTATTAAATGTAAGAATCAAAAGTATAACTATTCAGGTAAAAGTAGGCTACCTAAGTAGCCTATTAAAAGTAAAAGAATCCAGTAACAACCTGAATCCAAAAGCCAAAGATTATTATTTACCAGAATGCCATTCACTTTATTCAAGATTCAAGATCCGTTCATTCAAGATTCAAGATCCGTTTATTCGCCATGTACATGCTTTACACATGCTTGACGAGGGTAATGGCATACACTGATGAAGACGACATAGGACAGGGTGCAGGACAGGACAGTGCAAAGATATGACAGTGCAAATGCAATACAAAAAACAGTGAAAATACAAAATACAATATAACCAAGAAAAAGAAGGACACAATGCAAAGCTATGTTGTAATTAATTTTCTCCAAATGTCAACCATTATTTTAAACAAAACATACATTTAATTTGGTATGATGAATCCTTAACTCCCAGAGTTGTAGTTTAGTTTATTTTTGTGAAAGAACATGATAGAGCAAGTCATATATCATGAAAATGTCAAGTATAGTGCAAAACGTACATATACATAATCATTATATAATTTACCTACATTGTAAAAATCTAATTCAACAAAATACAGTATTGTTCATAGGATATCTTTCAAAATGTACAGATCCTACATACGCTAAGGCAGGGAACCCTTCCTCCACAAGAAAATAAAGCATTTATTTTAGACACAGCTAAGGGTATATATTGGTGGTCATCATTTTGAGGAGGATCTGCAGGTGAGGTCAGTGTGCTGCTGGGTGGGGAGCTGGACTCTGTGGATGGGGTCTAAAAACCTTGGATTTGCCCAAACTGATGAGGATTGATTGGATAAGCTCTGCTTGATTGTGTTTTATTATCTAATGTAGCCCAGTGGGTAAAATGCACAGTGTGTAGGCTGTAGCCAGTATGAGCTTTATTACGAACAACCATATGACCTGACCCACACTCCTGAAGATACCAGACACAGGAGTCAAAATCCAACCTAGCTGGCCCCAGAATCCCCCTGGTCTCATTTGCATAAGTGACTGTACCTAAACTACACAATCAGGTTTCACCACCACCATTCATATTTTTCTTCAGAAAGATTTGATTTTCTAGCCATGTTTTAAGGGGAAATGTATGGGAGTAAGTGAAGTAAAAGTCATATACAACAGAACTATGAATAGTAAAGTACAGATATAAATAAATGCTTCAGTCTGGGTATGAAATGCGCTATACAAATAAAGCTTTGATTGATTGATTGAGTCACATTCATGTGGGTGTGAGCAGGACATTTTGAATTTCTGCATTTGTTAGATCGAGGGCTTTATCCAAACCCTGTGTCTCTGTGACCTTCTCATGTCGAGTTAGGGCCTTTTCAATTCCCCCTATGTATTCCCCCAATGATTGGGGGGAATTTTTCGATCCTGAGTTTTATGTCCAAAAAATGAATGGCTGTGAACGGATGGCCCTGTTTGGGTGGCTTGAGGACCCAGCCCGTGATTCGGATTTGCTCCAAAATTCAAGGATTTCTAAGTTAGGCTATACACCTCTCCACCGAGTTTCATGAAAATTGTTTAGGTCATTTTTGTGTAAACCTGCTAACAAAAAAATAAATGAACACACGCATCCGAAAACATTTTTAAAAAATGTAAAAAAAATCAACGACGCTTTCGCTGGGGCGGAGGTGATTATGTTCAAAAAAAGCGCTGCTGATTGTATAGCGCATGGGTGGGGAAATTGTATACATTTCAAATTCACCCACCACCCACTACAGAATCACTTACATGAATAACATATTAAAACACCAAAGTTGTAGCCTACATACTTTACATGACTGCTGACTCCCTTTCACTCCCTCACCCCAGAGTATCTCTCCCTACCACTCCCTCACCCCAGAGTACACCAGATCCCTCTCTCTGGCTCTGGTCTTCACTGCCTTCCTCTCTGCTTTCCTCCCAGGGAAACTCACGGCAGCATAGTGCAGCTCCTCTCCGTCCTGCAAAGACAGAGGTCAGTCAGGTGTAAGTGTTGAAGACTAATATTTCATAATCTTCATTTATACAGGTATTTTGAGATGTATTACTTTTTGTAAATTAGATTTATTTGGGCATTTTTAATATTGTCACTGTTCAAACATGATTTATTTAATTCTATTATACTAAAAGGTCCATACAAATAAGAATAAAATAGTATATATTAAAATATATTTTTCTTAGGTTGCTATTTTTCGATGATAACTTCTCAGCAAAGCCATGAACATGGGTCATACACACCTCAGCTTCAGCACCGGATGGGGCCACTGTAACACCACTCTGACTCTGAGGACTTCCTGCTTGGCAAAAATAATACCTTATTTGGCATGATCCTTCCACACCAGGAAATACATAGGCCTACATCTAGTTCAATCAATCAATCAATCAATCAAAGCTTTATTTGTATAGCGCATTTCATACCCAGAGGCCACACAATGCGCTTTACAGAGAACAAGGGAGGTGGGCATACGACCCACTCTCTACATATTCCAGAGGGAAGCAAAAAAGTTCTGCCATCTTCACCCCTACATCAATACCCTGATTCGTGTAATTGCATCCTGAATGTTATTTCTGCTGTGGGTATTATACTGGACTGTAATAACAATAATCATTTAGGTCACTCCTGTCTTACAGTTGAGTAATAACTTGTGTGTTGCATGATCATGCAGATACAGGAGGAATAATAACAATTCCTGGAATCAAAAGGATTCTTACCTTGTCCGGACTTAAAGCCTTTCCTCACCCTCACAGAGATGAGCACCACAATGACGATCAAGCTCAGGATGTTGGACATGATTAAAGACACGAGCATGTGTTTGATCATGTGGTCAGGATCTATAGTTTAGAAGCACATGTTTATATCCATTTAGGAAAATACATTACACATTTGACTGAATTGCAAGAATATCATGAAGAGCTGACGTCTTGACTTGTACTCTTCCCTTCTCTACTGTAGCAGGGTGACTTTATTTCTTATTGAAGCTTCACTGATGATGACTTGGATGTACAGTCGGTTCATTCACTCTAGACAATTGTCCTTATTGTAAGTCGCTTGGGAGAAAAGGGTGCTAAATAATTAACATTTAAAATGTAAAGTTGTGAATAGATTAATATTTATTTTGATCTAAATTTAGCTCTAACTCATGAGTTATAATATGAGTCACATATTACCTTCAAATTCTACCAATATGCCATTTCCAAATTTAAGTTAAGTGTAAAGTTCATGCTTAGCATAACTGCTGAAGTCTAGTTTTAAAAGATGAGATAGAAATGACCTTGAAAGTCCAGCTTGGTTCCGTTCCCAAACAGAATCTCCCCACATGAGGCCACAGCACAGTAGTAAGTCCCAGCATCAGAGAGGCTGAGGTTGGTCTTGGGGAGGTTGTAGACACAGCTCTGTGTAGGAGACCCAGCCTCAGGACTCTTCTCACACTGACCTCTCCTGTCTCCATGGGTGTAAATGATTCCTGGACGGGATTCTCCTGAGCCATGTCTGAACCAATACACACTGTGTTCTCCTGCACAGGTCTCAGTGTGTATTGTACAGTTCAGAGTCACAGAGTCTCCCGACTGGACTGACTCAGACACCGGCTGCTGAATGAGATGCTGGGTCCTGGAACCTGCACCTTTTATTTACAGGACAACCAGCTATAATGAATGTCAATGTAATTAATTCAGTATCATACCGTTTCCATATAGAAAAACTCACACCATCACAAATAAATACAAAGTTTTCATTACTTACCTTCATGCATCAGAAACACACCAGATCTGAAGGTTATTTCATAAAAATAGATGGAACCACAGCGATATATCCCAACATCGGACATCCTGGCCTCAGAGATGTTCAGAAAAAACCCGGTCCCTGTCCTCCTGGCTTCATATCTGCTGTCATCTTTGAACTCCCCATAGAATATAGGCTTATCATTCTTCGAGTAAGAAGACACAATGGACACTGGAGCTTGTCCAACTGTCTGCTTGAACCAGAAGTAAAGGATAACTGAATGTTCCTCTGAGATGAGACATTTTAAATCAACTGTGTCTCCAGGGTTGAAGGTCTTAAGAACGTCAGAGTGAATGACAGCAGGAAATGCTGAAAAATGAGTCATTACATTATATTATACTGATGAGACTTTTCAAATGTCCAATTCTGATCTACTCTTAAAAATATCAGGGGAGTTTTTTTTGTTTTGTCTCATCATACGCAATATACTAACATGAACAGTATCAGTAAAATTGTAAGTCAAGCAAGTTAATACACCAGTTTAATTTGACTAAACTTCCAAAACCATAAAAAAGCATCGAGCATCTTAAAATTATGCCTAGCCTGACGAAGGTCTTGGGACCAAAACATTCAAAATAAAGTATTTTTGCAACTAAGGTCAGTGTGTGGGAATCTCTCTCTTAGCCTAGATAAAAATGTAAGCCTCTGAATGACCTTACCTGTCCTGAATAACAGACTGAGTACAAGAGATAGTTTTGCCATTGTCTCTCTGGATCACGTTAACTCATGAATACATAAATGAAGTACACACGCTTGGTGAGAGTACCTGTCAGGAGTGTGTCCTTTTATACATGCAGGGGTGTGGAGGCCCCCCAGTCTGATTGGCTGATATGACATCAGTGAAGAGACAGAAAAAGATACTCCCCCTCCCCATAACCTAAGGACAAACCATATGTAAGTATGAACCGTTTGTGGTTGGTTCTCATGCAGGATTTGTTAACACCAAACCCTCAACCCTTATTTCAACTCTTGTATTTTCATTGCCAGTGTTTAATTTATTTGAGTGTTTTATTAATGAGTATGCCAATAAATATATGAATGCATGTGATGACCAGAAGCAGTTCCATGGTGCAAGCAGACTGACAGGTTTCCTGAAATCAACTTGATGAATGTTGATAGTGGCTTTTTCCCAAATTTCAGAATTTCTCTTTTGTCTGTTCCTGATGATGTTGATATTACCCACAATGACCAATAGGGGGCAATGATCTGGTACTTCCTCCACTATCAGGCTTACAGGGAGTGCTTCTAAGTACAGTAGGACTCCACTTATCCGAACCCAACGGGACAGAAGGTCGTTCGTATCTCTGAAATGTCCGGATGACTGAAACTTATGTTAAAATGCACCAAATTCAATAAGTGGTATACTTGTTCCATATAGACTCATAATAGACCGATAAATAACCTTAATTACTTGTGAAAATCAAAATTGCAATCAAATAGCCAACTAAACTCATATAGCCTAGCCTACAATAGACCTACAGTAGCCTATAATAAAATAACCGAATTTCCACTTGAGTGCGGGCTTTGATCAAATACAGTACTTTATTCTCAAATGAGGCGTAGGCCTACGCTGCATCGATAGGCTACTGTATTCGTAGAACAATATGGTATAGCCTTAAAACAACCCAACATTAGAACAATTAGAGCAAATTATAATCAATAAATAAATAAATGAAATGACAGACAAGTTGTCGTGTCTTAGGCTATTGTAGCCTAAAAGAAAGTCTCTAAAACAACCGATGTAGGCTACGAAAAATGACTCGATGCTCCTCTGCTTCAGGTTGCTGACGCGCTTTCTGGCTACCAAGGAATGCAGCTCTCGCAGCAGACTCGTTTGCATTTTGCGCTCGACATTAGAGTAACAAAGAAATGAAACGGGACAGTAGGCTACAGCCTACATGCAACATGTAGGTCTACATATAGTTCTGTTTTGATTCACAGTAGGATACAGTACTGTAATGAAAATCCCACCAGTAACCAGATAGCAGGCTAAAAAATAAATAAATAAGATTTTAAGCCTGTCCGGTAGACCGGGAGGTTCGGATCTCTGAAGTTCGGATGAGTGGGGTCCTACTGTATATTCATATTTATATAATCCAAGACAGTCAGTAAACCTGAATTCCTAAAATATTGTAGCATGCAAGCATGTAGGGCTCTCTATTAACTCTAATAAGGGACAAATACTCCAGAACTTATACATAATTTAGAGCGACAGGGGACCGACTCCATTTATTCCTTTTTCGCGCTCAGCCTCAGGAGGCAACTCTACAGCTGCAGCCACAGCGTCGCTCAACTCTGACGTCACTCACAACCGTGCGTTCTTAAAGCAGCATATAAACAATGTACAATTCTGAGCCTACAATATGTTTATAAACTCTTCTTACTTCTTACTTCTCAAAGACAATTCAGTTATTTTTCTAAACATTGTTCTAAACTACATGTACAGTATCACATACCTCATTGATATCACAAAGCTGTGCTATATTGGGGTGTATGTGAACATGTGATCTGTGTGAACATGCCAGTGGTTGAAGAATAGCTCATGATGGTAGATAAAGGTTTTCAATAGGGTGTGTGATCTCTGTACTGAGTCTTGATGATGTAACCGTACAGCTTCCTCCCTCACCCCTCCCTGAGCAGTAGCTATGTTTTGTGGCTAGAATAGATGGTACAACAGCATTTGAGGGGGCTTGACATTTACAGAACACAGGTTTTGTCGTCAACTCACTCAGAATCCGTTCAGTTGAAACACCAACATCAGAATGTCCTTTGTGAAGGCATAAATGGCGTATTGGCTTATTCAAAATCTTCAGGAGTGGATGAAGTAGCCTAACTCAAAGAAAACATAACCAAACACCAAAGAGCCATGTGCAAATGACAAGCAGGAGGGAGGTGTCATTGACAAATGTAACATGTTTTCACATGGAAACTTTCAGCCACATAGACATATTTTTGTTTTCACACCCCACTTCTGCAGCCAGTTAATGTAAGCGAACCTGTTAGAAGTGCATGAGATGGTGAGTGGAGGAGTGCACGGTAAACGTGTATGCAATCTCCTCAAGGCTACAGTAACTATACAGTACAATGATGCATGTAGACTTCTTAGGATCATATTCCTTTGATAATAAAACACATGCATGTTGTCACACATGTATTTATTATAGTATTTGTGAGCATGCTTGTACTGTGTGCAGAGACTGCAGACCTTATCATTGTGGTTTTGGTCAAGTGTTTTCTGTCAGGCGATGGAAAGAGATGGAAAGAGCTGTAAGGCTGGTTGGTGAGAGTCATGCGTGTGGTTTTAATGTGCTGGGAGGTGTGGTGGTGAGAGCTGAGGGTCTTCCTGTGGAAGCTGATTGTTGTCTTCAGAGAATGAGATATGTTACAGCAGTGGAAAATAACTACAGTGGGGGTACATTAAGAGCTGCACAAACATACACACTCACTAATGCCACGAACAGTTTTCCGCTTAAAACTTTGAAGAAAAAAGGAGAAAGATTCTTGGTTTCTTTACAGTAATTTGCATTTATTTTATGAAACTCAATTTGACAAAATATGCCATGGCCTAATAGATAAATTATAAAAAAGAAAGAAATAATTTTATTTACAAAACACTTTTCATTGTCAGACAATCTGAACAACTGCTAAACAACATCATGGTATCTAACAAAGCTGGAAAAATATCCTGCATCAAAAATAGAAATGATTGATGTTACTTTTCTTTTCATTAATTGAAATAAACGTTTGAATCATGGATTCAACCGAAGAATGAGGTGCTGAGGGGAAATAGGGAAAAGGATCAAGAAGAGAACAAGCTGAACAGTAGAGACTAGAGGTGGCAGTATCTACAGTATCTCTTTATACAAGTCGTCTAGAAGTGGCCTTTCACAAACCAGTAGAAAAGTCCACTAACCAGGCTTTGACATGGGCCTGGTGTTCCTCCACTAGCCAGGCTTTGACATGGGCCTGATATTAATCCACTAGCCAGGCTTTGACATGGGCCTGATGTTCACCTCAGCTGGTCTCACTCAACACTGAGCAGCTCCTTTCTCTCACTCTGACACCAAGAAGTGATGCGATTTCTCTAACTCCAACACCAACCAGCTTTTGCCCTTTTACTGGAGGAGTTTCAGCTTCTCAGAAAAGATACAGGGTAAAGATGGAAATCATTTCAATCAATCAATTAAAGCTTTATTTGTATAGCGCATTTCATACCCAGAGGCAACACAATGCGCTTTACAGAGAACAAGGGAGGTGGGCATACGACCCACTCTCTACATATTCCAGAGGGAAGCAAAAAAACAGTAATCACCCGGGGGCCAGATAAGTGAGCTGTAAAAATTCTTCCCTGACCCCTCTCAACAAGGCGATCGAGCAAGCTCCAGGAGTATGTTTGTCTACCGGCTAAGAACATTTATAAAGCAATACATTACATTAAATTACATTTCAGAGTAAGAGAGGCTAAAAAGCATCATAGGAGAAGGAACATTTGTCATCCGCTTATATTGATTATATACACACACTGTGACATTGTTTTAGATTACATTTCCTGTTTATCATCAGTGATCATGAAAAGGTGCTGGACCTATTCACTTAATCGCACACAGACACATAAGTACACATGGGCAAAATATTACTTTTCTGTTTTTTTCATGCATGTTTTTCCCCCAAAAAAATTCCCCCATCAGTGTGAGCCAGAGGTCCTTCCCAAACTGAAGTGAACCTTTGGTTAATTCCATATCACCTTGTGGCAGCGTAGACAACGTTAGGTTCGACTGTTCTCATCCGCTCCTTTGCTGCCCTCTTACTCCTCTGCTTCTTCTGGTGGAAACGCAGCGCTGCGTAGTTCAACTCCTCTGAATCCTGATCCTGACAGTCATTTAGATCAGACACCTGAACATCATCAGACTCAAGGATAGATAGCTGAACATCATCAAACTCAAGGATAGATAGCTGAACATCATCAGACTCAAGGATAGATAGCTGAACATCATCAGACTCAAGGATAGATAGCTGAACATCATCAAACTCAAGGATAAATAGCTGAACATCGTCAAACTCAAGGATAGATAGCTGAACATCATCAAACTCAAGGTTAGATTGGCAAACATCATCAAACTCAAGGATAGCTGAACTCAAGGATAGATAGCTGACCATCGTCAGACTCAAGGATAGATAGCCAAACTTCATCAAACTCAAAGATAGATAGCCATATAGCCCAGTTCACATTTGTTTTAATGACTGGTCTTAGAGCTGTAGATCAGGCCTTTGTAGATAGAGTAAAGTCATTTGAATGACAGCAGAAAGATAAAGTATTTGTTCTAATAATATTTACCTGGTCATGCTGCGGCTGTCGTTGAGCTGCAGTACCTGAGTAAGAGAGAACAAACTTCAGATACCAGAAAGACACAGGACCAGATAACAACATTGTAATAGGACTATAGATAACAACACTGTAATAGGACCGTAGATATCAACATTGTATTGAGCTTCTGCCTGTATTGTACCTTTCCTGAATTGATGTATCGTACATGTAAACATGAATCACATGATGCATACAATTTTTTTGTCATCATCATTTAAAAATGTTGCTCATCAGATGTCATCAATCAATAACTATCACTCAAAATCAGTCACAGATCAGCTTAACTGTTCTAAACATGCATGTCTGACATTTTGACGGACAGAGTATCTCAGCCATATGAACTGACTGAAGAGGAACGTACCTGGAGTCTTTTTGATGTTGTGTCGTCTGATCTTGAGTAGCAGGATGAGGATGACCAGGAGGAGGACAACAATCACACCACCCAGGATGAAAAGCGGAGGATAAATCATCGTCCCAGCACCCTCTCCTGTGGAAATATGACTCAATCAGATACTGATATTAGATCTATGACATATGACATAGGCTGTTGTTATGAAGGTAAAAAGTAATGTTTTCATAAGTTGTGATTCACCTGGCGTTCTCCCACAGAACTTCCCTTCTCCATTCTCTACACTGGCTCCCAGTAACAGCTTGCATCCAGTTGAAAACTGTGGTACTAGCCTAGAGGGCAATGTACCTACCCCTAGGCCATGGTCAAGCCCTACAACCCCTCCCCGACCACTGCACTCTGTTACCTCAGGGCGACTCGTTTTCCCGTTACTCTGAGGCCCCTGTGGTCGATCGACATGGTCACAGCTCTTCTCTGTCTGTCTGCAGTGGTGGAATGAACTGCCCACTGATGTCAGGACAGCAGAGGTGCTGCCCATCTTTTGCCGCAGGCTCAAAACTCTTCAAGAAGTATTACCAGGATCCTCCCTATTAAGCACCTATTGTATTTTTAGTTTGCTACTCTTTGCACTTTGCCTTAAGCACTAGATTATGTTCGGAGTCACTTGTTTAAAAAGAAGATACACTTGTGAGTTCTGGTAGTAGTACACTGACTTATGTTAAATGCAATGCATGTAATGCGTTAAATTATTGTAAGTTGCTTTGGATAAAAGTGTCTGCTAAATGACTGTAATGTAATGTAATGTGGCTGACAGTTTTGAAATCTCATGAAAGAGAAACGTACCCTCAGTCTTTTCCTGAACTTCATCATCACCTTTGAAATACAAGAAAAAGACAGTTGATATCTCTTGTTTGATTTTAAAACTGAATTGAGTTTATGAAAAAGTTATTAATATTTAACCCTTTAATCTAAATATTGAATGCAGTGTTATTTAAACATGATTAGAGCCAACACAATTAGGGCCATTCTACACCACCATAATTCACTTAATGACTCCATCATGTTGGTTTTAAAACAAGTTATCACTACCGACAAAATAGCTAATTAATGATAGCTGTAAAATTATACTTAAACTGAAAGTTATTGTTCAATTTAACCAGAATGTTCTGTGACATTTTCTTAATATCTCTCAATAGTAAATTGAATGGTACATTTTTGGTATCCTAATTTAAGTTTGCTTAATACACACAATTCAAAAGCCTACCTTGAACCTTTAAAGACGATGCATTGACAAAGATCATGTATGACTCTGAATACTGTCCACATAAATACAGGCCAGAGTCAGATGAATCCACACGTGTTATTCTCAAAGAGATAGTGATCCTATCGCTGGACATGTTCATGCGGCTTTTATCAAAAACATTGTAGGTGTAATAATCTGGACCAGATCCATACATAGATGTGATAGCCAGGGGCATGGATCCATTGACTTGCTTGTACCAGGCTATTATTCCAGGGGAGTGTGACACATTGGAGCACTGCAGGATGACTTCTTCACCTGGTTTCTTGGTGTGTAGCTGAGACACCAAGACTGGGATCAGACCTGGAACACAAACACCACATTATTATTTATAATTATAATACTGAGACATCTACACATAAATAACAAATCCAAGATTATTATTATTATTATTTGTTTTTTAATGACAACAACAACAACAACAAAAACCAAAAAAAATATTTTTCAGAATTTGTGAATCAATTAATAATCATAGAGTAGAATCGCAATTCTTACATTAATTGTTTTTTCCCAATCACCTCTATTTATAATTTATTATAATATTGCAAAATCTACATATAAATAGCAAAACAAAAATTGCAACCAAAAATGGCAAGAAATACATGCAAAAAAAAACAACAGATTTTTCAGAATTTGTGAATTGATTGATAATCCTAGAGTAGAATCGTGATTCTTACATGAATTGATTTTTCTCAACCAGCCCTAAGTATTATTTATTATAATACTAAGACATATACACATAAATAACAAAACTCAAATTAAAACATAGTTATGAATTTGTATTGTGGTGTGATACAATGCACATCACGATGCAGTTGGTGGTTCATCATGAAAGTACAGTATACTTACTCAGTCCACAGAGAAGTAGAGTTGGGGAGTAGGAGCTCTTCATTCTGAGGCTGAGGACCTCTCAAACTGAACTGAGATTGAGAGGGGAGATCTATTTGAAGGAGGCGTGGTGTTCATAGTGATGACATCAAATGTGTCACTTGGCAGTAACCACAAACAAATTGAATCATTCTTGTGCCACTTTACAGTAACGCCTGTAATACTCAACTTGAAAAACAAATACAGGTAACATATGATAAATACATTCTACTCAGGAATAAAAGACACTTAAAATCCTCATATATTAATGAGTATCTTCAGCTTCAGATTTGACCTGCCCACAGAATAAACAAACCAAGACAGATGTCATCTAATGACAGATTATTAAGTCTTTGACTGATAAACTGTATCTTTTCTGTCTTTAGCATCGTCTCTTACCAGCATCAGTAAGCCCAAATCCCTTCTGACCTTTGCTCCTGGAGGCACAGTTGTCCTGGAGTGTTCCATCTCTGGGGACCTGGGCAACCTCTACAACTCCTAGTTCAAGATATAAATCAGACAAACTCCCATGTGTGTATCCTAACCCTTGTCCACCCACCTACCTAGTCTCCCAGCAGGGAAAGAAAACATCCATTATTGATCAATTAATATGCAAACCCCTTTTCCCTTCCACACCTTACCTGGATGCAAGCATCCAACAGGCACTAAGCTATCCAACAGGCACTAAGCTCCAGGAATGTCAAATCTTCACCAGGGTCTAACAAAAGTTTTGAACAGCAAAGATTTCAACTCATGTGCTCCCTGGACTTCCTCCTGAGAGCAGGTGACCGACAGGAAATGCTGACCTCCTAGGCTCGGCTGTGCCTGCCTCAGGGTAGTGGGACAACCGGATGGAAGCCGTATGCACAAGTATCGACTGAGCAGCCTGAGTTGGTGTAACCGAGTGAGACATGGTGAAACTCAGTCCTTAAAGGAGCAACTGTCAGCGTGTCCGACTCACAAGCGGGAGAGCTTGTTGAACATGGGTTCGAATCTCGCCTTGGGCAAGCCCTTAACATGAGTCGAAATGTTGAACACAACGCAGACGAGAGTACAGCGGTTACATTGGTGCAGTTACCCAGATTTCCAGTGGTAGAGTAGCTGGATAAACTCACTCCTCAAAGGAGCGCTGACAGCCGCTCCAAGAGGGACGTCCCTATTGGCGCAACATTCAGCGTGTCCTCGTCATTGAACTGGTGAACACAACACAGACGAGTATACGACGGTTCACCAGTATTCCTCGTGTGGTGTGAATGTAAATGAGTGTGGGTCGAGAGCAAGACATTAATCAACACATCACTTTGAGGAGTCTGAGGACTTGTGCGTCTGTCATCTGTACCTGGGCTCACACACATGCGCTGGTCTTCCTGGCAGGGGACTTCCGTCCACAACACGTCCCACAAGCACATCCTGGTCGGCTGTGTCAGGCCCCGGGACACCATGGGCTCCTGCATCCTCCTGGTCCCATTGGCTGGGGAGCAGAAGTCTGCTTCTCATCCTTGTCTTGCAGACTGCATCGAGGTGAGGGACAGAAGAACAGAGCAGATTAGTAACATCTTCATCTTTACTCAAGAGTCGTGCTCTGGGTCCTTCTCACACTGTGACGCGTGGATACCGGTGGTCTTTCCTCTGCAGGTG
The DNA here is from genome assembly GCF_949987555.1 of Borostomias antarcticus. Taxonomy (NCBI): domain Eukaryota; kingdom Metazoa; phylum Chordata; class Actinopteri; order Stomiiformes; family Stomiidae; genus Borostomias; species Borostomias antarcticus. Next base: position 6,047,915 of record NC_140250.1, on the reverse strand, counting down.
ACCTCCGTCTGGATGGTGTGTAGGTTCTAGTGAGGTCCAATCCACCAGTTCTCCAGGGGGCCAGTATGGGTGTAGTTCTTTATCAGAACCAGTTCCCAGGTTGGAGGGTGTGGTCGTTCTTGTGGTTGGTTTGGTCTGGGCCTGCTTCGCCTGTGCATGCTTGAACAGACCTGAGATCTTTGGTGAGCATAGAGTCATATAACCTGAATAGCTGGCACCCCCCTTAGGTCAAGGCTGGGGGGAAAAGTGAGTCTCGTCCTGTGATTCCCTCATGTGGGCTGAGGTCCATAGTTTTGTGGTGTGTGGGGACCTCCGTTGCTGTCCAGTCCTCCTGGAATCCCGTATCTGATAGCATTGTCTCTCATAAGAGTCTTGGCAGCGATCTAAGGATTGACGGACGGCCACGTGTTGTGGTAGCAGCTATTGCGAATTCACGCTTGATTAAGTCCAAAATGTACTTGGCAATGGGAAAAATGAATTGTGGTCGAGCACCCCTAGGTGGTGGGCTCTGGTACATGTGTGATGGACAGACGGATGAACGCACACACGCATGAACGTACACGGGTAAATAAGTTAGTAAGTAAAACTTTATTTGTATAGCACCCCTCCCAGCACGAATGCACAGAGTGCTTCACATAAGAACAAAGTCCATTAAAAGTATCACAGAATCACAGTACAATAAAATAAATACCCTGTCACGACATCACGACAACCCCTGTACAACAATTGCACAGCAGTACAATGATACAAAAAAGAGAAGCAGACACAACAAATGTAACAGACCGGCTTAGTAAAGTCTATTTAAAGTCTTCCCCTGCATAAGTCTATTGCTGCACTTGATGGCCACAGGCAAAGTTGAGCACAAAATAGTATGTGTAATGATGTTGATCTGAATATACAGTACTATTGATCTGAATATACAGTATTTATGCCGGTTTTGCAACCTGTAGAAGGTCATCGAAGGTCACTGTGGTCTTAAATTATAGATGGGGTCTGGAGAGGAGTCAGATTGTTTACGGGATGTGTGATTTTTTTGCTTGTGACATTAAATGAGTGACGAGCGTGTGTGGTTAGATGTGAAGGCCAGTCTTCCTGTGTTACAGGTTTCTAGTCTGAAGAGAGGGAGAGAGAGAGAGAGAGAGAGAGAGAGAGAGAGAGAGAGTGTGAGAGAGAGAGAGAGAGAGAGAGAGAGAGAGCACAGTGGAAAAAACTCTTGAGTAATGTCTCTTTCTCAGAAGCATCACACACATCTACTCTAAAGATTCACTTATTCACACGTTTGAATGGAGTTCTCAGTAGTTTGATCAGCTACCTCTATACAGTATATTGTGTTGACTGACACCATTTGGTTTGAACAATACAAAGTGGTATTTTCTTGGACTATTGACACACCAAAGAAAAATTGCAATGAATGTAAGATATTTGTAATAACAAATTTTATTTCATACTCCATATAGAAAGAAAGGTGTTGCAATGTCATATCCTTTCTCAGTGAACATTAGAGGCCCAGCAGGCCTAACTCAGAACAGAGCTGTGTCTTCCTCTCACTCACATCACAGAAACACCACTGTCCACTTCTCACCTACTTTTTTTTTTTTTACCTCAGTGGCAAAGCGGTGGGCAGTGTCTAGTTACAGAGGAAACAGTATTGAGGCAACAAGCTGTTTATTTTCGAAAAGCAACTCCAGATAGCTGCAAACTAACAAACAAACAAACTTTTTCACAACAGAAGTACACACAGCAGTTGTGCAGTTGTCAGTTGGATGATTCAAATACAATGTACTGTATATTCAGAGACCTTTTCCTTTAAACTAGATAATATACAAGGTGTGAGCTCACGCATTGCCTTATCCTGGTGAATAAGCACATATTTCTGGGCGTACTGCCAGCTTTGCCTTTCTGCTCATTAAATGTGGTACTCCGCTCCCACCTCAAACACATCTTCCCTAACCCTATTCTATTGCTTGGTTGTTTTGTACTTTCTGTGAACTTTTACTGCTTGCTGCTGCACACACACACACACACACACACACACACACACACACACACACACACACACCTCACATGAGCAACTCTTAAAGGATAGGTTTGGAATTTAGCACTATTATCCACACTTGATGGATCCATAGGTGCATAGACAAAATCCCTCAAAAGCACTATAAACTCTTGTTTTCAAAGACCAGAAACTCACTGAGTGGTCACTGGTGTCCGTTGATGTCCTGGTAAAAAAAATTGCCACAAGCTATATCTCGAGAGTGCACCGTATGACGAAACTTTGATATCGGCCGTTGTATATGATTGGCTTTAAATGCTAAATTCCATACCTGTCCTTTAACAATTATTTTAACTCCTTCTTAGACCCACGGGCCTCTATCAGTTCTACACAGCAAAAACACACAATGGTTACAGATGCATGGCAGCCCCAATCTTCTTTACTGTCCCCCACCTGAACCAAACCCCCAAACCACAGTATCCATTCCGCTGAGGTTGAGAACCTGTCTGAGTGTGACAGCTAACAGTGGTCTGAGCTCTGCTCACTATAGGGCAATGCTTTATTTCAACATAATATATTTCAATGATGGCTCAACGGGCGCTTTCACGTCAAATAGTGTCTGGAGTGACCTAATGAGACTCGTTGCTATACCAACGTAATACTGTTGCTAAATCTGTCCATGGAAAAATCTGCAGATATCTTATTGAGATAGCCACGCAGTTTTGTGTTTATATGTGTGGCATTTATCGTGGGATTTCCCAAACTGAATAAATACCACACATATTTATAACCACAAAACTGCCTGGCTAGCACAATCTTTTTGTAGCTAGCAGGTCACGTTAGCAATGAGAGTCCGATGACATCATCCAGGACACATTTTGGCAACTATATTTGGCACAACAGCTCCATTCACTAGGATCTGTCATCTTGTAGCAGTGTACACCACTAGCGTCTCCAGCTCACTCTCCCCTCTTCCTCTCTTCTCCCTCTTCTTCAACATGGAGTCCATAGCTGTGTAATTCAGCATGTTAGGATCTTCATCCTGTAGATTACATAGCATACACACACACGCGGGCAGGCAGGCATACATGCACACACACAATAAATAATATTAGCAGTTATATGCATGGCCTTTATTATATTTCTCAAAGATCATGTTATGATGTACCTGTTCATCTTGCAGCTTTTGCAAGTTGGTGCCTGTAGAAATTGGAAAGATAAACCTGTTGTGTTAAGCTGCCTGACCCAATCTCTTTTAAACAATCAGCTCATCAAAGGTTGAGTTGACCCACATGACATAAATGATCCCTAGGATCTGTTCACAACTCAGAGTAGAATCAGAGGTCAAAGGGTCATCCTGCATTCTACATACGAACACTCACAGGTCAGTGTCATCTAACAGTCTCTATACGGTCACACACAGGTTAGAGGGTCATCTAACAGTCTCTTTATCATCACACATCATTCTACCTGTACCTGTGTCTCCCACTCTAACAGTCTCCATACGATCACACGTCGTCCTACCTGTGTCTCCCCTGTAACGGTCTCCATACAGTCACATGCAGGTCAGAGGGTTATCTAACAGTCTCCATACAGTCACATGCAGGTCAAAGGGTAATCTAACAGTCTCCATACAGTCACCTGCAGGTCAGAGGGTTATCTAACAGTCTCCATACAGTCACATGTCATCCTACCTGCGTCTCTCCCTTGGAGGCCGATATGATGGAGCAGGATGAGGACGACCAGGAGCAGGACAGCAGCCACACCACCCAGAACAAGGACCAGGGGACACAGATGCTCTCCAGGATGATTAACTAGATTAATAGATTAAACTTGTTATTGCACTCTACGTTTGAAATTTGAAAGGTGGTGCAGTTTCTATTCAATATTCGGTGTTTAAGTATTTGTTTTTGCTTCTAGTTTTGGTTCATGGTTGTGTGTGAGAGTAGGAAACTCCACTGTCTCATTTTCAGCTTCATTGTAATCTTTAAAGATATAAAAAATGAGGTTTATTCCATGTTTGTGTTACTGTACACTTAACTTGGTGTGATTGGTGATTTGGTGTGGTTGACATAAAAAAAGATTAGTTTTCTTGACACACATGATGAGTTTCACTTCATGTGTAGCCAGTCACTTGTTTAGAAAGGAGATGCATTTGTGAGTTCTGGTGAGTACTGTAGTAGTACACTGACTTCCTACGTCAAATGCAATGCTCGCAATACATGCAATGCGTTAAGTTATTGTAAGTTCATTTGGATAAAAGTGTCTGCTAAATGACTGTAAGCCATGGCTGACAGGTTTGAAATCTCATGAAAGAGAAACGTACCCTCAGTCTTTTCCTGAACTTCATCATCACCTTTGAAATACAAGAAAAAGACAGTTGATATCTCTGCTTTGTGACATTTTCCTAATATCTCTCAATAGTTAATTAATTGAATGTTTTTGGTATCCTAATTTAAGTTTGCTTAACACACATGATTGGAAAGCCTACCTTGAACCTTTAAAGACGATGCATTGACAAAGATCATGTATGATTCTGAATACTGTCCACATAAATACAGGCCAGAGTCAGATGAATCCACACGTGTTATTCTCAAAGAGATAGTGATCCTATCGCTGGACATGTTCATGCGGCTTTTATCAAAAACATTGTAGGTGTTATAATCTGGTCCAGATCCATACATAGATGTGATAGCCAGGGGCATGGATCCATTGACTTGCTTGTACCAGACTATTATTCCAGGGGAGTGTGACATATTGGAGCACTGCAGGATGACTTCTTCACCTGGTTTCTTGGTGTGTAGCTGAGACACCAAGACTGGGATCAGACCTGGAACACAAAGTCCACATCAATATTTATAGGGTGGGATTTCGATTCTTGGAGTCACAATTCCATATCAAAACGATTTTTGACTCTTGATGATTATCTATGTGAAATATTATAATATATTATATTATATTATAATTTCCATTTATTTTTCCACCATTTGATGACCGTATCAAATGCACCCCAAGCACAACATTACTGCACCTCTGCTGGACCACTGGCAAACATAGTGTACAACAAATTGACAACAAAATGTCTCTAAATTTAGCACAAAAAACAGACTTAAAATGAATTTGGGTGAAAACGTAAAATCCTTAAATACATTTATGGAAATAAAAAAGATGTGAAAAAATTTTGGATAAGATTATGAAGAAAAAAAAGATTTTTCGGAATTCATGAATCGATCGATAATCATAGAGAATAGAATCACATTAATCATTTTTTCCCAGCCACCTCTAATTATTCATTATTATATGTTAAAGTACAGTATACTTACTCAGTCCACAGAGAAGTAGAGTTGGGGAGTAGGGGCTCTTCATTCTGAAGCTGAGGACCTCTCAAACTGAACTGAGATTGAGAGGGGAGATCTATTTGAAGGAGGCGTGGTCACAGTGATGACATCAGATGCTCCTCTATGCAGGAACCACTAACTGTGGGTTTCATCAGTTAGTGGCTATTAATGAAGACAGGCAATTTGCTTCAATTTAATTTAATTAGTCATTCCTTATTCAGCTACTGTTATACTAAACTTGTACAGCAAATAACGCATAATAACCAATGCATTCCAATCAGGAAGGAAGTAAAATCCTCATATTCATGAATATCTTTAGCTTTAAATACTGTTGCTTCTCTGCATGCTTCTCATCTTATGTAAATTTACCCTTGACATCAACCAAAAAATAATAATAATACACATGCAAAAGTCTAAAGAGTTTCCCTGGTGCCAAGAGCTTGTTGTCAGTGGTCTGTGTGGCTGGGCTTTGCATTTCCTCTTGGTTAATCTACATCTCTCTGCAGATTGCAGGGGCTGCTACAGGTCTGCTCAGAACGGCTGTTACTGTTATACCTCCACCGGCATCTGAAGACTGAAGTTAAAAACTGGCAGTCAAGACGATTGCACAGCAGGCAACAAGGACCATCTCTTAACTGATAACAGTCAATCAGACAAGTGGGCTGGCACATAAGCGGGGTATAAAGATGCCCCTGCCCCTGGTCTCCTGTCATGCATAAGGAGACCACACTGGGACAACAAACTAACCACAAACAGCAACAAACTATCCACAAACTATCCACAACAATGGACACCAGTATCTAGTTTGTTATTCCCAGCAGGTAAAACCAGTATGGTTATGTGTGTGTGTGTGTGTGTGTGTGTGTGTGTGTGTGTTCGTCTTCATGTGGGTTAGGTGTTGTGTTCTCCTCTCCTCCCCAGGCTGGGGGCCGAGGGGCTATCCTTTTACCACCCCAAGCCTGGGTGAGGGGTCACCTGGGCTATATATCCGGGCACACCTCCAGGAGCCGTCACGGCTTCGTCATCCAAAACCATCAGGCCATGCATTCCGTTGGGTGTCCAGTATGACGGACAGTCCTGGATGACATGGTCTGCGGTTTGTTCCTCGGTGCCACACTTGCACGCCGCACAGGATACCAAGGACAGGATATCACCTGTCCATCGATCCGGTCCGGTCCGGAGGAGATTAAGCGTGGATACCCACGCCGGTCCTTTCCCTCCCAGGTGGCCGGGATGGAATCATGGAGTTTGGAGGTGTTTGCCTCCCACTTCGCATGCCAGATGTAGACCACCCATCCTGCCTCGCTGATGGTAAGATCTCGGCATTGCTGCAGGAGATCTCGTGCGGCAGGTACAAAAGGGTGTCTCGACTTGAGACGCCGGGGACGCTTCGCTGTTGCAGTGAGCCTGTCGTGGAGCAGGTGCCCACAGGACACACCTCACTCTCGGCTCCTTAAAATCGATCAGACAGGATACTCTCTCTCTCTCTCTCTCGTAATTTCTCTTGTAACCCTCAACTGCCAGGGCCCGTGTTTCTCCAAGTAACACGTGACTCAGGATCCAAGCTTTGTGCCGGTTGATAAAATCAGCCTGTATCCACACTGGACTGCTACCTCAGATCTCTGAGTTGACACAGGGGCTTAGGAAAGTACTCTTCAAAGATCCACCTCTGGCGAGAGCAGAGATTTTGGATGAGATATTTGCAACTTGTGAACTCTGCGAACTTGTGAAACTGAACTTTGAACTCCGCGAACATCAACTTTACACAGCAATGCCTCTATCACTGTTTCAACGGGAGTGCAGGCACGCTGCTCCTTCATCAAACCGAGCGACCATCAGTCACGTGGCTCCTCCATGCTTCGAGCCAGACAACACCGCCCGGACAACACGCTTCACACATCACTGTAAGGTTGACATCCATGCATTCCCTTTGATGTGGGGTGATGCCAAAGTGTTGTTTAAGCTCAGAAGATTTAGGATAGGCTGTGATAATCTGACATCATTCTTTTAATTTCTGCTGTGTTTTCATATTGCCACATGTGTTTTTCCATCTATTATTGAATTGTGTTATAAAATTATTTTGATAATTGATTAGTATAACTTCAATAAATATTATTAACTTTTGACCACATCCGAGCGTCATCACATTATCTTAGGTCACTTGATTGAGTCAAGACCTCCTCCTGCAGACTGAGATTGATGAATAAATTAGACTATTGATAAAGGTTATCTTGTTTCCCTGTACAAAGCAGGTTGGTGTCCCATATACGAGTTGATTTAATGCATTAAATCCATTTTCCTTCATATTTGTGAGAACCGCGGTATAATCATAAATTATACCGGTCATAGTCATAGTTCTAACCCTAGAACTCGCTACATTATTATTATCAATGTATTATCTTCAACTCAGTTTTGTTTTGTCAACTCTTACATGAGGCCTACATGAGATAACTGCATCACCAATACAAACAATAGATGGGTAGTTTGTTCCACCTCTGTGGGGCCAGGACAGAAAAGAGTGGTGACATTGCAAGAGGTCTGCTTGAGGCAGCAGAGTGAAGTGTTTGTGCGGGGGTGTAGGGCTTGATCATGACCTGGTGGTAGGAGGGACCCTTTCCTTTCATTGCTCTGTAGGCTAGTACCGAGCTACTATACGGAGCCAGTGTAGAGAACGGAGAAGGGAAGTTGTGAGGGAGAACTTGGGTCAGATGAACACCAGGTAAGCTGCAGCTTTCTGGACAAGCTCCAGAGGTTTGATGGCCCATTCGGGGCCCCAGCAAGGAAGGAGTTGCAGTAGTCCAGGCGGGACGAGCGTGGAAAGAGAAAATCCTCTTGATGCTGTAGAAGAGCAAGAATATGCAGGAGCATGTGACTGATTCAATGTTTTCCATGAAAGACAGTTGGTCATTCAGGGTCATGCTCAGATTCCTTGCAGGCCGAGTTGGCGTCAGTGCTGTACTGCCAATAGTGATGAAAAGGTCATAAGAGTATGTAAGAGTGATTTTCAATGCTCAGCTGTAATGTTCTAATGGTTTTTGCATCATGTAGCCTTAGCTTACTATAGCTAATGTCTGTCAGATTAGACTTTGCTGCTGCCTGAGTGAGCAAGTATCAGACCAGCCTGTAGGGGCCACATCAGTTGTGATGTCACTGTGACCTCACTGTGAGAGAACACTGACAGCACTCAATGTTAAAATAAATGTAAGACAAAAACAACATTCTTCATGCAATAGTTGACCAATGCTAATAATCTGAAGATTTTTATTTTGTTGGACTGGACTTGTAGACATATTACATTTTGGTTTGCACATCTCTTAATATAGACATACAGTACAGTATATGAGCCTTTCATTACCTTGCATTTGGTGCAAGGCAATTCATATTTGAATGCATTCATGAGTATTTCTGTGTGCTGTCATGTGTTGGTGCTGTATGCAATGGAAAATACAAACATGTTGTTTGATGTGAAGTCTTGTTGTGGTTTTGATGCTGTGAGGGTCGTGGTGAGAACTGAAGGCTGGTCTTCCTGTGTTGCAGTTGTTCTCATCTTCAACAGAAACCCAGCACACAAGGTGTTACCTCAGTGGAAAATAACTACTTGTCAGCACCAGCAACCCTCCATCCTTCAAAGTACCCCCCAACCCACCCACCCAAACACACACACATACTTGTTTCTATATGTTATACGATGTAAATACTTTATTTTGTAAACAGTAAATCTGCTAATGGGCATATTCTCAGTAGGCATATTCTTATCCTTGATATCCACACATATTAAGATAATGGAAAAGATACATCAGCCAGATTTGATGCATTTGTAAAGAACCTAAGAACGATCAACATTTTGTCATTTTGTCACAGAAAGCACCACAGCAGCTGTTACATCCCAATCAGTGCTGTGCAGCCAAAGAGAGGGCCCTTGTTGCTCACCTCAGCAGACCTCACACAACACTGAGCTACTCCTTCCTGTCTCTCTCACACCAGGAAGTGATGCGTCGGTCTTTAGCCCCTCCCCTACCTCAGACACTAATCATGTTCTCCTTATGAGGGCATGTGCTGTCTTTCGGGGGGGAGCTGCACGGATGTGGTCAATGCATAGTCATGTCAGGACTTGATACGTCAGTATCAGTATGAACTACATAAGCGTAAGCAACGCAAGCTTCGCAAGGCCACGCAAGATCTCGTTGCGTCTTTGCGTGTGTCATGCCAAAATTTGTCACTTGACGCGAGCAATAGTGCAATTCCTTGCGTTTCCACAAAACACAGAACGCAAGCTCTCGAGTCATGTTGGAGCTTGCGTTCACAACGTAGCTTGCGTTGTTTACGTCGACTATGAATCAGGCCTTAGTCAGCCCATACTACAGTACATCCTTCCACCAAGTTTCATGAAAATCCGTATAGTCGTTTTTGCATAATCCTGCCAACGGGTGCACGCCACCAAAAACATTACCTCTCGCCCTGACACTGTTGCTGGGGCGGAGGTAAGAAAACATGGTTGTCGGTTGTGAGTGTCATTACCTCTGTCCCAGCGACAGCACAGGGCGAGAGGCAATGTTTTTGGTGGCGTGTGTGGGTGCGTTTGTTTGTCTGCAGGATAAAGCAAAATCTACTGGATCGATTTTCACAAAACTCGGTGGAAGTGTGTACCATGGTTCAACTTAGAAGCTATTCAATTTTGGAGTGGATCCGAATCATGGTCTGGTCCACGAGCCACCCATCCTCAGCCGGCCATTCAGCTCCTTTAATTTTTTGAACCAGGATTACACAAAACTACTTGATCAATTTTCAAGAAACTCAGTGGAGGGGTGTAGCATGGGCCACCCCTTACAACCCCTTCAATTTTGGATCAGATCTGAATCACAGGCCGCCCAAACAAAACCGGACTGGCCATTCACCTCCACTCATTTTTTGGACTATGATTACGCAAAAACTACCAAACTGAATTTTGTGCATGGCTGTAAGCCAGCGCACCAAAGATAACAAATGTCCGGTTGTCACTCCCTCCCTCCCTCCCTCCCTCCCTCCCTCCCTCCCTCCCTCCCTCCCTCCCTCCCTCTTCCCCTCCCTTCCTCCATCGTGTTGTTGACCTGCAGTTCTATGTTGCCACCACAAGAGGCAGTGGTCCCAGAACATCAAAACAAAAACACTATGACACTGTACATTTTCCAGATCCTTGGTGGTCTAGTGGACAGGGTGTCTGCCTCCCATGCTGTAGGTCATGGTTTCAAACCATGGTGTGGATGATATTTTGTCACTGGATGTTATAGAAGCTATGTAAAAATGTGTTTACCTGGTGGTCCTATGTCAGTTATTGAATTTATGTGCAGTAATTGAACATTTGAAATACTAAGTAATTACCCATTATATATTAGGCTATACTTTGCATGTATTTACCAGGTAAATGTTTCATTTTTTCAGATGGACGGAAGGCCTTCCCAAGCCCCCAGACCACTCGGTGGTATAATGGGTTGTAGCACCCGATAATGTAATAATTAACTGATAATGTAATAACGCCTGATAATGTAACAAAAGTTTGACATAACTCAATCGAAAATGTAATAAAACCTGATAATGTAATAACTTAACCAATAATGTAATAGAATTTCCTGACTGATAATGTAATACCATTTTTCTGATAATGTAATACCTTATTACATTATTGGTCAAGTTATTACATTATCAGGTGGGTCTTTTTTTTTCAAAACTGGTAACGTAATACTTGACTGATAATGTAATAATCTAAAAAAGCGAATGAATAATACTATTAGGGTACTTTGTGGTATACTTTGGCGTACTTTGTGGTACTTGTGTATACTTTGGTGTGTCTTATGATACTTTGCAGTATACTTTGGGGTGCTTTGAGGTACTTTGTGGTATACTTTGGGGTACTTTGGTATACTTTGCAGTACTTTGCAGTACTTTGTGGTATACTTTGGGGTACACAGCAATACTTTGCAGTACTTTGCAGTATACTTTGGGGTACTTTGAGGTACTTTAATATTTTGCGGTAGTTTGCAGTAAACGTTGGGGTACTTTGCAGTACTTTGTGGAATACTTTGAGGTACTTTGTGGTGTGCTTTGGAGTACTTTGCGGTCCTTAGTGGTATACTTTGGGGTACTTTTTGGTACTCTGCAGTACTTTGCAGTATACTTAGGGTACTTTGCGTTATACTTTGGGGTACTTTGTGGTATACATTGAGGTACTTACCCATACTTTGCAGTAATGTGTGGTAATTTGTGGCACTTTGTGATATACGGAGGTACTTTGCAGTAGCCTATGCTTTGGAGTACTTAGCGGTACTTTGTGGTATACTTTGTGCAGTACTTTGTGGTATACTTTGGGGTACACAGCCATACTTTGCAGTACTCTGCAGTATACTTTGTGGTATTTTGCGGTAGTTTGCAGTAAACATTGGGGTCTTTGCAGTACTTTGCGGAATACTTTGAGGTACTTTGTGGTGTGCTTTGGAGTACTTTGCGGTACTTAGTGGTATACTTTCGGGTACTTTGTGGTACTTTGCAGTACTTTGCAGTATACTTAGGGTACTTTGCGTTATACTTTGGGGTACTTTGTAGTACTTTGTGGTATACATTGAGGTACTTACCCATACTTTGCAGTAATGTGTGGTAATTTGTGGTAGTTTGTGGTATACGGAGATACTTTGCAGTATGCTTTGGGGTACTTTGCAGTACTTTGTGGTATACTTTGGGGTCCTTTGCAGTACTACATGGTATACTTTGGGGTACTTTGCTGTATACTTTGGGGTACTTTGCTGTATACTTTGTGGTATTTTGCAGTACTTTGCGCTATTCTTTGGAGTACTTTATGGTATACTTTGGAGTAATTTGAGGTACTTTGGTATGCTTTAGAGTGAGGTACTTAGTGATTAGTAGGGCCCTTCAAAAAGGGGTTCAGTATTTTATCTTAGCCTATATAGTAGGAGACAGGAACTGATTTAATTCTATGAAAGTGTATGAGGCAAATTATGTGAGGCTGCTGTTCATGAACTATAGTTAAGAGCTGCTATCCATCGACTATATTTCAGATTGCAATACCATAACTCCCCCATATCCATCCATCATCCATCCATCCATCTTCATCCGCTTATCCGAGGTCGGGTCGCGGAGGCAGCAGTTCCAGCAGGGGGCCCCAGACATCCCTTTTCCTAGCACATCAACCAGCTCTGCCTGGGGAATCTTTAGCCGCTCACAGGCCAGTGCGGAGATGTAGTCCCGCCACCTAGTCCTGGGTCTACCCCTCCTCCCAGCCGGACACGCCTGGAACACCTCCCTCTCAGGAGGCATCCTCACTAGATGCCCAAACCACCTCAACTGGCTCCTTTCAACGCAAAGGAGCAGCAGCTCTACTCTGAGTCTCTCCTGGATGACTGAACTTCTCACCCAATCTCTCAGGGAGACCCCAGCCACCCTCCAGAGAAAACTCATTTTGGTCGCTTGTATCCATGATCTCGTTCTTTCGGTCATGACCCATCTTTCATGACCAAAGGTGAGGGTGGGGACGAAGATAGACCGGTAGATCGAGAGCTTTGCCTTTTGGCTCAGCTCTCTTTTTGTCACAACCGTGCGGTAAAGTGACTGCAGAACCGCACCAGCTGCTCCGATCCAAACTCCCTCTCCATGATTCCCTCACTCATGAACAAAACCCCCAGATACTTGAACTCCTTCACTTGGGGTAAGGACTCATTTCCTACTCGGAGCGGACAGACCACCGGTTTCCTGCTGAGAACCATGGCCTCAGATTTAGAAGTGCTGATTCTCATCCCAGCCGCTTCACACTCAGTTGCGAACCTATCCAGAGAGTGCTGGAAGTCGCAGGCCAATGATGCCATCAGGACCACATCATCTGCAAACAGCAGCGACGTGATCCCCAGCTCACCAAACTGCAAACCCACGTCTCCACGGCTACGCCTCAATTTCCTGTCCATGAAAATCACAAACAGGATTGGTGACAAAGCACAGCCCTGGCGGAGGGCAACCTCCACCGGAAAGGAAGACGACTTACTGCGAAGTACACGGACACAGCTCTCGCTCTGGGTGTACACAGATAGGATGGCCGGTGGTTCCACGACCAGGATGAAATCTGCATTGTTCCACTTCAATCTGAGGTTCGACTATCGGCCGGACCCTCCTTTCCAGCACCTTGGAGTACACTTTCCCTGGGAGGCTGAGTAATGTGATGCCTCTGTAATTGGCACACACCCTCTGGTCCCCTTTTTTGAATATTGGGACCACCACCCCAGTCTGCCACTCCTTTGGCACTGACCTGGACTTCCACGCAATGTTAAAGAGGCGTGTCAACCAAGACAGCCCCTCAACACCCAGCGCCTTCAGCATTTCTGGACGGATCTCATCAGTCCCTGGGGCTTTGCCACTGTGGAGTTGTTTGACTACGTCAGTGACCTCCTCCAGGGAAATTGACGATGACCCCCATCATCTTGCGGCTCTGCCTCGATCGTAGAGGGTGGATTAGTCGGGTTCAGGAGTTCCTCAAATTGCTCCTTCCAACGCTCAACAATCTTCTCAGTTGAGGTCAGCAATGTCTCATCCTTGCTGTATACAGCTTGGATGGTCCCCCACTTTCCCTTCCTGAGGTGTCTGATGGTCTTCCAGAAACACCTTGGTGCCGACTGAAAGTCCTTCTCCATGGTTTCTCCGAACTGCTCCCACACCTGCTGCTTTGCCTTGGTCATGGCCGAAGCTGCAGCCCTCTGGGCCAGTCGATACCGTGCAACTGCTTCTGGGGTCCTCCGGGCTAACATATCCCTGAAGGCCTCCTCCTTCAGTCTGACAGCTTCCCCTCCCCCTTCCTCCAGACGTTCCTAGTTCACCCTCACTACACACTTGGGTTTTCCAGGTCTGTCCAGAGGCTTCCTCCGCCATCGAAACCAGCTCACCACCAGATGGTGATCAGTGGACAGCTCTGCCCCTCTCTTCACCTGAGTGTCCAAAACACATGGCCTCAGATCAGATGATACAATAACAAAAACGATCATCGTCCTTCGGCCTAAGGTTTTCTGATGCCAGGTGTACTTGTGGGCATCCTTGTGTTCGAACATGGTGTTTGTTATGGACAAACTGTGACTAGCACATAAGTCCAAAACAAAACACCACTCGGGTTTAGATTGTGGTGGCCATGCCTCCCAATCACGCTCCTCCAAGTTTCTCCATCATTGCCCAAGTGTGCATTGAAGTCCCCCAATAGGACAGTGGAGTCCCCTGCAGGAGTCCCAAATAGGACTTCACTTAGGGTCTGCAGGAGGGCCGAGTACTCTGAACTGCTGTTTGGTGCATAAGCACAAACCACAGTCAGAGTCCCCCCCCCCCCACAGTCCTAAGGCGCACGGAGGTGACCCTCTCGTCCACTGGGGTGAACTTCAGCACAGAGGCGCTCAGCTGGGGGCTAGCTAGTATAGCCACACCTGCCTTACGCCCCATACCGTAAGCAACTCCAGAGAGTACAACCCCTATCCAGGAGTTTGGTTCCGGTGCCGGTGCTGTGCGTGGAGGTTAGCCCCACCAGGTGTAATTGGTATCGCTCCACCTCCCTCACAAGCTCCGGCTCCTTCCCCCCCAGTGCCAGGGGAAGCCGCCTGGGTCTGGTCCGTCAGTGCCCTCCGCCTTCACTGCCATCTAGTTGGCAGCGCACCCGACCCCGACAGTTCCTCCCACGGGTGGTGGGTCCACAGGATGGACGAGATGGAGATGTTGTTCCCCAGTTGCTCTTTCGGGTTGGCCCCGGCCGGGCTCCATGGAAAGCCCGGCCACCAGACGCTCGCAGACGGGCCCTCCTCTGGCCGTTTTGGGCTTAAAACCCTCATCTGCCCTTGCTCCACACCTCCAGATGGTATACGGTGCGGAGCCAGGAAAGAGCAGCACCTGTGGTTTTTGTTCAGAGTGACCTTCTCCTAGATGGGTTGCCTACCATGGCTGTGAGCCATATCTGCCCATGCTATTTGCCCATAGCTGGGACAGTGGTTGTCAGGAGCCAGGGCGTGTCCACACATGGGTGGGCCTGCGCACCTTGCCTCTGGGGCCCACTGTTGTTCCGAGATCCCCTACAGTTTAGCCTGGGACCGCGAGGTACCCAGTTACCATGTGTGGCCGTGTGGAGGCTTTGTACTGGCAGAAGGAGACTTACGCACTCGGCTCCTCTTTTCACCCTCCGTAAGGAGGGCTAGCTGGCGGTGGTAGCTGAAAGCAGAGTGGCAAGCAGAAGCGGCATGCAGCATGCACTAACTACAAGCACTACTACCACAGATCTACTGCACTACGCATCACACAACCCTGCACAGTAATGCCCACACAACTCCCGCATACTCATCTCCAAACGCAGGATGGAGATTGGAGATTAAACCCTTCCTGCACAGGTGGATCCTCGACTTCCTGATGGGCAGACCTCAGGTGGTGAGAGTGGGCAGCCACACCTCATCTTCTCTCACCCTAAACACTGGAGAAAGTCACCCTCTCACCCTCAAAACTGGGCTGTTTCATATCCTCTGTACAAACACGACTGCATAGTTACTGTACCTACAATTCCAGCTTAATTATCAATTCAATGATGACACAGCTGCGGTAGGCCTGATCTCCAACAATAATGAGAAGGCCTTCGTGGAGGGGGTGGAGTGCCAAACTAAATGTTGTCAGGGCAACAACCTCCACCTGAATGTCAGTAAGATAATTGAGATGCTAGTGGACTACAGCAGGAAGCAGGAAGATGAAAGTGATTCTAGTGGACTAGCAGGAAGCAGGAGTGGCCAATTGCCTGAACAGCAGTGGGACACCTGTGGAGACAGTGTATTAAAAAGTACAGTATATTGATGTACAGATCACCAAGGACCAGACATGGACAACAAACATCCCCGTATATGCATGATTCAGAGGGCGTCTGACTGAGAACATCAACACTACCAACATGCTATAGAAGCAACACCATGCAGGACAAGTCACTGTAGAGAGTGTTGGAGATCAGGCCTACCGCAGCTGTCATCAGTGAATTGATAATTGAGCTGGAATTGTAGGTAACTATGCAGTCGTGTTTGTACAGAGGATATGAAACAGCCCAGTGTTGAGGGTGAGAGGGTGACTTTCTCCAGTGTTGAGGTGAGAGGTTGACTGTCTCTAGTGTTGAGACAGTTGCTGAGTTTGGAGATGAGTATGGGGGGAGTTATGGTATTGCAATCTGAAATATAGTCAATGGATAGCAGCTCTTAACTATAGTTTACAGCAGCCTCACATAATTAGCCTCATACATTTTGATTTCAATTCATATAATTAAATCTGTCTTAAATTTAATCCTGTGAAGATAAAATCATACTGCAAAGAATGGGTAAGTACCTCAATGTATACCACAAAGTACTACAAAGTACCCCAAAGTATAACGCAAAGTACCCAAAGTATACTGCAAAGTACTGCAGAGTACCAAAGTACCCCAAAGTATACCACTAAGTACTGCAAATTACTCCAAAGCACACCACAAAGTACCTCAAAGTACCCAAAGTATACTGCAAAGTACTGCAGAGTACCAAAGTACCCCAAAGTACCACTAAGTACTGCAAAGTACTCCAAAGCACACCACAAAGTACCTCAAAGTATTCTGCAAAGTACTGCAAAGTACCCCAATGTTTACTGCAAACTACCGCAAAATATCAAAGTACCCCAAAGTATACTGCAGAGTACTGCAAAGTATTACTGTGTACCCCAAAGTATACCACAAAGTATGGCACAAAGTATACCATAATGTACTGCAAAGTACCCCAAAGCATACTGAAAAGTACCTCCGTACACCACAAAGTACCACAAATTACCAGGCATTACTGCAAAGTATGGGTAAGTACCTCAATGTATACCACAAAGTACTACAAAGTACCCCAAAGTATAATGCAAAGTACCCAAAGTATACTGCAAAGTACTGCAGAGTACCACAAAGTACCCCAAAGTATACCACTAAGTACCGCAAAGTACTCCAACGTACCCCAACGTTTACTGCAAACTACCGCAAAATATCAAAGTACCTCAAAGTACCCTAAAGTATACTGCAGAGTACTGCAAGGTATTGATGTGTACCCCAAGGTATACCACAAAGTACTGCAAAGTACTGCAAAGTATACCACAGAGTACCCTAACAGCAGGTATTCATTCGCTTTTTTAGATTATTACATTATCAGTCAAGTATTACGTTACCAGTTTTGAAAAAAAAAAGACCCACCTGATAATGTAATAATTTGACCAATAATGTAATAAGGTATTACATTACCAGAAAAATGGTCTTACATTATCAGTCAGGACATTTTATTACATTATTGGTTAAGTTATTACATTATCAGGTTTTATTACATTTTCGATTGAGTTAAGTCAAACTTTTATTACATTATCAGGCGTTATTACATTATCAGTTAATTATTACATTATCGGGTGCTACATGGGTTAAGCACTGGACTCCCATGCTGGAGGCCAGGGTTTGATTCTTGTTAGGGGACTTCTAACCATGTCATTTCTGTTCCCCTGTTTCAGAGGGATGGGAGAGAATGTACGGGAGTACTTAGTTGGCTGATGAGAATTAAGTGTTTGAGTGAGTTGGAGTGGATTATCCCTCTGTGAGGTAGCATGTCAATAAAGCTGATAATTAGATTAAACTAAATTCAACCAACTTTGATTACTCAACGTGAATTGAGATTGTGAAAGAACACTGTGAGTACGTACACCAGACAGTTTATAATGTCAGACCACAAGGTGCCTTAGTTCTTCAGTCCGTTCGCTTTCTAAATCTGGGTTAGGTCAAGCCACCACAGGGGCCTTGTGTACATGTCTGTATGCTCACAGCTCAGTCTCTTTGCTACCGTAAACTACTCTATAACTGCCATAAATAGGAACATGATCTATGAGAATGTTGGTTCAGTTGATAGAATTGTTTGGCTATTTGTTCTCTATTATCTCTTAAAAATCAAAGATGGCTGGCAAAATGACATAAATGTTGTGGTCCACCTAGGAACCAATCACACATAACCCCATTTCATAAAGCGCGGTTTGCATTGGCAGGCTCTTTCAGTCAAGACAAAGCTTTTGAGCAAGATGAAGTCTTCGAAGGTGACTGTGCTGTGTATGATATTACTTCAATTGAACATGTGTAAGTCAATTTCTTTCATTTCTCTGGATATATAATGGTTAGTTTCAATGAAACAAGGTTTCATTTTCAGATACATTCATGAGGTGTGAAAGACTTCTTTAGAGTAAATTATGTTTTTCTTGGTGTTACAGTGGATGTGCTACAAGTGCCACAGTCCTCAGACATACATCAGGACAGTACTCTCAAGTCAGTCAATGTTGGGGACACGGTGACTTTGCACTGCTTCTATCAAGGTGTAATGGAAATGCACTTCTCTTGGTACCGGCAAATCTTGGGAGATAAACCACAGCTTATATCTACCATGTATAAGTATGACAAACATGCCACATTGCACCATGATTTCAAGGAAAACCCTCGTTTCTCGGTGCAAGGGGGTACAGGAATAAATCACCTGAAGATCACAGACGTCCAACCCTCAGATTCAGCTATGTACTTTTGTGGGAGTGCACACTCAAATGTTGTTGAATTTGGAGAAGGGATCATTTTAAATACTAAAGGTAAACAGTATCATTTTGGTAGTAATCTTAATTATTCAAAAATTGAATTAACTTAAATGTATAGCTCAGTTACTTGTGCTTAGTAACATTTATTCAGATTGTGATATTTTGGGTGACTTACAAATCCTCTCTGCAGATCCAGGGCCCAACAGAATCATTATCCAGCAGCCGGTGTCTGAGTCAGTCCAGCCAGGAGACTCTGTGACTCTGAACTGTACAATACACACTGAGACCTGTGCAGGAGAACACAGTGTGTATTGGTTCAGACGTGGCTCAGGAGAATCCCGTCCAGGAATCATTTACACCCATGGAGACAGGAGAGGTCAGTGTGAGAAGAGTCCTGAGGCTGGGTCTCCTACACAGAGCTGTGTCTACAACCTCCCCAAGACCAACCTCAGCCTCTCTGATGCTGGGACTTACTACTGTGCTGTGGCCTCATGTGGGGAGATTCTGTTTGGAGACGGAACCAAGCTGGACTTTGGGGATGTTTACCAGATAAGTATCATGGTCTCTCTCTCTGTGATGAGAACTGGAGTTCTCCTCTGTTGTGTGGTCATCCTTACCCTCATCTATATGGCAAGAAAATAGTTTAGTCCAACGATTCATATTCTGTCCTTCAATACTTATCATCTTTACAAGCTATAGTTTAAAGCAAAGGTTTTCTGTGATGCATGCTAGGTTAAGACTACTATTTCTGTGTAGGTTATTGACTATGAAAATCCAATAGAAGTAATGTTTCATCATAAGACAAGAGAAGTGAACTTTCCAAATGGTTAGCACTGCTAATACCTAGTATAAAAGCTGTGATTGCTCATGAAATGCTTTGAAGAACAATATTTTTGATATTTGAACAGTTGTTACTGTTTTTAAGACATTAGGGACCATGTAGGAAACACGTGTTTCACCTTTGCATGTTATCCCCCGGATATTATTGTCTGTTATATATCCATGAAATCAATCAATCAATCAATGAATCAATCAATGAATCAAATACCTAATTTAAAAGCTGTGATTGCTCATGATATGCTTTGAAAAAGTGTTTTGGTTTGTGACCATGTGAATAAAGGATGTTTTGAATAATCAAATACTATTTTTTTCATACTGACAAAAATAAAAAAGAACAGTACTGTATATGAAAAACAATTTATACAACGATATTGGATATTTCCTGTATATGAAACATGGCTGTGGGTTGACTTTACCAACACTTAAGGAGCAAAGCAATTCTTTACATTCATACTTGGATGTGCATTATGCAAGTGACTTAGTATCTTCAACTCTATTGCTGGACAAATGGGGTACCCTACATTTTCCTTATATCATTATAAATACAATTATCACTTTAATTATCTTAATAAAGTAAGGTATTTCATTAATATGTCATCATAGGGTCCTTTTATTTGTCTATTAAGTGTCCATGGCTACAGTTAGATGAGTAGTTATATGTGGTCAGGCCTTCCACATCTGTCCTCAGAGTGCACTGCAGCGTCTCTGCTGGTCTTCTCTCCCGTCTGCCCGGAGGAGGAGCTCCTGGGGGCAAAACTCACGGCAGCGTAGTTCAACACATCACTGTCCTGCTTCTGGGAGGGACATTATGCAACACCATACGCACTCAAAGATGTTATCTTCCTACAGACGTTCTCTTAAGCAAATGGCAGATATTACCATAACATGTCTATACTATGAATAAAGCTAGATAGTTCAACAAAGTAATTTAAAAGACTCCTCTACCAGTAATGACTTATAGACAGTTAAATCCACCCATCATTCTTTAAGAAGTAAGGTAGATACAGTAGACAGTGTCACACTAAAAGCGACCACAAAATAGGTGAGAATCTCTGTGGTAGGTGAAGACTGTGAATCTAGCACAATGAACCATTTCCTGTAAAAAAGACAACTAAAGACAACATACCAGATTCGTCTCCTTCGTTCATTTGGAGGGCTGTCCTTCTCCCCTGCTGAAAGAACAGTCAAAGAACACTATCTACAGTATAGTATCTTTATATTCTGTTTCTCACCACAGACCAGTCTGGTCTTCCCCCTATCTAGAACGATTTCAGTGGGCGGGAATACTTGCCTTGACAGACAATGTCCTTCAGCCAAGCAGCATAATAATACTTTTGCCAAATCCAGTTGGAAGAACGTCGAAAACTAATTTTCCCCTGAGAAACTCTACTAGTGCATACTCTTGTTCTTGTATAATTGTTGCTATTGAATCTATTTCTGCAATAACTGCACTGAACAAACACAAAGAACTTGTACATTTGTCATATAGTGAGACAGCACACATGGCACAGGTGATGAGGCGGCAATGCCGAAACACACACACACACACACACACACACACACACACACACACACACACACACACACACACACACACACACACACACACACACACACACACACACACACACACGAATGACAGTACAGTAGCGTCCACCAATTAAATTCTTCTTAACCCATCCTGTTGTCCTTCCCCCAAGGGCAGTCGGGAGCAGACAGTAAGCAGTGTGCCTGGGATGCGCCCAGGGACCAACCAAGAGCTCCTGTCTGTCTTCATCAGGAACAGACAGCGTGAGCGATCTGTTCGTCGTATTCGGTTCTTTTTTAGGCAGGAGGAAACCCTTGCGAACACAGGAAGAACATGCAAACTCCGCACAGAAAGGCCCAGAAGACCTTCTTGCTGCTCCACCGTGAGCGATTTTGGGGGTTCAGTGTCTTGTTCAAAGATACTTCGGCACAATGCTGGGAGCTGGGATCAAACCGTGGACCTTGCGATCCCCAGCCGACCGCTCTACCTCCCGAGCTACGTGCTGCCTGGCTGTGGCTGTGTTCATTCTACTAACATTAACGTGACCCCTCGTTTTGCCAGAGGCCTGTATTTTATGTGATCAACTACGGGACCCAATCAGTGTCTGCGTTCCACTGGGGGACAGAACAGCAGTTACTGTAGAACACAGTCCCTGATTGGCCTTGTTACATTTCCAATTTCTGGAAATCGTTCCGGATAGGAGGAAGGCCAGACTGATCTGTGGAGAGAAATAGAATGTGAGCTTGCGAGATCAGAATGGCCTCACAAGCTACTCTGGGCCATAGGGACCATGTACTGTACACAGGTACAAGAGCCAAGGTGGTGACCCCAGACAGCAACAGCGAGGAGTTTGACCTCCCAGCAGGGGTGTTGGACACCCTTGCCCCCTTCCTCTTCATTACAGACCTGGACTAGGGGCTCAGGCAGCCATTAGTGGACAGGAGCAGGAACTCAGCCTCACTATTACACCTACAGTAGGAGGTCTAGATGACATTCCGCTGTAGTCCTATTGAACCTGGACTACACGGATGACATCAGCCTGCTCTCTGACCGTGTGGAGCAGGCACAGGAGCTCTTGACCGAGTGGAGAGAGAGTGAGCCAAGGTTGGCCTTAGGCTAAATGCCAAGAAAACCAAGGTTATCACCGACAACATCCTCCCGGACCATCCACCTCTAACAACAGCAGGAGGCATTGCTCTTAGGGAAGTCAATGACTTCAAATACCTGGGCTCATGGGTCAACTCGTTTGAGAAAGACCTTAAAATATTGTGCAGAATTGAAAATCAATAGCTGGAAAATGAGTGTTTCTGCTCCTCCCTCAACCCTCATTTCATCAAAACTATGGTAGCTTATCTTGAAATTCAACAAGCACATGCGGTACAGAAAATGACATCCAAATATAAAGAAAAACATACTTTTAAGGGAAGCTTTTATTCAACTTGAGGCAAAAAAGTGGTTAATTTTCACTGTTTGTAGAAAACATACACACACTCGAGCGCCCCAGTGGCTCATCAGGATAAGGCACATACAGACTAGTCCTTCCGTAGTGGCCCAGGTTCGATTCTGGCCTGGGCCAGATGCTGCTTGTCATCCCCTCTCTCTCTCTCTCTCCCATAAACTTTCCTGTAACTCTTCACTGTCCTATCCAATAAAGAAGAAATGCCATAAAAATACAGTATCTTTCAAAAAAGTAAACATACTCAATCCAATTCATCTTTGGAGACAAATTAATAATGCACAGAAACATCTTCACAAACAAAGCAGTAATAATACACAGAGGAAGACACTTCTGGAATACGTACAGTATGGAGAAAAGCTATACTGTAGCAATTCCTTCCACACTAACACAGCGTTGAAAAGCCGTCTCAATACGCTCAGAATGATCACAATCTGGATGATCTCTGAGAGCGATGTGGTTTCCCCTCAGCGGCGTAGGAGTTCCACATGTGTCCCTCCTGCTGAAGGCATCTGACCTCAGAGTACACTGCAGCGTCTCTGCTGGTCTCCTCTCCCGTCTGCCCGGAGGAGGAGCTCCTGGGGGCAAAACTCACGGCAGCGTAGTTCAGCACATCACTGTCCTGGTTCTAGGAGGGACATTATGCAACACCATACGTACTCAAAGATGTTATCTTCCTACAGATGTTCTCGTAAGACGTACAGTATGCTAGGAAAATGGCAGATATATGACCATAAAATCTATAGCCTGAATAAAGCTTGGTAGTTCAACAAATAAAAATGTAAAAGAGTCCCTTTCCAATTGTGACCTGTAAAGAGTCCTCCAAAGAATCTCAGAGGTAAAGACTGTGAATCTAGCACAATGGTCATCCTTTGAGAACTACTAGAAGCTACTGCAACTCAAGAATATACCACGTTAAGTTTACTGTACTAACAATTATCAAGAAAAAAAAGAAGAAAGAAGAAGAAAAAATACTAACAACTAACACAACATACCCGATTCATCTGAATTGGAGGGCTGTCCTTCTCTCCTGCTGAAAGAATAGGCAAAGAAGGCCATCTATAGTGTCTTTATAACAATCACAGTAGATCAAGAAGGCCATATAGTATCTTTATAACAAGCACAGAGGATAAATAGGGACATATATAGTATCTTTATAACAAGTAGTGTAGGCCATCTCAGTATGTTCTGAGAATCAAAACAAGAATGCAAAGTTATGCCAAATATAAACATGTGAAGTAAAGATGTTAGTTATGTTCTGTAGTGTAATATCAAGAAGTATGGCACCTTCTATCATTTAGCTACAGTAGCATTTCAAAATCACTTAATTCAAATAGATTTTACGCTCGTTTTTAAAAGTATCATCAGTGTTTTAAATATTGAATATTACTGCAACAATGCATTTCAATAGGGAGCATAGTCATACCTCTGTTATCACTGCGTTGAGCTTTGCAAAGCCACCATGCAAGTTGAAAGGTCACTATCACAAGAACAATGTTGGACACCACCAATGCCAGTACCATAGGATTCAGATCAAAAGGAGATCCATACTCTGGAACCAAATCAGTTCAACTTTTATTTTCACCTCACTAAATATTCACTACATTGGAAGAAAGGAAATTAATAAGGATAGCAATTGTTTTTGTTGTCATTAGAATTACCTTGTACGTCAAGTGTGGTTCCGTTTCCAAACAGTATCTCCCCACATGAGGCCACAGCACAGTAGTACGTCCCAGCATCAGAGAGGCTGAGGTTGGTCTTGGGGAGGTTGTAGACACAGCTCTGTGTAGGAGACCCAGCCTCAGGACTCTTCTCACACTGACCTCTCCTGTCTCCATGGGTGTAAATGATTCCTGGACGGGATTCTCCTGAGCCATGTCTGAACCAATACACACTGTGTTCTCCTGCACAGGTCTCAGTGTGTATTGTACAGTTCAGAGTCACAGAGTCTCCCGGCTGGACTGACTCAGACACCGGCTGCTGGACGACAGAACTGTTTAACTTGGCACCTTCAAAAGGAAGTCAGAGGAATCTTAAAGGCTATTTATAAGGCTATTGATACCGTACATACACATCTAAAACAAAATGTATTCACACAGGTTTTTCATTTGCAATGAAGCTCCATATGTCAAATACCTTTAATCATCAGAGTCGTTCCTGGTCCAAACTCTATGGAGTTCAGGAGCACCACTCCACAGTAGTATATTCCACTGTCTTCTGCTTTGGTCAAATGTATCTTTAGGTGACATGTACTTTTGTCCGACAGCAGCATAAACCGCCCGTTGTCAAATCCATCAATGAACTGCACATGATTATAATAGCGATCTGCTTTCGCTACAGTGGTCAGTCTCTTCCCAGCGGTCAGCTTGTACCACACTACATTATCAATAGTCCTGCCGTCATTATATAGATGGCATTCCATTGTAATGGTGCTCCCCAGCTCTGTAGTCTGGAATGGAACAGGCTGAGAAATATCAACCAGTTGACCCAGGCCTGGAAATAAAAACCAATACAAATGAAGATACGCAATTAGTACATCTTAAATCATGTACTGAAGTCAGTTAAAGTGGGACATTTTTCATTAGTCGCATTTTTCACTTACACATGTTAGAGAAGAGAAGTATGCTTAAGAGTTCAACCATCCTGGCCTATTTTTTGTTGGAGCAGATCTGATGTGAGCAATGTGAACTAAATTTCATAAATATCTTTGAGCTGATTGGCTAAACCCAGGTACTATGTCATTGCTTCATCAGCTTTGTCTCGCCGAACATCTGATTGGCTGCAGAGTAGGTCATGAGTTGAAGAAAAACATGTTGTGTTATATGTCAGTTACTGTTGCACAATGGCATATATTTGGAATGGAAAGGAGTCTGCAGTTTAAAAGCTTGTGCAGGGATGAATAGCAGTGGCTCGAGAATGAATGATCCTGCTCTTCACTCAACCCTCATTTCATCAAGTGTCTTGATGATCTTGAAATCTTGAAATCCAACAAGCACACAGTACAGAATATGACATCCAAATAAACAAAGAAAAACCTGCTTTTAAGGGAAGGATTTATTGAATTTGAGGCAAAAAAAAAAAACTGGTCAATCTTCTATTTGCTGATTAAAAAAAAAAAAAAACATTTCTGAAATCCATTTTACAACACAAACCAAAAATGTGCAGAAAAATCAAAAGCAAAGCAGTAATAGTACACAGGAAAAAGCTTTTGGAATATATCTGTATAGAGAAAAGCTAGTGGCAATTCCTTCTACATTATAACAGTGTTGAGCTATTGTCAGTCTTCTCAAAGCAGTTCTGAAAAGCCGTCTCAATACGCTCAGAATGATCACAATCTGGATGATCACTGAGAGCGATGTGGTTTCCCCTCAGCGGCGTAGGAGTTCCACATCTGTCCCTCCTGCTGAAGGCATCTGACCTCAGAGTACACTGCAGCGTCTCTGCTGGTCTTCTCTCCCGTCTGCCCGGAGGAGGAGCTCCTGGGGGTAAAACTCAAGGCAGCGTAGTTCAACACATCACTGTCCTGGTTCTGGGAGGGAGGTGGAGACATGAGACACATACAGGCACACACACACACACACACACTGAAAGAAGGTACTGTACATACAAAACATGGCCATGCATACCTGACTGAGTGTAGATGGTGGCTGGTTAGTTGCACCTTCAGAAAAAGATAGAATATGCAAGGAATCTTATAAAAATGATACTTTTATGGTCCAGCTGATCCATAAACTGCTATTTTCATCAATAGGCTATATGCTCACAGACAGGAATAGTGCCTGGTCTAGTGCTAGGCGCTCAGGAGATCCGCAACATTGGCTCTCCTTTAGACAGCTCAGAAATAAATGTACGGCAGCAGTAAGGAAAGCTAAATCTGAATACTACCTTGATTTAGTTACTAGTGTCCCAAGGTGGACTATCCAAAGGTGGTTCCGACAACGCCAGCTAAATACTTTCTGGGAGTATTAGCACTCCACTATTACCAGGCTTTATAGTTCTTTATCTCAGGGTTGAACAGAGTATACAGATTCTGAAACAGTTGCAAAGTATGAACAGAGTTAAGTTTTATTCTTATTTTACAATACTGTAGGACTGTGCACAAGGAGGTTTTCACCGCCCAGGGTGACTTGGATCGATAGTCTTAGGGGATTTCTCCCGACGGCCTCCTGGACCGGGAGAGCTGGTTGGTGGAGCTCCACCCTGCCACGTATACTGCGGATTGGAAACAAGTGTCAGTTCTCACACGAAAAAAGGGGACCACTGAGTCCTTTAACCACTAGGGGGTGTCCACGGCAAACCAACACTACAAAACTATCACAGCAACTACGGCAATCCAATTGAGAGGGCAGGGTCTTCCAGGAGTGTTCGGTTAATCCACAAAATTATCCAATATCCACTTGGTAAACAGATAGCCGGGCCAGCCAAGCGGCAATTAAAAAGTCAAAGATTTAAGTCAATGGCTGGCTGTATGGTACACTTATTCGCACAAAATATAAAATAATAGGCCCAGTCAATGTCCATGTAGGCTATTACTAAAATGCCAGGGCTGTTTCTAAATGTCTCTTATAAAATACTAAAATAGCAAGGCGGTTCTTAATGTCCATACGAATAATTAAACAGGTCAGAGCACAGTAGCCTACTTAACTTCGGAGAGGATGTCGGGACACCGACACTCCACTGTAGTATGACGCGCTCCCCAGCACAGGTTGGTTCAGGATCGGGGCGTAATCAGGCCGGCCGCTGATCGGGGTAGGCTATCCAGCGAGCAGCACTCTCTCGCTCCGGTTCCCTGACGGCTCACGTCTGCAGCAACTCCCTCTGGTCCACCGCTCTCACAGGTCCCGCTGATCGCCGCAGTCTTCCTCGGCTCCGGCGCTGTAGCTGGTGACTAGGTAACGTTAGCTGACAGTCAATTCACGTGCGCGTTTCTCTTTCGCCGCCGTAGCACCGGGATAGTCCTCCAGGCAAGCACACGCTCCGATTTCCGTCCCCCACACAACCTGCGTTCTGCCGGGGCAGTGTGCTCTTTATAGCAGGCTGTGAGACACAGGTGTTCCCGGTTCAGTCCTGATTGTCCTCTCACTCACCGACGATGGTTGCCGCCCCCTTTGCCCAGCTCTAATCATCAGGGTTGGGAGTAAACAAACGGTCACAGCACAGCGAAAAACACATACAGGTAGTACAAAAATGGACCTCGTCACATCTCCCCATTGTGAAATGTTGGCAGTCTCTGCCATTCAGAGTCTATAGCGGGGTGGTGGGATGCCTATATTTGGCCGGGTTGAGCGCCTTGGCTCAGCGGCTGCGTCAGGGTTGTAGTCATTGGCGGGTACATGTCGGACAGGGACAGGGACTGCGCGCCTTGGCTCGGCGGCCGCGTCAGGGTTGGCGTCAGGCGCGGGTACATGTCGGACAGGGACGGGGATATATAAGAGCGTAGGGCTCGCAGGTCTCACAGGGTTCTCTGGCAGAGTCACTGGTGGCCTCTGCGAGGGGGGAACCGTGCACAGTTTCAGGGCATTCCGGTGGAGGACTTTCTCCCTCCCACCCCTCTCCGGCTGTACTTTGTACACTACGCCCGTGTTTCCCTTGGCTTCGACGACACGATAGGGCTCGGGGTCCCATACCCCATGTAGCTTTCCCAACCCTCGTCGGCCCCGGTCACGCACCCACACCCGTTCCCCAGCTAACAATGGAGTCGCGTTGGCTCTTTGGTCGTAGCGGCTCTTACTCCGCTCGGCCGCCTTGTCCATCCTACCACGTGCTAGCTCATACGCATATGTCAGCTTCCTGTGATGGTCTCCGACCCAGTCAGTCAGTCCCTTGCTTGGCTGTTCCCGTTCTACCCCTAGCACAACATCTACTGGGAGCCTGAGGTGTCGGCCCTGCAGCAGATAGGATGGCGCGAAGCCGGTGGCACTGTGTACGGTGTTATTGTAGGCCTGTAGGAGTTCGGATAAATACTCTGGCCAGCGGCTCTGTTTCTCGGCCCCCATGGTACGGAGCATGTTAAGGAGTGTTTGGTTCATGCGTTCGACACGCCCATTCCCGGCAGGGTGGTAAGGTGTTGTCCTGCTCTTAGTGACTCCATACATCTCGCATAGCTGCTGCATCAAGTCAGACTCGAAATTGGGGCCCTGGTCTGAATGAAAACGGACGGGGCACCCAAAGTGCCGCACGATCTCAGAATAGATTGCTCGTACAGTGGTCCTGGCTGTCTGATCGCGGGTAGCTACGGCCCATGTGTAACGCGTAAACATATCAGTCATCACTAGTATGTTTTGATAGTAGTCGTTTGGTCGACCGAGTGTTAGAAAGTCAAGAGCGACTACCTCAAGGGGGAAGGTAACGGTTACTGGGTTCAAGGGGGCTCGTGGTTCTACCTTGTCACGTTGCAAACTGCATGTAACACACTCTGCTTGGAATTGGCGCACCTGTGTCTCCATGCCTACCCAGAAGAACCGGCGCCTCAGCGTCAGCAGCGTCCTTCCCGCTCCAGCATGTGCCGCAGACTTGTGGTGTTGTTCCCATACCATCTGACGCCGGGGGCCTGGACACACAACCTGAAACAATTGCTCTGAGGTGTTAGGGTCAGTGAATCGGCGACACAAAACCCCATCCCGTAGGCTGAGCCGCCTGAATTGTTTCAACAACCTTGCTGTCCCAGTGGTGTGTATCTCCTGTTGTCGGCCCGTAGGGCAATGCCCTTGTTCCACATACCTTCTCACAGTGCGGATCTCAGGGTCAGCTACTTGTTCCTGTTCCCAGTCGATGCGGCCTTCTGGGGCGCCATCCTGGTGGGTCACCACAGCTGATGCGGTTACGTCTCTAGGACTGAGTTGCTGTGGGGGGTGTTTAGGTGTGGGGAATCGCGACAAAGCATCCGCATTCACATTTTCTCTGCCAGCACGATATTTCACCTCAAAGTCAAAGGATGCCAGTTGGGCTGCCCAGCGTTGTTCCACTGCACCCAGTTTCGCCGTCTGCAAATGGGCCACAGGATTATTATCGGTGTAAACAACAAACTTGGCACCAGTCAAATAATCTTTGAACTTTTCGGTAACTGCCCACTTTAGTGCGAGGAGTTCAAGCTTGAAGGAGCTATAGTTGGTGTCATTCTGCTCTGTAGGATGCAAACTGCGGCTCGCATAGGCAACCACCCTCTCTTTACCCCCCTGCACTTGGGCGAGTACTGCTCCCAGCCCATGGTGACTGGCGTCTGTGTAGAGGGTAAATGGCTGTGAGAAGTCTGCGTAAGCTAGGATAGGGGCCTCTGTTAGCACTTTCTTTAGAGCATCAAATGCTGTTTGAGCTTCTACTGACCAGGATATGCGATGAGAACCCAGACGCTTGTCATTCGGCACTCCTACCAGGAGTGAGTTTAGGGGGCGTGCAATTTTTGCAAACCCAGGGACGAAACGTCTGTAATATCCGGCCAGGCCGAGGAAGGCCTTGAGTTCCTTAGCAGTGGTAGGGGCTGGCCAATCGACAACAGCAGCTATCTTCTCGGGGTCCGGTTTCACGCCTTCACGGTCGACTACATGCCCCAGGAATTTAACCTGCCGATGGAAGAGTTTGCATTTGTCAGGGCGTAGCTTCAAGCCATGTTTCGAGAGACGCTCAAACACCTCCTCTAAGTGCTTTAAGTGCGTAGCAAAATCGGAGGAGTACACAATAATGTCATCTAAATAGACTAGGAGGGAGTCAGTAATTTGGCCATTTAAGCATTGTTGCATAAGGCGTTGGAAAGTGGCTGGCGCGTTGCAGAGGCCAAATGGCATGCGTTGAAACTCGTACAGACCTACAGGGGTGGTAAAAGCAGTTTTTTCACGGTCCTGCGGGTCTACCTCCACTTGCCAGTATCCGCTGGCCAGGTCCAACGTGGAGAACCATTCTGCGCGGGTCATGGAGGTCAGGGTCTCCTCGATCCTGGGAAGTGGGAAAGCATCTTTGTGTGTAACAGAGTTCAACTTTCTGTAGTCTACACAGAATCTCCAGCTGCCATCTTTCTTCTTTACCATGACTATGGGTGCTGCCCATGGGCTGGAGCTTTCAGTAATGACACCATTTTGCAACATACCTTCCAACAGGGTTCTCATATCCTGGTACAGCAAGGGGGGTAATGGTCGGAAGCGTTCCCGTATGGGCGGTGCCTCGCCTGTAGGGATAGAGTGTTTTACCACATCTGTCCTTCCGAAATCTTCCTCGTGGGCCGCGAAAGCCTTCTCCCATTTGTGCAGCAGGGCAGCCAGTTGTCTCTGCTCATCTTGGGTGAGGTCCGGCCGCTCGGCCAGCTTAAGGACCTGGAATGCTTGATCAGGCTCCTCCCCCATGCATACATCCACTACACTGACCTTGACTGTACCTTCCTCCTCCTGTTCTAGGCAGACATCCTGCACACCATAAACATCCAGGCTATCGACCTGAGTCACTTGACCGAGCTTCTGGTAGCGGTCCAAGGAGACAGGGAAGTCGTGTAGGTTGCGGATCCGGACGGGGACCCGTCCATTCTTGACCACAGCTACAGACCGGGCCACGGAAATGGCGCCTGGCTCAGGGAGTGCTTCTACCAGACCATGATAGTCCCGCCTGCCAGCTGCAGCCCGTCCCCAGACAACCACCTCACTCCGGGCTGGGATAGTCACTCCGTGGCGGTGCGCTGCCCAGACGTAGCCATGGTGTCCATCATCTGTCGTCACTCCAGTCCTACGACACGTCGCAAATGCTGCGTTCCAGGCACTTTGGGACTTGGGGTTTTTACAGAACAACCGGGCTGGCCCTTCCGAATTACGGAACACAGCGTCCCAGCAAGGCTGTATGATGTTCATACCAATAATGAGGGGGTCTGATGCTGATCTGTCCTCTACTACAAAAACCCCTCGCGGACCGATCTGATGGCCCTCGATGTCAAAATCTAGCTGTACATATCCTAGATAGGGGATATGGAGGTTGTTGGCCGCTTTTATTCTGACCATAGCAGGGGGTTCTCTAACTTCGCTTTCTGGGAAGTGTTGGCTCAAAAGGCTATGACTGATGATTGATATTTGGGAACCTGTGTCTAAGAGCCCTTTCAACTTGACTACACCCACTCCCACCTCAACCTGGGGGCACTGCCCAACTAACATAACCGATGGCCCTTGTACCTCCTCCTCTTGTCCTAGCCCCACCGCCCGAGCCTCAGAAGTGGGGGATGCTAGTTTAAATGTGAGGGGGTGTGACTGTCTCCACAGAAGCGGGCCATGTGACCTACTTGGTCACAACGCCTACAGATCGGCCTACCATCTGGTGCCCATTTATTAGATGATGCAGGGACTTCCTGGCGGCGCATAGGCGCGCGGCGCGAAGTGGCGTGGTTAATCTGCTGAGGTGGGCCTCTTGGCCGGAGCTCTTCTAGGAGGTCACGTGTCCAATCTTTCAGCTGATCCTTTAACTCTGCAAGGATCTCCTGCTTGATTTCTGCTTTCCAGTCGGTTTTCTGTGGGTGAGAGCGCACGTTATTTGTTCCCCCCATGGCTGTACAAGATAGCTCTGGCCACTTACGTCCATGTCCATCCTCGTCCAGGAGGAACGCTTCTCGTTGGAGATCATTGAAGGTTCCGTCAGGGTTCTGGCGTGCATGTCTCCTCATGGCCTGCGCCAGAGGTCCCTCCTCCAGCCCAAGCATGAACTGCTCTTTCATGTGTACGTCAGTGGGTGCTGCGTCTTCATCAAGCCGTTGTAACCGGCTGCGGAGTTCTCTCAACCTGAGGGCATAAGACTTAACAGGTTCATCTGGTCTTTGACGGCACCCATAGAATTGTACTCTGAGCAATGGACCTGAAGACTTTTCAGCATAAATGGCATCTAGAGCAGTAAAAATCTTTGCTGCAGTGTTACGCTCATCTGCAGTTAGGATGTTAATCTGTCTTTTGGCCTCTCCAGTCAGTGCTCCCATAATCATACTAACTTTCTGAGTCTCTGTTTGTCCCTCGATTCCAACCAGCCCTTTTAGCTGCTCTTTCCAATCTTCGTATTTCCATACCTCTGAATTTTTCCAATCTGTTTGGTCTATTCCTCCGAATTTTGGCACCCATGGTGCACCTGGGAATACAGGCATCATCATCATGTTCAGAATTCACAATGTTACAAATCTGTACTCTGTTCAAAGCCTGAATCCTGCCAACAACTGCCAAAAAAGGATGTCCCAAGGTGGACTATCCAAAGGTGGTTCCGACAACGCCAGCTAAATACTTTCTGGGAGTATTAGCACTCCACTATTACCAGGCTTTATAGTTCTTTATCTCAGGGTTGAACAGAGTATACAGATTCTGAAACAGTTGCAAAGTATGAACAGAGTTAAGTTTTATTCTTATTTTACAATACTGTAGGACTGTGCACAAGGAGGTTTTCACCGCCCAGGGTGACTTGGATCGATAGTCTTAGGGGATTTCTCCCGACGGCCTCCTGGACCGGGAGAGCTGGTTGGTGGAGCTCCACCCTGCCACGTATACTGCGGATTGGAAACAAGTGTCAGTTCTCACACGAAAAAAGGGGACCACTGAGTCCTTTAACCACTAGGGGGTGTCCACGGCAAACCAACACTACAAAACTATCACAGCAACTACGGCAATCCAATTGAGAGGGCAGGGTCTTCCAGGAGTGTTCGGTTAATCCACAAAATTATCCAATATCCACTTGGTAAACAGATAGCCGGGCCAGCCAAGCGGCAATTAAAAAGTCAAAGATTTAAGTCAATGGCTGGCTGTATGGTACACTTATTCGCACAAAATATAAAATAATAGGCCCAGTCAATGTCCATGTAGGCTATTACTAAAATGCCAGGGCTGTTTCTAAATGTCTCTTATAAAATACTAAAATAGCAAGGCGGTTCTTAATGTCCATACGAATAATTAAACAGGTCAGAGCACAGTAGCCTACTTAACTTCGGAGAGGATGTCGGGACACCGACACTCCACTGTAGTATGACGCGCTCCCCAGCACAGGTTGGTTCAGGATCGGGGCGTAATCAGGCCGGCCGCTGATCGGGGTAGGCTATCCAGCGAGCAGCACTCTCTCGCTCCGGTTCCCTGACGGCTCACGTCTGCAGCAACTCCCTCTGGTCCACCGCTCTCACAGGTCCCGCTGATCGCCGCAGTCTTCCTCGGCTCCGGCGCTGTAGCTGGTGACTAGGTAACGTTAGCTGACAGTCAATTCACGTGCGCGTTTCTCTTTCGCCGCCGTAGCACCGGGATAGTCCTCCAGGCAAGCACACGCTCCGATTTCCGTCCCCCACACAACCTGCGTTCTGCCGGGGCAGTGTGCTCTTTATAGCAGGCTGTGAGACACAGGTGTTCCCGGTTCAGTCCTGATTGTCCTCTCACTCACCGACGATGGTTGCCGCCCCCTTTGCCCAGCTCTAATCATCAGGGTTGGGAGTAAACAAACGGTCACAGCACAGCGAAAAACACATACAGGTAGTACAAAAATGGACCTCGTCACATCAGCTCCTACTCAAACCCCAAAGCCTTTTGGAACACAGTTAATGTAAAGAAAAACAAAAACAGCAGTTCCTTACCCACTCAGATTGAGGTTGACAATGTCATGATTTCTAATGTAAATTATATTTGTCTTGCCTTTAACAGGCATTTCAAAGCTGCAGGTCATTTATTTGACAGTGAATATTCAAGACCCCCTACTTCTAACTTTACTGTTATCAGCACTGTCAATGCCGCCCCCCTGTTCTCCTTCAGCCACTTTACATCTAATAGAGTTTATGATGCCTTGTCATCAATTGACCCCACGAGTTCCACTGGGGAGGATAATCTGGACCCATTTTTTCTAAAGTTGGCTGCTCCACTTATTACTGAGCATCTGAAGCACATTTTTAACTGCTCCATTTCTTCTGGCAAAATATCAGTTGTTTGGAAATCTGCCCATGTGATCCCACTGCACAAAGGTGGCGCTAGAGCGGATTTAAATGATTACCGGCCAATCTCAAAACTACCCTGCCTAGCGAAAGTCCTGCAATCACTGGTGAATATTCAACTCAAATCCTTTCTCTCAACCCACTCAGTATTAAGTCCACACCAGTCAGGTTTCAGAGCAAACCATAGCACATCAGCCATTACTTTTGTAACAAATGACATCACATCTGCTGTTGACACAGAAAACACTGTGCTGCACTTTTTATCGATCTATCAAAAGCCTTTGACACTGTTGATCACGATTTCCTGTTAAAGAGATTAGCTGATATTGGTTTGAATGGTGCTGCTTGTGTTTGGTTTCAGGAATACTTGTCTGACAGACGTCAATGTGTGAAGTCAGGCTCAGTTCAATCTGATTTCCTGACATTAACTAAAGGTGTGCCGCAAGGTTCAGTCTTGGGACTGAAGTCTTTTTACCATCTATATAAATTATATTATCTCTACACTGTGTGACTGCCTCGCCCACTTGTATGGTGATGATACTGTTATGTATTGTGTAGCTGTTTCTGTCCAGCACGCCATTGCAAAGCTGCAGCTTTCTTTTAATTTAATCCACAAGGCTCTTTTTAATCTTAAATTAGTTCTTAATGCTAGTAAAACCAAATTTATTATTTTTTCGTGAGCTAGAAATATTAATTATGCAAATATGCAAATCTCTACTGCTGGCAGTTCTAGGATAGAGAGAGTCACTGAATACAAGTACCTGGGTGCGTGGCTCAATGAGAAACTTACTTTTAAATTCCATGTTGATAACCTTGCCTCCAAGCTGCGTCAGAAAATTGGCTTCTTGTACAGAAACAGGTCCAGCTTCCCCTTAGGCTGTAGGAAAAGGGTTCTGGAGGCAGTATTCCTATCAGTTTTGGATTATGGTGATGTTGTGTACAGGAATGCCGCAGCCTCAACCCTAAAGCCTCTGGATTAGTTCTACCACTCTGCAATCAGATTTATTACAGGAGCTATATATGACACTCATCACTGTACACTTTATGACCTGGTAGGATGGCCTTCTCTCACTGAGAGACGAAACTACAGTATCACTGGTATTTATTTATTTTTAAAAACTTCACTGGAAAACACCATTCTTACCTCTCACAGATTTTATCATGGAACTATGGGACCTATTCCACACGATCAAATGAACTGCTTTTACTCAAGGTTCCCCGGGTTTACACTAACATTGGAAAATCTTCTTTTTCTTTTAATACCCCTCACTCCTGGAATGCCCTCCAACGCTTTTTAAAACTGGACTCAATGCCATCATTTTTAAAGTTCAAGTCCATGATTATGCACCATTGTACATCTGTCTATAATTGTTTTAGTATATCTTAACATTTTTATTATTTTTATATTGAGTTTATCAATTTAGTTACTGTTTTTATATACCTTCCTGTGTGTGTCCTTTTGTTGTTGTTGTTTATGTATTGTTTGCTCGTCGTCACTGTAAATGAGGGCAACCTCAGTGCCTCTCGAGCATAAATAAAGGTTTGAAATGAAATCTTTGAGGTGCTGATGCTCTTCACACCTGCTGTGCATTGAATGGAGAAAATCTGCAGGCGTACTATTGGGTTGAGCCTGATTGGCTAAGAACATTTTAGTTGACACCTCATTCATGCAACATGGTCCTTATACAGTACAACATGTTCATTACATCATTACAGCCTTGTAAGATTCTCAGGTTACTAAGAATTGTGTATTGAATTTGAATAAACAGCAAAACACAATTACTTCAAGACATCACAGCTGTTAATTGGACATTCAAATAAACCACCATAGTCAAAAACAAACTTGGGATTGACAGAATCATGTCAACAATAACATTTTAACATGTATGTGGTTCAGATAATGTCAACAATGTATTTTTCATGAACCTAATGAGTTTACAACTCTGTGTGACGGTCTGAATATCTTCTTGGAATCAGAATGAGTAGATCATTCTAACTCAAACCTGATGGTTGTACAATACCTTACATTTCAGACTGTGATTTGCATGTGACCACACTCTTTGATTGTTCAGATCATGTGGACTAATAATCAGGTCGTTGTGGGTCATACTGGTCGACAGTGTTCACACTTGGTTGATTTTCTGAGGCTAAATATGACATGAACAGTATTTTCAGTGAGACAAAACTGATTGACACTTCCTGCTGAAAACCACACAGAAACAGAGGGAGGAACTAAGAACGAGGATCGTGTGCAAAAGACCAGCAGGCCTCACCAGAGCGTACAGTAGCCTTGTTCTGTGTTCACAGCAGACCACAGAGCATCTACAAAACGATTGCTTCACATGCGTAACATACATTACCTGGGTGAGGACAGACAAACCCTTCAGCCCTGAAGCTGAGGAGGTTTTGCTACCTCTATGAGCTCTCCTGTTTACAGTACGTTTACCGACATGTTTACTGTAACATGATAGAGTACATCGGACATACCATTGTCATACTGAATGTGCAGTACCACCATATTATGAAAACCATTATTACACTTGTAGCACTGTTCAGAGTCAGTGCATCACGGCAGCAGGTCAGCCTTCCTGTTTGTAAGAGTTTTGTTTCCTTCAGTGGAAACTCGCTGTTACAACTTTCAACCGCCAGTGTGGTTGCTGATCAGAACATCTCTGACCTAGATTGAGGTAGAGATGGAAGTTGTACTTGTATACTTGTATATATGACAGAAGGTACTGTCTGTGACCTTCCCATGTTGAGATATGGTCATTTCAATTATGCCTATTGACAATGAATGGGCGTCCAAAAAAATTGAATAAAGGTGAATGGCCGGCCATGTTTGGGTGGGTTGTGGACCCACCCCATGATTCGAATCTGCTCAAAAATGTAATGGGTTCTAAATTGGCTAATTCTACACCCCTGCACCAAGTTTCATGAAAAGCGATCTGGTAGTTTTTGTGTAATCCTTGTCCAAAAAATGAATGGAGGTGAATGGCCGGCCCAGCTGTGTTTGGGCAGTTCGTGGATCCATCGCATGATTCGGATCCACTCCAGAATTAAATGGTTTGTTACTTGACCCATGGTACCCCTCCACCAAGTTTCATGAAAATCAGTCAGGTAGGTTTAGCATAAACCTGGTCTGAATAAGGAATGGAGGTGAATATCCGGCCATGTTTGGGTGGCCTGAGGATCTGCCCTGTTATTCAGAGCCGCTCCAGTTTTTGCATAATCCTAGTCCAAAAAATGAATGTAGGTGAATAGACAAACCAGGGCATGGCTTGTGGACCCTGTGCCGTGATTCGTATAGGTTCCACAATTTAATGGGTTCCAAGTTGGCCCGTACCTCACCCCGTGATTTGGTCCACTCCAAAATTTAATGGGTTCTTCCTTGGCCCATGCTACACCACTCCACTGTGTTTCATGAAAATTGGTCTGGTAGTTTTTACGTAATTCTACTAACTAACTAACTAACTAACTAACTAACTAACTAACATATGCCATCACACACACCACAGAAAACATTACCTCTTGCACTGTGCTGTCGCTGGGGCAGAGGTAACTACTACCATGTTGCATTCAAAATTGAGCACATACCCTTTGGTGGAATAAATAAAACTTTTATCACAGCAAAACTGCAGACGAATATTGATGCCACAACAGAGACTAAGCATGTAACATTGAAATACATGACTTACAGCACAACTAAATGTAAGACATTCATGAACAAGCAAATTAAACCATTCATTGCAAAATGTGACAACTGTTTCCAAAGTTTAGTCTTGGCAGCCAACAACATAACCTGCATCGACTAAGCATAGTAAGATAATAAAAATTGACAATGCACATTAACCAATTATTTTACAGTGAAGATGAAACAGTCATACAAATATACTTCCAAGGCCACGGGAGACCAAAAAAACAAGACAAAGTATCTTGTCCAGAATTATTTCTTGTTTGGAGTTACAGCCAGGCCAATCAGTGTCCTTTGATTGCGATGACAAATGCTGTGATTGGTTAGGGGATGAACTATATCAATGAGGAGTCTCTCATTGGCTACACCCATCTCAGAAAACAGCTGCAATGGGAGCACATTCAGACTGAATAATGAAGTGAAACAAAATGGTGATTCTGTCTGAGTGTTAGGCTAGTCTTATGCTGCGTTCCAGTTGAATCGGAGGTCGTGATTTGATGCCCGGGATGACGTCATATCCCAGTTAAGTGCCTTCCAGAAACAAAAGGTGAGAAAAGGTGAAAAACTCACTTTCGCCTCATCTTTGTAGTTGTAGCCAAGTTAGCCATCATTAGCAATACCGTTAGCAATACCAGTTAACAACTCACAATGTTCTATTTTGTCCAAACGAACACCAACATTGCCCACTGATAGAAGTTGGACAATACTGTGTGTACGACTGATTTAATGAGACTCAAATAAGTAGGGACCTCGACCTCAGCGCAGGCCCTTTGGCCCCGCTGGTAACCCTCATGACGGGGAGGGGGCTGAGGGCTTGGGTCCTCATTTTGTGGTGGGGTCTTGACTGGTTCTCATTCTTATCAGCTTTGAATATGTATCTTGGCAAACATAACACAGGATGATGTACAAGGAGGGGACAGATACCTAGTGAAAGTACTATTGGTTGCTAGTAAAAAGACAATAATGAGGGCTTGGTATAAGGTGGGACGCCCAACCAAGGAGCAGTGGCTGGGTGTTGTGGAGGAGATTTATGTTATGGAGAAGTTCACGCATGCATTGAGGATGCAGGAAGGAAGGTTTGAAGGGAGATGGGAAAAATGGATGGATTACAGAAGGAAGTGTGTAATTGTGAAATTGTAATATTTGAGTAAGAAAAAATAGCTGCATTGTGACTTGATGGAAGTACCCATAAACTGTTATTGTTAGTTTTCATTGTGTTTTTTGTTTTATTGTATTGTCGTTGTATGGATGGAAAATGCTAATAAAGATTAAAGTTTAGAAAAAAAAGAATATGTATCTTGGCATATGCACTCACCAACAAGACAGCCGTCACGCGCAGCGCCTGCCCCCAGTCTAGCCCCTACCCTGCTGTGCGCCAGGATGAATGAGTCATGCGTGGAGCCAGGCCACCTTGCCACTACACTTGTGATGAGCATGTCGGCGTCACATATGATTTGGCTATTTATAGTGTGCACATTTTTGCGATTCACATAGACGTATTAATTCACTGATGGTGCCCTTATCAATATCGCCACCACCTCTTTGGAGTTCTATCTCAGCCAGTAGGCCGAGTAGCGCCGGATTCATTTTGGCTGGCATTACGCACAGGAAGACTGTCATTTATATGCTTAGCAAACAGCAAACGGGTCCACATGATCACATATTAATGACAATCTAATTGGTCAACTATTGCCATTTGATGGAATGCCTGCATTAGGACATATGTGAGGACATATTGCGCAGAAAGGTTTGGGACAGCGCATAGGTTAAGTTTGGAGAATCCATATCGGACCATTAATGAGCCGGTTAGAGGACACGATCTTGCATTGAGATATATGTTTGTGCTGAATTGGGCTATTAGCCTACATAATTGTGCGTTTATAAACTCTCGCTCTTCCTCTCTCCATCAAACATTGTAATTCACCGACGCACCACCTGCATCGCCCGTTCCCCGTGTTCAAAAAGGGTGTAAAAACCCGTCTAAATCGGTACGCCGAGTCGAGAGGTGTCGTAGAAAAGCGTGTAAAAAGGCGACTAAATATACGCCCTTTTTGGTTGATACATCGCACTGTGGGGGGGGAAGAGGGCGTACGCCAGAAATTGCGGAAAAGACCGTGTAAAAAAAGGCGTACCTCAATGATAAATGAGGCCCCAGGGGCCTCATTTATCAAAGAGCGTGTAAATTCCGGTGTAAAAGAGGGCGTACGACGAAAACGCGGAAAATGCGAAATCGAGCGTACGACGAGAATATATACACGCTTTTCGGATCTATCAAAAAGGTCGTACGCCCTTTTCTGCACGAGAAATCCGAGACTGGCGGGGAAGAGAGCGTACACGCACGCGCCCCGTGTTCCGCCCTCGCCACGCCCTAATCCAACCATATATGGTCAAAACCATGAGTGGCCAAACGTGGTTTCCCGGAAGGAACCGGCTTAAAAAGGTAGCGTGGAGCACCCAGGCGGGACAATGAAACATGGAACGAAGAGCTAAGAAGAGGAACTTCTCAGAGACGGAGGTGCATGTGCTAGTTGGTGAGGTCCACGCGAGGAAGGCAATCCTCTTCGGAAGGTATTAATAGCCTACCTTTGTCTGTTTGCTCCTACAGCTTAGTAGCCTACTTTAGCTACGTTTTGTGCATCTAGGATTTGGCATACACGGACATACTATAACATGTGGCTGTGAGGAAAGCAAACATTCTGTGGTAGGCTATGATTAAATTAGGACCAAAAACAGGGAACAATAACGCAGATGACCACTTCATAATGTTAGAACACATTAAACATTTTCCCCTCTGGGAAATTAAGACTCATCTAAATCACCCGGTAAATCACAGCATTTATTTGACTGCCAACAGAAAAACATATCAAATGAATATGGCGGCACAATGAAATGTTTAATGCATAATCAAGTTCACAGACAAACTCAAAGAAAATGATTGAAATTGTTTCTCCAGACTCTGACGTGGGGTCGGACTCAGAGGAGGGGGAGTCTGCAGTGGTCCTTGACCTGACGGTCGTGCCCCCGCGAGTTGTAGCCTCCACCTCCAGCGCCACGACCTCCACCTTCTTATCAGCTTTGAATATATATCTTGGCAAACATAACACGGGATGATGTACAAGGAGGGGACAGATACCTAGTGAAAGTACTATTGGTTGCTAGTAAAAAGACAATAACGAGGGCTTGGTATAAGGTGGAACGCCCAACCAAGGAGCAGTGGCTGGGTGTTGTGGAGGAGATGTATGTTAGGGAGAGGTTCACGCATGCATTGAGGATGCAGGAAGGAAAGTTTGAAGGGAGATGGGAAAAATGGATGGATTATAGAAGGAAGTGTGATGATACCACTAATATTAAAATTGTCATATTTGAGTAAGAAAAAAAAGCTGCATGGATGGATGTACCCATAAGCTGTTATTGTAGGTTTTTATGTTTTATTGTATTGTCGTTGTATGGATGGAAAATGCTAATAAAGATTAAAAGTAAATAAGACAAAGAATATGTATCTTGGCTATGGACACACCAACAAGCCAGCCGTCACGCGCAGCGCCTGCCTCCAGTCTAGCCCCTACCCTGCTGTGCGCCAGGATGAATGAGTCATGCGTGGAGCCAGGCCACCGTGCCACTACACTTGTGATGAGCATGTCACATATGATTTGGGTATTTCTAGTGTGCACATTTTAGCGATTCACATAGACGTATTCATTCACTGATGGTGCCCTTATGTGGGTGCAGTCGCCATCGCCGTCACCTCTTTGGAGTTCTATCTCGGCCAGTAGGCCGAGTAGCGCCGGATTCATTTAGGCTCGCATTACGCACAGGAGGACTGTCATTTATATGCTTACCAAAGAGCAAACAGGTCCACATGATCACATATTAATGACAATCTAATTGGTCAATTATTGCCGTTTGATGGAGTGCCTGCATTAGGTGTGTGACATATAGCGCGGAAAGGTTTTGGACAGCGCATAGGTTC
The DNA here is from genome assembly GCF_949987555.1 of Borostomias antarcticus. Lineage (NCBI taxonomy): Eukaryota > Metazoa > Chordata > Actinopteri > Stomiiformes > Stomiidae > Borostomias > Borostomias antarcticus. The sequence goes on along the minus strand of NC_140250.1, from coordinate 6,005,607 downwards.
AGTTTGGGGAACAAATCCATATCGGACCATGAATGAGCCGGTTAGAGGACACGTCTAATCTTGCATTGCGATATATGTTGGTGCTGAATTGGGCTATTAGCCTACATGATTGTGCGTTCATGAACTGTCGCTCTTATTCTCTCCGTCAAACATAGTAATTCACCGACGTACCACCTGCGTCGCCAGTTCCCCCTGTGTTCAAAGAGGGCGTAGAACACCGTGTAACTCGGTACGACAACTTGAGAGGTGTCGTACAAAAGCGCGGAGAAAGGCGACTAAATTTCCGCCCTTTCGGCTTGATAAATCGCAATGTGGGGGGGGCAAATGGCGTACGCCTGAAATCGCGAAAAAGACCGTGTAAAAGAAGGCGTACCTCAATGATAAATGAGGCCCCAGGTGATGTATTTGATAAAGAATTTGACGTCGAACTCAGGAAAACCGATGTTTCCGATACAACAGGAACGCAGCATTGCCCTGGCTTATGGGAGGAAATGCCATTGACTCTTATATGACAGAGGGGGAAGGCCTTTGTAAGTGTGCTGTAAATGACTGGTTCACTGGAATTATTATTTTATATGTCTGTGTTGTGGCAACCCAGCGGACAGGGAAGACCACACCAACACCAAACGGCAGCGGCACACATAGACCAGGGAAGCGGTTTGCAGAAAAATGGTTAGGGGTCAGCTCTTTAATTAACTTACTGTAATCTCAAACTTTACCAAAAAAAGTTGTCAAGCCATGAGGCAGCACGATGTCTGTGTCTCCCCTCTTCTCTCAAGCTTCTTTTGGCCTGTCTTTTTCAATGTCTCTGTGGGGACCTGGATTGCTGATCTGGGGCAGGTGTGCACGATCAGACCAGGGTCCCAGGTGCAGTTATTCAGCTTTCTAACCCACAGCCTGTGGGGTTCTGGGAGCAGTAGTCCCACAGCTAGCAGCCATTTTGTGGAGCAGGTGGCCATTTTGGGCTGCGATGGCCCCAGGTTGCCACGGTGTTGGTGGGTTAATTTACTCTGACGAGAGTACTCTCATATATCATATATAGCAACAAGTGCCTTTCAGAGTAGGCTGGAGAATGTCTGTAGTGCAGAAAGAGTTTATAATTATTTTCACAGCAAGTCATTTACACAGAGGTTGTTTTATTGGCCACACAGCAACTACACACCAAGACGGAAGTGAGCAGCGACAGAACACACAACACATAAAAATGCATTACAGAAATACATTACATACAAGTAAATGGAATAATGTTAAATGCATATCAATGTGAAAGCACAACAATGTCTTTATTCAAATTTCTGGGATTATAAATCACTCTTCAAAAGTAATTATCTTCAATTTCTGATGTATTGAATGTAAAGGAAGTGATTCTAAGAGCAGAACAGCTGTTACTCTCCCAGTTCTACTGTCTGATCCTAGAGTACAGTGTCTGTCTTTTTCTGTCGCCCATGTTTAGAATAGAATAGAACATGGGTTCCTAAACTGTGAGGCGGGCCTCCCCTGGGGGGCCCCAAAGAAATTCAGGGGAGGCGCGGAGGGATGGTAAAAAAAAAAAAGAAGGAAAAACATGTTTTTTATTTTTAAAATGTCTATGGTTTTTATTAATGAAATGTGATTTTAAAGGTCAGAAGATTGAAATAAATGATGTATCCTAAATTTGTGGCTAGTGCAGAGAGAGCCTCCCCCCGCAGGCATGAATGTATTGTGCGAAAACGTCATAACGTTAACTAGCAACAGGTGCCGCCGAGCTAACTTAGCTGTGTAATGTTATGGGCTAGCTAACGCTGCCTTGCAAAATGGACAAATTTGGGAGGCTGGGGGGGCGCGGGTGTGTCACTGTTTTCAGGAGGGAGGCCCACATTGATGGAGTTTGGGAACCCATGGAATAGAACGTTCATTTTGTCATGTGTAACATGTACAGGTAGCCCATATTGGAAGTCTTATTATTGCTTGTCCTTATAATATCTTATCAGCACTAATCAATCCCTCATTTGTTAACTTTTTTTTTTTTTACTGTTTACTGTCTGATCCCAGAGTACACGGTGTCTCTCTCCATGTTGCCTCTCTGTCTCTGAGGTCTGTTCTTCTTGTTCATATTCAGAGCGGCGTAATGGAGGTTTTCTTCATCTTGTTCCTGGTATAAATGGAGAAAAAACTGAATGTTTCTGATTATTTTAATACATTTTACATTGTGTCTCTCCTCACATTCTTTCCTTGCTATATGTCACACACATAGGTTTCACAATCCTGGGTGGTGGTGTAGTTTATCTTGCCATAACGACATGATAAAGATACAAAGAGAAATACATACCCCTCTGTCAGCATGACAGATGGAAGCGCTTGTCTGAGAGACTGCTCCTGAAACTAAAGGTACACAATACAAACACATTTTTCTTGGAGCTACCTCAGGAACTAGAGTTTGTGCTTAATGCCAATAGCCACCAAAAAATCACTTCTTCTCGTGTGTTATTGCATAACTGTGGCCTTCTTGAAGTGATGGAGAGGCCCTATATCAAACAAAACAGACAACTAACCTAACACGGAGGCTTACCTTTACAGTGAGGACATTTTCTGTTGTTCATCTTAAACACAATGCCAGCTAGCACTATGATAAGGATGAAGAAAACTACAGATGCTGCACCCAGGCAATACACCAAGAGAAGCAGTTCTGGCCCTCTCTCTGTGGAGATCAAGCCATACAGAAATTCAACATAGTTGAGTCGTTTATTTTACTGTACTAAAATTCAGAATAATTTGAAAGATAAGTTAGAAATGACCTTGAAAGTCCAGCTTGGTCCCGTTCCCGAACAGAATCTCCCCACATGAGGCCACAGCACAGTAGTACGTCCCAGCATCAGAGAGGCTGAGGTTGGTCTTGGGGAGGTTGTAGACACAGCTCTGTGTAGGAGACCCAGCCTCAGGACTCTTCTCACACTGACCTCTCCTGTCTCCATGGGTGTAAATGATTCCTGGACGGGATTCTCCTGAGCCATGTCTGAACCAATACACACTGTGTTCTCCTGCACAGGTCTCAGTGTGTATTGTACAGTTCAGAGTCACAGAGTCTCCTGGCTGGACTGACTCAGACACCGGCTGCTGGACAAATGTTTTGGTGTTGGACCCTGGACCTTTCACATGTATAACAATTCCCTCAGCAAACTCCATAGTATTGATATAACCAGTCACACAGTAATATGTGGCCGAATCTGACTGTTTCAAAGCCGAGATAGACAAGTGACATGTACCTTTGGCACTTTGCACTGTGAAACGAGGGTCGTCCTTAAATTCATTGTAAAAAGTGGGATTGTTGCCAAACTTAAAGAAGTTTGATACAAGTACAGGTTTATTTCCTAAGATCTGCTTGTACCAAGAAAACGTTGTTTCCATGCTGCCTTCATAAAAGCAGTTTAAAGTCACCTTGTCCCCAACACTGAGTGACTTTAACCCCCTATCCTGATGTATGGCTGGGAACAGTGTTGTACACAGCACATGATCTACAACAAAAACAAGATAATATATTACATACTGTATAGCAGATCAGGTTATCAACCAAGAATGGATTGCCTGTCTTCCAGATGCAAACTACAGTATGACCCCACTTATCCGAACCCAACGGGACCGAAGGTCGTTCGTATCTCTGAAATGTCCGGATGACTGAAACGTATGTTAAAATGCACCAAATTCAATAGGTGGTAGCCTATATACTTGTTTCATATAGACTCATAATAGACCAATAAATACCCTTAATTACTTGTGAAAATGCATCAAAATTGCAATCAAATAGCCAACTAAACTCATATAGCCTAGCCTATAATAGGTCTATAGTAGCCTATAATAAAATAAACGAATTTCCACTTGAATGCGGGCTTTGATCAAATACAGTACCTTCTCAAATGAGGCCCACGCTGTATCGATAGGCTACTGTATTCGCAGAACAAAATGGTATAGCCTAAAAACAACCCAACAACAATTAGAGCAAATGATAATCAATAAATAAATAAATGAAATGACAGACAAGTTGTCGTGTCTTAGGCTATTGTAGCCTAAAAGAAAGTCTCTAAAACAACCGATGTAGGCTAACGTGGCCTAGGCTGTGGGCTATTATTTAACAAATACAGTAGGCCTAGTAGGCTAATCTACATGCTCACAACACGTCTGTGTTCCTGAAGTCCATTAACTGGGAACGAAAAATTACTCGATGCTCATCTGCTTCAGGTTGCTGACGCGCTTTCTGGCTACCAAGGAATGCAGCTCTCGCAGCAGACTCGTTTGCATTTTGCGATCGACATTAGAGTAACAAAGAAATGAAACGGGACAGTAGGCTACAGCCTACAGGCAACATGTAGGTCTACATACAGTTCTGTTTTTATTCACAGTAGGATACAGTACTGTAATGAAAACCCCACCAGTAACCAGATAGCAGGCAAAAAAAAAAAAAGAAACGTATTTTAAGCCTGTCCGGTAGACCGGGAGGTTCGGATCTCTGAAGTTCGGATGAGTGGGGTCCTACTGTACAATGGAAAACCAATGTACAGTAAAGGTGCATTTGACAAATAATAGTACTTATATTGTTATTACAGGAACATACTGTTACAGTAAATAGATATTATATTTCCACTTACCCAATTCACCTAGAAGTAGAGCTATCACACCCAGGATGAACATGTTTGAACGTATCATCTTTGTCACACCTGTGTCTTGTCTTGAGTGGAATCAGTTTGTGGACGTACATAACTTTTGAGAAGTTAGGTTGTTTTTGATTGGCTAAGATGATTTGGTACAGTTTTGGTTGACGCCTCATTTAGGCAACATGATCCTTATCCTCACACTACTGGGTCATGTTCAGTGTGCATTAGGGTCACCCACCACAGTCGCGTACCTAGCGAAGGCACCTACAGCATATGACCTGTTTTGCTTGAAACACAACTGACATCCAACTGTCACATGACTGGCAGGATACGTAAGGGATAATCAACGAGTAGGTGTGCGTTAATTAAGCAATAAACCACGAGAGGCCGTGTGTTATAGTGATTTTATAACAGCTAGGGGCCGTTGTTAGGCACGACGCGAAGCGGCTATTTATATAACATTTCAGTTCAAGTTATACAGTAGTTATAAAGTGGGCATGCTCATTTCATCTGAAAGATCCATAGTTAGCCCCCCAAGGAGGCCTATTAACACTTAACTATTTACAAACAAGAATGCTACCTGCTGACTCAATCAAGTATCCAGATAAGCCAGTGTCTTGTTCTACATTACATTACATTACAGTCATTTAGCAGACGCTTTTATCCAAAACGACTAACAATAATTGCATAATTGGCCTAATTACTTTACCATCTAAAGGGAAGTGCACAGGGCAGGTAATGACTTTTGTCCAGAAACAGAAATTGAACCAACAGCAGCAAAATAGCTAACGTTTCAGGAATCATCAGTATAACTGCTTTAGCCAATGACAGCTACCATTAATGTTATGGAAGCTACTGCTAGTTGTGAGCTCAGGGGGTAACTGGCTATCACAGTCTTATTGTGCTGGATTAGCATCAAAAGCACTGGAACTGATGTGTCCAGGTGACAAGACTATCTTAATTTATCAGACATTATTTCATGTCATTTCAGTTCACAGCTATTTCGGTGGCATGGCTTGCTGATTCCCTCCTACTAACCAGTCCTTAAGAGAAACAAGCCAGCCCCGCCCAAAGCCAGGCTGGACCTGGCCTGGTTCTTAGTTGGCCATTGCGGCCAGGTTTCAGTTAGGCACATCACATGCAGTTACATTTCCCAGGAGGGATACAAATCCCAGGAGGGATTTCTTTACGAGAGATTGTGCATTCAGCAGTTCCAGGCTGTTGGTCGAGGGAGCTATTGGTGGAAGCAAGTCTATGTTAGAGGACGTCATGCACTGAAATCCACTCTGTGTTTTCTGTCATACTGGGTGTGCAATGGTGTCTACAATGACATCTTAGGCTTGTAAGTCTAGTGGGAGGGCATGTGTGGTTTTGATACTCTGAGGACGGTGACGAGAGTGTGGTGAGAGATAAAGGCCAGTCTTCCTGTGTTGCTTAAAGGTTACTTGTACTCAGCAACTCACACTTACGAGTAACAACTGACAATGAGGCACAATGCACCAGGAACAACAAATTAAAATATATGAGAACAACAGAGAGAGAGAGAGAGAGAGAAAGAGAGAGAGAGAGAGATAGAGACACACACACACACACACACACACACACAGAGTTACTGTAGGAAAGTTTTGTGTAGACTAGAGGCCCCTACCAAACCAGAAACCATCTCACCATACGTATGTGTAGGTGTAAGTTGGAGTATCATCACACAAAGAGGGGAACAACATCTGACCCCATAAATAGGTTGAACTAGGCAACAAACCTTTAGAAAGTCTCCATTATGACTTATCCCTTCGTGAAACAATTGTGCCCACCTTAATTTTGATCTTAATGCCACTTAGGGAGTCAATCTAAGGTTTGAATTATGAAAAGTGGTCGACACTGGTAACTTACAGTTTCCCATAGGAAGGATGACAAATTATTTCTAGGTTTCCCAAGTTATATACTGAAGTTATATGAGATTAAATATGAAGTTATACGATGTTTAGTTCTTAGTTCAGTCCTCTTTCAGAAAGTGAACGGTGTTGGTTTTGCCGTGGCCCATGTGTGTGTGGTTAGCTGCACTGAGAGATGGGAAGGGAGACTGTGGCGTAAACCGGGGGTGCAGCCTTTCTGTGTGGGGGTCTATGTTACTGTAAAACAGTCCTCTGATCGTAAGTCGGCCATGGAGCTGCTGAGGTGTGACGCAGGATACAGCTAACAGAGGCAGAGAGTCTGATGTAAGTGATTGAACTGCATGGAGTGTGTGTGTGTGCTAACAGGAAGAGAACACTTTGCATTTGTGTTGTTGAGACATGACCTCTGAACAGACATTATTCAACCCTTGGCCTATTGCACAAAATTCCCCACAAAGTTCAATTGAAAATTCTTTTTTAAATAATGGAATGAAGGTGTAGTCAAATTATGTGTTGAATGATTTATTTGAGTCAAAATCAATATGATTAAAAAGTTTTACAGAATATAGGTTATTTTAACATATAAGCAGTAATGTAAAAAGGCACACCAATAACCATTCATTTATCACTACTTGTATGAGTTTTAAACCAAGTTGGTTTAGTTTTTGGTTGAGTTTTTGCTTTCACCTGTGACACAGAGAAAGCAACACAGGGTTGACAACGTCATATTTTAGTTCATGTTTTGCAATCTCAGCCCGGAGTAGATGGTCTCTTCTTTAGTCCTTGTCTGTCCTCCTGGCCTGCCTCTCCTGTTAAAATCCACAGCAGCGTACTGCAGATCATCAACCTCTTCAACCTAAACGCACAGAAACATGAGAATTCAAGTCCTGGAGTTCACAACAAAACTATATAGTAATGAGATACATAACTCACTAGAAATGGTGCTCAGAGAGAACAGACATACGCCCATGAATGCATTTCGTTTGCTCTGTGCGCGCGCACAAGCCTGCGAGCAGGACGTTTGGTATTGGTGCATTTGTTAGGTCGAGAGCTTTATGCCAGTCCAACGTGTCTCTGTGACCTCCCCATGTCGATACATGGCAGTTTCAACTCCCCCTATTGACAATGAGTAGTGAGAATTCACTCCCCAAGTCCAAAAAATTAATGGAGAATAAATGGCTGGCCTGCTCCAAAACGGAATTTGGCGCATGCTACATCCCTCCACCTACAGTACCAGTTCAGGGGCCTCGTGGTTGAGTGTCCACCCTGAGATTGGGAGGTTGGGGGTTCGATCCCTGGCGTAGTCATATCAAAGATGATAAAAAATGGTACCCAATGCCTTCTTGCTTGGCACTCAGCATCAAGGGCTGGATTGGGGGTAGGTCCCTGCGATGTACTAGCGTCATGTCCAGTGTACTTGTACAACAACCTGCCTCATGCTAAGGAATCAGGAGATAGGTTCCTGCCCTATGGGCCACTAGGCTCGAGAACCATTGGTTCTCAAGGCTACTTACTCACACCTCTCCACCGAGTTTCACGAAAATCAGTCAAGTAGTTTTTGCGTAATCCTTCTAACAGACAAACAAACATACATCACCGAAAACATTACCTCTCGCACTGCGCTGTTGCTTGGGTGGAGGTGATGAATGTAATATTCTGATGACATGATACATGTTTGTTTGCAGGTATTTGCAATGAGAGTGCAACAAAGTGATACTTCAGAAGTCTACCTGGTTGTTAGAGTTTGGGACTGGCGTGGATCTTGCCAGGCGATGTGCTCCTTTCAGGGAAGTACATGATCATCATCATCATCATCATCATCATCATCATCACAATCATCATCATCATCATCATTATGATCAACAGTTTAACACCTTTCACGAACATATAAATGTAACATTAAACAATACCTGCACACTGAAGACATCTTTTCATCTTGTAGATAATGCAAGCCTGAACAATGATCAAGAGTAAAGAGCCTCCTAATCCCCCACCCAGGAACAACACCAGGAGACGACTGTCATCAGGAGGGTCTGTGGAGATACGAGGCACGAAGAAGTTCACCTTCATTTATCCTCCTATAGTGACATCCTACATGATAGAATCGATCGCCTAATGACGCCATGGAAATCACATAGTGACATAAGATACCAAGAATAAAGGATAAAACAACATACAGTTGGTTAACTGAGAGAACAACTTAACATTTAACATTCACATTTAATCTGGAATGGAGCAAGTGGGCATTTTAAGTGGTATTCATTCTAATGACATTCTGTACAAAACTGATATTCTGAGTCACATTGAATAAAAAATCGTAAACTGTTAGTCCATACCTGCCCTCTGCATTCTGAAGAGTAAAAATCAGTATGTCAGCTACATTCAGAGGAGTCGTAAGGGGGTGGGGGTAGGGGTTAGGATGATTCCAAGGGCCCACTACTCATAATATTTTTTTATTATAACAAGTTCTAGCCTTGGGGAGGGCAATACTATATTCTTTCATAGGGCCCATAATTTCTAGCGGCGCCCCTTTCTAAATTATATGACCTACCACAAAAGTCCAGCTTGGTCCCGTTCCCGAACAGTATCTCCCCACATGAGGCCACAGCACAGTAGTACGTCCCAGCATCAGAGAGGCTGAGGTTGGTCTTGGGGAGGTTGTAGACACAGCTCTGTGTAGGAGACCCAGCCTCAGGACTCTTCTCACACTGACCTCTCCTGTCTCCATGGGTGTAAATGATTCCTGGACGGGATTCTCCTGAGCCATGTCTGAACCAATACACACTGTGTTCTCCTGCACAGGTCTCAGTGTGTATTGTACAGTTCAGAGTCACAGAGTCTCCCGGCTGGACTGACTCAGACACCGGCTGCTGGACAATAGCTCTGTTTTTGACCTCTGTCGTGGAAAATGTCAACATATAATGTATGAAAGAGAGATTAATATACCTGAGATTATCAATATATCACAGTAGCCAAAAAAACAAATTTAAGTAAATCAAAGCTCACCTCTGAACACTAAAAATGTTCCTGTGTCAAACGTCATTACACTTAAAATTGCTTTTCCACAGATATACACAGCTGAATCAGTTGACTGTGTGTTTGTGATATTTAAGTGATATATTCCTTTGTCAATTACCACTGAAAATCGAGAGTTATTGTTATACTTGTCGTAAAGTTTGTTGGAGTCATATTTATAAAAGCTGGATATCAGTTGAGGATTCTGGCCAGCAGATTGCTTATACCATGACAGATAAGATATAATGTTTCCATAGAAGCATGTCAGAGTCACGTTGTCTCCCAGATGAGCATACTGAAGCGCTGTGGGTTCAGTCTTACTGTGCAGCTTACCTGGAATGCAGAGAGAAATAGGTGTTGGACACCTTGCCTTTACTCTTATACTTTCCATTCATAACTCATACAACACTGCACATATAAATCCTTATTTTGTTAGTTTTTTCTTTCCCATGATGATTATCATGAGTTTGAGAAATTAGCTCAGAAAGTGACGCATCCCACATGTCTGACTGCTAAACTGTTCTTATCCAGATGCAACATGAGACGAGGACTTACAGGTTTTGAGGAGGAGGATCAGGACCAGATAAGAAATGAACATCCTTCAGCAGATTCTCTCCAGACTCTTCTGGTAAAACAACATGTGTGCTACGAGGGTCAGGAGACAAACTGACAGCATCAGCAGAAAATATGAATCTACCAACGTAGGTTTGGGGTGTCTTGTGGCTGTTTAAAGAGGAAGTGATGCTTTCACACCTTACAGACAGATACAGTACAATACAGTACATACCTGAATACAGTGTCACAGATCTCAGTGACTTCTGTATCTTACTTTAGATGTATCAGCTTTTACATTTAACAAGATGGACACTTCTATCATTTTATGGACAAATAAATCATATGAAGTTACTGATTTGTAGTATTTTGCATTTGGGTCAGTGCAAGGAGCAACAGCTGCATACAGGATGTTCTCTATTGTGATTTAGGATGTCTGAATTTATAATGTCTGTATTTATCAATGGGCTGTGCCATCATTTATAACTTCATTTATACTGTAAGTTCAGTGTTACTGCTGGTGCTAATTTAATACAATAAAGCTTTGACAGTATTAGATGAAATGCATAAACCTTGAAGATATTGGAAGAAAAAGTTTAATGGAACAGATTTTATATAAACAAGCAGCTGGAGAGAAATGTAGGTGATTCATATACAGTAGCATTTATTAAAACATATTCATTATAAGTGTATGTACAGTCTCGGTAACACATCAAAACATATTCCATTATAAATGTACAGTCTCAGTAACACCCTGTGGAAATCCTTGGTACTAATCAGACCATCATTGCACCGGCTTGCATACTGTACATCTCTAGGAGGAGGTGTTTACATTTCCAAGGCAATGGTATTCTAATATAAATTATATAATAGACCAACTATGGCAATGACGTACTGAAGGGATAGTCCACAGTCTGATAACAGTCTGATAACACAGACAGGTTGAAAGTCAAGGTCAAAGCAGAGATGGAGCTTCATACACCATGAAGTTGGGGCACAACTTCCTGTTTTGACTCATTCTAGATTAGTTGGTTTCGTCTCTCGGTTCCCTCCTCTGTTTCCTGGGCTGGGTGGTCTTCTTGTCAGTGAACTTCAAAGCTGCGTAGTTCAGGTTAGCGTCGTCATGGTCCTGTGGGGATGGAACAGAGGATTTCAAGAACTCACCACTTACTATAATACTGATGGTGAAAACATGGTCATACTGCAGCATGGTATTGTAACAGGTCATTATTTGTCAAATACACTATACAGGTACTTGGGTAGAGGCCGTGTGTTCACAGCAGACCACAGGCCATCTCACTGTAGCAGTTTAGGAGCTTATAGCTCTATGGAAATCTGACTATTACTTGGTATAATTTATAATTATACCACGGTTATCACAACTATGAAGGAAACTGGATTTACTACATTAAATCAACTCGTATGGGCCACCACCCTGTCTGTACAGGGAAACGGATAACCTATCAATAGTCTAATTTATCAATCTCAATCTGAAAGAGGAAGTCTTGTGAAGCGGGCAAAACTTCACCTTCTGCTGCAGTAGATACAATTCACCTTCAGCTGACCTGTATTAGGCCACTGTGTGTATGTAAATAGCCATGCTGAAGTTGGGTCCATGTAGGGAACTTTCTGGGATGGATCCTTGCTACCCATCAGTAAATAAGTTGACCAGAACAAGTGCACATGACAGGTGCAGTTGCTTAATGGACATAAGATCTTCTGTCGTCAAGGCTATGGTCTAATCTTGACCTGGCCAGTGACCAGGTTGTTATTTCTATGCCTGATTGCATTCTTCTATTACCTGATACCCACACCAGATCCAGCTTATGACGTTGACATGACCTAAATAAGACACAATTCTGTATGCCAGGGAGTGCTTCTTCTTGCTGCTCTCTTCCTGACACGCTCTTCCCTGATGCTCTAGCGAACAAAACGTAATGTATTGTATCTGCCTTAAGTCTAAAGCTCAAGGCTATTGTAACTCAGTATGCCTCTGTTATTAAACACCAACGTCTATGATGTCCTAGTGGAAGCCTTTCTCTTTGTCTGGAACAGAATCGATTTACTAGGGACCATCTGTGAGACAAATATTTCCATCACTTGACTCAAGCAAGTGACCTAAAAGAACCGTTGATGACGCTACAAAGACGTGATCAAAGCATTTAATATTTATTGAAATATACTAATCAATTATCAAGATAATATGAAAACACACAATTCAATAATAGATGGAAACACAAATGCGGCAATATGGAAACAAAGCAGGAGGGAAAATGAATGATATAAGATTGCAGCCTGTCCTAATTTTCTAAGCTCAAAACAACATTAGCACCACAAACCACATCAACGAGAACTTTCGGCTGGACCTTACAGTTTGTGTGTGCGCTGGCTCGGCTGGGCAGCTCTCGTTGGGTTCTCGAAGACCCACGTAACCAGCGTTGTTGGTTTTGTTGCAGGGCATCACACGTCGGCTCTTTCGATGCAGCTTCACGGTTCGGCTGTTTGGCGAACTTTGGGAGTCGCAGAGACGCAGGATTCAGACTTGGTGCTCAGTACAGTACAGTCTATTCCGGCGCTGTTTGGTGTACAGCCAACCAAAATGCCAACCCTGTCCATGGGTGTCCCTCAGGGCTCCATTCTTGGTCCAACTCTATTCAAAATTTACATAAATAATGTTGCTCATGCTGCTATCAACTCACTCATCCATCTGTATGCTGACGACACCATCCTGTACACATCTGGTCCCTCTCTGAACACTGCCCTGGCTTCCCTGCAACACAGCTTCAACAGCATTCAATACGCCTTCTCCAACCTTCATCTTCTTCTAAATACCCAAAAAACATTTAAGTCGATTTCCGTGCCTTCTTTCACTGAAAGAAGGCGCAAAAATCTAGTTTTATTTGGATTTGTATGGGTAAGTACGGTGGCCGACGCATGCAAATCCGGAGCACAACGTCAAGTTAAAAAAAACACAAACGGAAAGTTCAAACACAACAGCAAAGTTAAAAAACACAACAGCAAGTCAGAAAACACAACTGCAAATCGGAAACACAAATGCAAGACAGAATACACAACAGCAAGAAAACACAATCGCAAATTGGAAACCATGATTGCAACTCCCAAAAACACAACAACAATAACCAGAAATCACATTAGAAATGTGTCAACCGGAAAGGGATTTACTACTTGTTGAATCTGATTGGGCAGCTATAGTGTCAATAACAGTGGGAAATATGCGGGAAGTAATACTCTAATTAATTTTAAATGCTAAGTTTATGACTGGGTTTAAGAATGGAGGTATTTTTCTCCCACATGCAGGAGGTATCTTGCCTCCTGCCAGGTTGTTATCTTGCCTCCTGCCAGGCTGTTGTTGTAAATAAGAAGTTCTACTTGCCTGGATACTTGCCTGGATAAATAAATGTTGATTGATTGCTGATGAGCTAGCTAATTGTCATTGATGTCATTTCAAATATTGGACGTTTTTATCTATAGCTAGTGACCTTTAGTAGGCTGGTGGCCTCTAAGTAGTTTGCACAAAACAGCTGATCAGGCATAACGTTACGATGCATAGCCAGGCTCTTGGCTAGTCTAATGTGACACCTAGATTTACCCTGGCTTATAGAAGCAATCGCCACTGCTACTACTACTAATACTACTACTACTACTACTACTACTACTACTACTACCAGGAGAGGATTCTCATCTGGGAAACAAAGTCATCATCTTCAATGTCAATCATGGTCTTATTCTCAAACGGTATCTTCTCACATGAGGCCATAGCACATTTGTAAGTCCCAGTGTATTGTGTAAAGATCCATATATTAACACAAGACACTTAGATTTACTTAGTTCCTCTACTAAAAGAGACTTACAGGTTTGGAAAGGGACGGCCTTGACCAGATGAAACCTGAACATCTTTCAGCTTCCCTCCAGACTCTCCTGGTTAAACAGTACTTGTGTGATGAGGGTAAAGTGGCTTACATACAGAGTAGGAAGTTTATCTGGCCCAGCACAGAGGTGCTACACCCCTCCCCTGAGTTTCATGAAAATTGATCAAGTAGGTTTGTGTAATCCTGGTTCAAAAAATTAAAGGAGGTGAATGGCCGGCTGAGGATGGGTGGCTCGTGGACCAGACCATGATTCGGATCCACTCCAAAATTGAATAGCTTCTAAGTTGAACCATGGTACACACTTCCACTGAGTTTTGTGAAAATCGATCCAGTAGATTTTGCTTTATCCTGCAGACAAACAAACGCACCCACACACGCCACCAAAAACATTGCCTCTCGCCCTGTGCTGTCGCTGGGACAGAGGTAATGACACTCACAACCGACAACCATGTTTTCTTACTTCCGCCCCAGCAACAGTGTCAGGGCGAGAGTTAATGTTTTTGGTGGCGTGCACCCGTTGGCAGGATTATGCAAAAACGACTATACGGATTTTCATGAAACTTGGTGGAAGGATGTACTGTAGTATGGGCTGACTAAGGCCTGATTCATAGTCGACGTAAACAACGCAAGCTACGTTGTGAACGCAAGCTCCAACATGACTCGAGAGCTTGCGTTCTGTGTTTTGTGGAAACGCAAGGAATTGCACTATTGCTCGCGTCAAGTGACAAATTTCGGCATGACACACGCAAGGACGCAACGAGATCTTGCGTGGCCTTGCGAATGTCGTTTCTTTTTGTCTTGACTTGGAAAGAATCTTCTGGAGAAAAATGCAGTTTAAACCAAATTTATTGAACACGCCAAGCAGGTCAAATTCAGGCAATGCTACCGTACTTTACTCGGTGGCCGGTTTATATCCTTGGCTTCAGGCCAGGTCTCACATGACAAACAAATTTGCATACAAGGGAGGTACATTTACAACTAGTCTTGTAATTGGTCAATAGGTGTCACTGGGCTCTGCCCCCCTCCGGACTGGGGGCAGTCTTAGGGTTCTCCTGTGTCCTGCTTTGATCACCTGTAGACTTCCTGACTTCTTCTTCAGAGGTGCCATCTCTATTGTTCCTCAGGGGCAAAGGAATGTTGACTCAGGAAAGGACATGTGTTGTCATCTAGATGTTAAACTAATTAAGTTAACCAAGTTCCTACTGCAATGAAGTTGCTTGTAATTACAGAGTTCTATCTAAAATTGAGTTTATTCATTATTCTTAGTAAATGATTACTACCTGAGAGTAATCCAAATGTATTGATGTAATACCGTATAAAAATATACTACACGAAGCTTGCGTTGCTTACGCTTATGTAGTTTGCGTCGACTATGAATCCGGCCTAAGAATCCATTAAATTTCTGAGCGGATCTGAATCAGGGGGTGGGTCCACAAGCCGCTCAGAGCCGGCCATTGACCTCCATTAATCTTTTTGGACTAGGATTACACAAAAACTACCTAACCGATTTTCATGAAACTCGGTGGAGCATGGGCCAATTTATAAGCCATTAAATGTTGGTGCAAATCCAAATCACGGGGCAGGTCCATATGCCTGCCAAATATGGCTGGCTAATTACCTCCATTTGCCTACCAAACACGGCCGGCCATTCACCTCCATTCACTTTTTAGGACTTGAAAAAGAAAAAATCCCAGAGATACAGGGTTTGGACTGACGTAAAGCTTGAATGCAGCGATACCAAACATGTCCTGCTTGCATGCACGTGCGCGCGCACAGAGCCACAAAATGCATTCATGGGCGGAGGTCTGTGCTCCCGATTCATGTTCCAGCTCATACTGATACTGACGTATCAAGTCCTGACATGACTATGCATTGACCACATCCGTGCAGCTCCCCCCCGAAAGGCAGCACATGCCCTCATAAGGAGAACATGATTAGTGTCTGAGGTAGGGGAGGGGCTAAAGACCGACGCATCACTTCCTGGTGTGAGAGAGACAGGAAGGAGTAGCTCAGTGTTGTGTGAGGTCTGCTGAGGTGAGCAACAAGGGCCCTCTCTTTGGCTGCACAGCACTGATTGGGATGTACAGATGTGGGAACATAAGAATGTAACTTGACCCGCGGTATTCTAACAGGCGCTTTACGTCATTCCGCACCACCGCTCGCCTGCCCATAGGGGCGCAGTAATACCACTCATTGACCCATTGCTGTAGCTCATCTCGCACATTAGATGAGCCTACCGTTCTCAAACTCCTTGTTCTCTGTCTGGTTGTAATTTAATTATTACGAACAAAGCCTATCTATTTATAGTTTCTATCTCTGTAACTGTCGCCGGGTCTATATCTGTTAACTGTCGGGACAAGTAGAAGTTTAATACATTAGGCTGAGTGTTCTCATATGGAACATGGCATCAGGACGAATAAGATGGCTAACGGAGATGACCAGAGATGTGTTTGAAATGGTTCACTCACTCCCTCCCTATTACCATGGATGTATTGAGTGTGACTCATAGTGAACTACATGGGGAATGATTTAACAGTTTTGGGACACTACATGGAATATAACTGCGTAAGATATTCATGACTCAAACAAGCAGACGCGCCGATCACTGATGGCAGCAGGTTGAAATATCAGGTAGTATTCAGGTTCCATGTTTAGTTGAATGATAAATCCCATATTAATGGTTGGAATTCTAATGATTTGCAAGTGTGATTTTGTCAACTTTAGTGCTGTCTGCTAATAGCAGGCTGTGAAGCTGCACGATAGTACCGTCTTCTTCACTTCTCCTTCGGTAAAACATGACACCGCTGTGTTGTGGTATTGTGGAGGGCTTAGGCAGAAGCAGGAAGAGAAACCACTTTTGCCCCATATAAGTAAAATAATGGTCTCATAAGCATTTTCAATTGTAAAATTGTGTTCACTTGTTTTAGTTTGCAAACATATGCAATTTTCTTAGCATATCTACTGGCTACATGATAACATAGGTTTCAAGTTTCGTGCGAGCAAGTCGTGCCTGCAAGCCAGGGAGAAATGACAGGAGACCGTGGCGGGGCTTAGAACCAGAGGGGTGCGCGAGTGACATTTGGGCAGAATGAACAGGTGAAATGAAAGCTCTCGAAGAGATCTTTCTAATGCTATTGGTCAGCTTTGTATGTAGTTTTAATGTGAAAGATGCATCTTGAATGCAGTCAAGACAAATTATTTTGCCTCTTAACTTTTGTCAAACCCCCTGGTTCCAGTCAATTGGATTATAGGCTATAGGTACAATGACGTTACCTTATGAACACAAATAGCTTAACCTATAGGCCTACATAAAAACAATAGCCTAAAACCATGTTTATTTACAATGTATTTTCTTTCATTGATAGCATGCCAATAGTTAGGGTGAGGAACGACGCGCGGTCTCTTTAGCCCTGAGACCATCATCAGGCAGGCAGCTCAGGAGGTCGTTGCTATATATATTATTATGATATTATGTCTAATAATACATTCGTTGAAAGTACACAGGCTGAACTTCTATACGGAATTGGACCGAGGAGTGTTCTCATATGGAACTAAGCTGCACACGCCCGCCCGCGACAAGAGCTGAATTGTAGTCAGCTTTCCCCGCTGCGCGCAGGAAGCGTGCGTCCCCCGCTGATCCGAGCGAGAACGCAGGCGGAATGTCGCTCCCCGTCTGAAACGGCCTTGACTCCTGGAATCCCAAGGTCTTTCATATTGAAATTCTCTTGATGGTCTGGTAAGTTGCGAGACGTGTTAAGGGAGTGCATCAGTCGTGATCCTTGACAGTAGGCTACCAGCCTGCGCTGCGCTCAGCACAAAGTTGGATGAATGGATGGACTTATTGGAATCGTGGAAAATGTTTATTGCGCTCTAAAATCATGAAAGCATAAATGTAAAAATGCAGCAACAGAAGTAGTCTAGCTGAGATGGTGGTTTAAATGAATGGCAACACATAAATTGAGACTGGTGATAATGCTGATAATCTACAGTAGGGCCTACCTCTGGCTGAGTTCATGGTTACAGCCATTCATCTCTTACACATGGGCCTATACAATACTTGCACAATCTACTTTGGACGTTAAATCCATCTATCAATCAAACTAGCGAATTCAATGGCCGGTCATGGCAAAGCACCCGCTAACGCAGGCTACCCCCCTCCCCACGATCCAGGGCTAGGAAACCGGTTCATCCAGTTTATTTGAATATAAAAGAATTTGGGGGGGGGGGGTTACAATAGTCTAGTCCAGGTTCGCTGGCGAGTGACGAGCTAGTCAGATGGCGCATGCATGTGTGGACATTGTAGGCCGATTCTGTGAAACCTAAAGAATAAAAGTAGGCTACGTTCAACATTCATTGGAGTGGTCCAGTTGGATAGGCTAGTCTAATCTAAATAAATTGAGGACCTGTATTTTCAGTGTTTGCTGGTAGCGAATGAATGCCACAGACATACAGGGAGGAAATCTATTCGTTTCATTGTTTCATTGTTTGTGCTCTGTATGCACAAGATAGTTAATGTTCGGATATAAATGGCAGTATAGCGGGAAAAAACCCTATCAAAGGCCAAGATTAGAAGGGATTTGAAGATGTAATTGGTCATTTTAAATGGGCCTACTTTATCTTTTGATGCCTATTTGAACGGACTGCATCGATCAATGCAATGACTCTCCATGTTTTTAAGTTTTACCCTTTTCATCAATAAAACATCATTTTTACAACCATGTCTCATTGATTGGGAAGGCATTTAGAGCTGCCGGTCTATTAGCCTACATTCGGACTCAGAGGATGACATAACTGTTTGTTGAGAAACAATTGCAGGCTGGCCTATATAAAGAAATACCACAATGCATGTAGTCTAGATATATTACATTATGTTTAGGCTATAGCCTACACTTTATGGTAGACTGCCCTCTCGCTCGCTAAGCAGGCTACATTGTGGCTGTTTTGTTCATCGCAGAAGCCTATAGCCTAGGCTACACATTAAAAAAATGTTTTTTTTTATATAGGCCTAGAAGGAATCAGAATATGTGGAAATTTTATTTTAGCCTATTTTAATACAATTCAAATTCTGCTTGGAGGGAATTATTTTCAACGGACATTATGACCTGAGTATAATTAATAATTATCTAAGTTAATATAGGCCTATGAGAACGCTTTTTACGATAGGCTAGGCCTATGCGTCTTGTGATTGTTCTGTAGCCTAGGCTACAACTTAAGGCTTATTTGGCCCTATTGAATTAATTTAAGCCTACTAGGCTACTCATTATTATCGAATTATCTAGTTGATATATGAATAAAACAATAAGCCGTTTTAATGGCTATGGGCTACTAGTTGTAACTATACACGACTTGATGCGCTCTGCTCTTATACGCACGGTTGAGGCGGCAGCTCAAATACACTTCGCACATATCCTCTGCTATAGCCTCTCACAGACAGCTAGGTGCACTTCATGCATTGGTAGACAGTTCTGCAGCTTGTCTTCACCATGCAGGTATTTTGGTGGGGGTATTCTTCTGTGGACACTGCGAGGGGCGCAGCCGGTGGCTGTTTGGACGCCAGAGCGCGCAGCTCTTCAGCCAACTGGAGGATGTCGCGTCTGGGGAGGCTCTGCGTCTCTCCACCAGTCCCCAGCGAGTCCAAGCTCCCCCAATGAATAATACTTATTTATAATAGCCTACGTAGCGCGAAACTGTGCATATAATAGGCTGTAGCCAGCGCGAAACTGCGCATTCCCTATAGCCGTTCATGGAACGAATGGCGGCCGGTATAAATAAATAAAAACATACACGATATTTTCTTATTTGAATGATCTTGAATATATATATATTCAAGATCATTCAAATAACAAAATATTGTGTATATTGTGCATGTGAAGGCACTCACTGTCAAACCTGCCGCTATCTATGCACAAGATAGTTAATGTCCGGATATGATTGGCAATGAGTGATCTTTACTCATGGCGACTATGTCAATTTTGTATGGATCCACAAGTCGATCAAGCTTATTTTTTCTTTGTATCGTGCTGAAGCCATATAGCCTACTGCGCTCAGACTTGGCTACATTAGCTGGTGCCCTGTCTTCAAATTTACTTCCGGGGTTTACGAGTAGCCTACCAGTTGAATGCGTTCCAGTCATGGAGGTATAATATAACTGGAGACGGCATTGAAAATGGCTGCCTATTCATTTCAATGAAAGTTGCTCACCGGCGCATGAAGCCATTTGACGTAGTGGCCAAAGCCCGGTATTGCAAGTCAAATCAAGGCATGCGGCCCAAGAACCCTTATTTCCCATGTTAGTGGATGATGATAGATAGGGCTAGAAAAGGAAAACAAAATTTTTCTGGGTATCATTCAGCATCAGAGACCAATCTTATCAATATAAACTTTTAGTTTTAGGGGTTTGGGGGTTTTTGAAGCCACCAATACCTATATTGAGCCATTTAAACATGTGCTGTGCACGAGCCTCGGGGACGCGCTGGTCGCGCGTTCGTGAGTCCTGCGAGCTCGGGAAAGCACGTGACCATAGGAAGACCCGCCCTACTCTGCCTCTGATTGGATAGGAAGTCATGTAATGACGTCGCTAACATATGCTTTAGCAATGAAGCTTATGATCATGCTAATCATAGATATGAACGTATGTCTATGATGCAAATGATCATGACATGTGGTTACTTTAGGACATCGTTGGAAAAGATCTAGAGGGTAAGTGGGTCAATGTTGAATAACTTAGCTAACATTACCTAATGTTACATTTCTTTATATTAACATCAACTATATTGATAGGCTAGGGAGCTATGCTAACGGTAGCTAATGCTAACGGCTTAGGGATAACGTTAGTTAGTTAATGCTAACGTTACGTTCGGAGGTCTCAGATGTATTTCAATTTTAACAATGTTGAGCATGATCAATGTGACATTGTTCATACATTGATTACAGTCTGTAATCTTGTCTGGCATTATTTAGCTATAGTGGGCTGATGCTTGCTGCTGCTACTATAGCATTTGCCACATTATACATCAAATTAATCAAGCATAGTGTTATTACCTGAAGGCATTATTACCATTGCAAGTAAGCATGCCATGTATATGCCATGCCTGGAAATCAAATTAATAGTGTAATTATTCCCCATCATAGCTCATTGTACACTGATATAATCATTCTCCTTGCCTTTGCTAATACTCATCTCTTTTATCAAACTTTGTGCTAGGAAAGAAATCTGGCTGTGATTCGTCACTAGTGCTCATCCAGGCTGTTGTCATCTCCCGCCTGGACTCCTGCAACTCCCTACTTGCTGCCATCCTGCAGCGTTGGCCATCAGACTCCTGGAGAAAGCTGCTGCTAATCCCGTGTTCAACGGCCCCATGCTCTTCCACAAAACTTCCCTACTCTGTTCTCTGCACTGGCTCCCTGCGCTGTCCCATCCAGTTTAGGACTGTGGTTCGAGCCTACAGGGCAAATGAACAGCTCCCTCCGACCTCCAGGCTGTGGTCAAGCTCTGCTGCCTTGAGGTGATTGGTTCCCCAGTTGCTCCAAGCCCCCCTACGGCAGATTGGCGTGGCCATGGCTTTTTTCTGTCCTGGCCTCACAGTGGTGGAATGAACTGTGCACTGATGTCAGAACAGAGCCAATAATACACACTGTTCATAGTGAGCCTAGTTATTATTGATTAACTTGGACTGTTTCCTCTCTCCTTGTCAGTCATTAAAATATGTTCAGTGTTTCACAATACTGATGTATAACATTTCATTATTTTGTCTCAGACCATTTCTGAAACAATCATCAGTGTCAGTATACATTTCCCTCCAATGTTATTGCTTGCCCATTTTTAACCATTTAACTACTAGACTGTACAAACGAATTGCACAACTATAGTATTTTCTAGGTATAGCCTACTTCTCCACTTTCTCTTAATGTTGGTATGAAATGGCAGTCAAACTATGCAATGATGTTCCACACTGTTTCCACCCAAATTCCCAACAAATGTGGCCACCACACTGTTCAGGACATTCACAGGTCTTGCTCTCAGGGATCGGTAAAAGAAAGGGACATGGTTCCTCCATAATGTGCTAAGGCTCTGCTTAGATCAAAGGCTTGGTCATCAGAAAATATCACAAAGACAGTGATCACAAAACAATTAAAAACATGTCACCAGTGTATGCCTTAACCCTAGTCAAATTTATAGTATGTGTGAACCATATACATGGCAGTAAACAGATCTTGAGTCATACAAACTGGAGGATGCTTGACCCATACAAACTACTTTAACTCAATTTCAATAAACAACTCCAAAATATGGCAGACAGAAGAGCTGAGCAGACTTGGTAGATGACTGGATGATCTTACAGAGAACCAAGGGAAATTGACTGGTATTAATGCTAAGAGTAATGAGGGATGAGGTGCAGCTGGGCAGAGTGGAGACAGGTGGCAGGTGATGCAGGAGATGGGAAGGTGAGTAGGCAACAACCAAGCATGAACAGGAACTGGACCACTGGCTCCCCTTGACTGTCCAACCCATCCATCAGCGCCAGCAGAGTGGACACGATAGAGCCAGAGAGAGAGAGACAAATGCAACGCAAGGTTAGTTTAGTTCCAATCGCCCATGTGCAACATCAATCAAGTACGCAGCCAAGCTGAAGAACCGAGTTACATCAGAGGCGGAGCGAGGCGGTGGCTCCGTGACAGACAGGCCTCACCTGTGTATCTGGTCCTGTCTGCTGGAGCATACTGGGGCCAGCCGGTCTATCTTGTGGAAGAAGATGAAGGAGGGTCTCATTAGGTTGACCTTGGGAGAGACCAACAAACAGCCATCACAAGCTCTCAGTCAACACTGAGGATGATGGTCAGGTGTCCTGTCCAATAATTATACCCCCCTCCCCCCACCGCCACAGTTGCCCCATTGGCTAACCTGGTCAAAGAGAAGGCAGAGCTGATTATGTGTTCTGATTCACCAACCCACTTGCTAAGGCAGTCAGCTCCTTTCCTTATAGACACCTTTGTGTTTCCCTGCCTACACTCGTTAGTCTGCACCCGCGCCACTGGGGTCTTGCCTGTACTTGGGGGACTGTAGATCAGAGCACTACACATCTGTAGGTGGGGGGGGGGTTGGGGGGAGTGGGGGGGGGGTTGGGGGGAGTATGTGAAAAACAGGGACTTCACAAGACAGCTCAAATTAGACAAGACAGCTTAAATACGGCTGGGTCTTCATATGTTTACTGGAGCAACGTACTGTAGTGTGGTCTCACCTAGGAGGTTCTTCTATCAGGTGATCGAACACAGAGGGGTTGCTCTGCTTCCTGTTCACTGACTGAAAAAGCAATCACAGTGGGATTTAGTGACATCATTATGCACATCAGGAATTCATTATCTCATCTAGTCAGTCAAAAAATGATTTTATCCTCACCAATAGGTGGCGCCTCATATCACTGCATTTATCTTTTAAAACAGCAAACACTATGTGTAAATAAGGTTTTAAACTTCATCAACATCATTATAAATAATCAGCCCCTATGGCTGGATACAGGCGCAGCAGAAGTCGAGGGTGACAGTACTAGGTTTTTAGCTGGCAGGTGCCCGTCAGGCTCAGTGAATATCTGGTTGAACTGGTTTAAACTCTGTCCTCAGTATTAGTACTGCCCATGTGCACAATTGATTCGCTAGCTTTTCATTGGGATAGCTGGTGGCAGTGTTCTAGAAAGGTGGTCATGTGCGTTCCTAAGTCAGAGGACCCGGGTTTGAACCCAGTGTGGGCAAGTGTGGTGGAATCAATACACCTGTTACAATCGCAGGAATTTTATGGGAAGGAAGGGGCTTCTTTTTTCTTTCTTTTTTTAAAGGTTTTGTACCTTCAATATTAGACACTTAAGCAAACAGAAAAACACAAAACACAACTATAAAAGGCCTGGCTTGGTTTAAAGCCCACTCACCACGTCAAGGTGCAGGCCAAGAGTGGGGACACGACAATCACTAACAGACAAACCCTGACAAATACACATGTAAAGACATGTAAAGAAACACGTAAAAACATATAGACTATACATATAGGAGTAGGGAAGTTGTGTGGAAGAGCATGGGGCCGTTGAACACGGGATTAGCAGCAGCTTTCTCCAGGAGTCTGATGGCCAACGCTGCAGGATGGCAGCAAGTAGGGAGTTGCAGGAGTCCAGGCGGGAGATGACAACAGCCTGGATGAGCACTAGTGACGAATCACAGCCAGATTTCTTTCCTAGCACAAAGTTTGATAAAAGAGATGAGTATTAGCAAAGGCAAGGAGAATGATTATATCAGTGTACAATGAGCTATGATGGGGAATAATTACACTATTAATTTGATTTCCAGGCATGGCATATACATGGCATGCTTACTTGCAATGGTAATAATGCCTTCAGGTAATAACACTATGCTTGATTAATTTGATGTATAATGTGGCAAATGCTATAGTAGCAGCAGCACGCATCAGCCCACTATAGCTAAATAATGCCAGACAAGATTACAGACTGTAATCAATGTATGAACAATGTCACATTGATCATGCTCAACATTGTTAAAATTGAAATACATCTGAGACCTCCGAACGTAACGTTAACCCTAAGCCGTTAGCATTAGCTACCGTTAGCATAGCTCCCTAGCCTATCAATATAGTTGATGTTAATATAAAGAAATGTAACATTAGATAATGTTAGCTAAGTTATTCAACATTGACCCACTTACCCTCTAGATCTTTTCCAACGATGTCCTAAAGTAACCACATGTCATGATCATTTGCATCATAGACATACGTTCTGATTAGCATGATCATAAGCTTCA
Source organism: Borostomias antarcticus (assembly GCF_949987555.1). Taxonomy (NCBI): domain Eukaryota; kingdom Metazoa; phylum Chordata; class Actinopteri; order Stomiiformes; family Stomiidae; genus Borostomias; species Borostomias antarcticus. The sequence continues at coordinate 5,980,833 of NC_140250.1, read as the reverse complement.
TTGCTAAAGCATATGTTAGCGACGTCATTACATGACTTCCTATCCAATCAGAGGCAGAGTAGGGCGGGTCTTCCTATGGTCACGTGCTTTCCCGAGTTCGCAGGACTCACGAACGCGCGACCAGCGCGTCCCCGAGGCTCGTGCACAGCACATGTTTAAATGGCTCGATACAGGTATTGGTGGCTTCAAAAACCCCAAAACCCCTTTGAATTAAAAGTTTATATTGATAAGATTGGTCTCTGATGCTGAATGATACCCAGAAAAATTTTGTTTTCCTTTTCTAGCCCTATCTATCATCATCCACTAACATGGGAAATAAGGGTTCTTGGGCCGCATGCCGTGCAATACCGGGCTTGGCCTGAAAGCCCATGGTGGCTTCAATGCGCCAAGCTGATCCTGGGGGCTTGGTTCCAGTAACAAAACGCAAAACCCCCACGTTCACCACATCTTTACTAACAAATATATTTACAATACTGTTATTTTGCGCATTTGACCTAACAGCCACCACGTCTTGACCCGACGTCAGTTGCCGAGATAGATAGGCTACTGTAGGCCTAGATATAGGTGTTCGTAATAATTAAATTACATCCAGATGGAGAAAACATGTGTTTGAGAACAAGGTAATAATAACAATTAAACGTTATTTGTATAGCACCTTTCATACAGATAAATTCAGCTCAAAGTGCTTTACAACAGAGCATTTAAATTAAAGAATGTGAAACTTAATGATGCTTCATTCGTAGACTATAGGAGAAAAACAGAGCCCAGCCTGCTAAATCTACTCAAAGACGCCACCTGGCGGTGGTGCATCACTAAAACGAAATAACACCCGTCTGAAATCCCACGAGATTTCCAACGGGATTTCCCTGCCAAATACCGCGACGTGAAATGCTGCAGCATGTGACATTTCTAACTTCCCACATCTGTAACAGCTGCTGTGGTGCTTTCTGTGACAAAATGAATGTTGATCGTTCTTAGGTTCTTTACAAATGCATCAAATCTGGCTGATGTATCTTTTCCATTATCTTAATATTTGTGGATATCAAGGATAAGAATATGCCTACTGAGAATGTGCCCATTAGCAGATTTACTGTTTACAAAATAAAGTATTTACATCGTATTACATATAGAAACAAGTATGTGTGTGTTTGGGTGGGTGGGTTGGGGGGTACTTTGAAGGATGGAGGGTTGCTGGTGCTGACAAGTAGTTATTTTCCACTGAGGTAACACCTTGTGTGCTGGGTTTCTGTTGAAGATGAGAACAACTGCAACACAGGAAGACCAGCCTTCAGTTCTCACCACGACCCTCACAGCATCAAAACCACAACAAGACTTCACATCAAACAACACGTTTGTATTTTCCATTGCATACAGCACCAACACATGACAGCACACAGAGATACTCATGAATGCATTCACATATGAATTGCCTTGCACCAAATGCAAGGTAATGAAAGGCTCATATACTGTACTGTATGTCTATATTAAGAGATGTGCAAACCAAAATGTAATAAGTCCAGTCCAACAAAATAAAAATCTTCAGATTATTAGCATTGGTCAACTATTGCATGAAGAATGTTGTTTTTGTCTTACATTTATTTTAACATTGAGTGCTGTCAGTGTTCTCTCACAGTGAGGTCGCAGTGACATCACAACTGTTGTGGCCCCTACAGGCTGGTCTGATACTTGCTCACTCAGGCAGCAGCAAAGTCTAATCTGACAGACATTAGCTATAGTAAGCTAAGGCTACATGATGCAAAACCATTAGAACATTACAGCTGAGCATTGAAAATCACTCTTACATACTCTTATGACCTTTCCATCACTATTGGCAGTACAGCGCTGACGCCAACTCGGCCTGCGAGGAATCTGAGCATGACCCTGAATGACCAACTGTCTTTCATGGAAAACATTGAATCAGTCAAATGCTCCTGCATATTCCTGCTCTTCTACAGCATCAAGAGGATTTGCTCTTTCCACACTGACGAAATGGCGCAGGTGCTCGTCTCGCCTGGACTACTGCAACTCCTTCCTTGCTGGGGCCCCGAATGGGCCATCAAACCTCTGGAGCTTGTCCAGAAAGCTGCAGCTTACCTGGTGTTCAACTGACCCAAGTTCTCCCTCACAACTTCCCTTCTCCGTTCTCTACACTGGCTCCGTATAGTAGCTCAGTACTAGCCTACAGAGCAATGAAAGGAAAGGGTCCCTCCTACCACCAGGTCATGATCAAGCCCTACACCCCCGCACAAACACTTCACTCTGCTGCCTCAAGCAGACCTCTTGCAATGTCACCACTCTTTTCTGTCCTGGCCCCACAGAGGTGGAACAAACTACCCATCTATTGTTTGTATTGGTGATGCAGTTATCTCATGTAGGCCTCATGTAAGAGTTGACAAAACTAAACTGAGTTGAAGATAATACATTGATAATAATAATGTAGCGAGTTCTAGGGTTAGAACTATGACTATGACCGGTATAATTTATGATTATACTGCGGTTCTCACAAATATGAAGGAAAATGGATTTAATGCATTAAATCAACTCGTATATGGGACACCAACCTGTTTTGTACAGGGAAACAAGATAACCTTTATCAATAGTCTAATTTATTCATCAATCTCAGTCTGCAGGAGGAGGTCTTGACTCAATCAAGTGACCTAAGATAATGTGATGACGCTCGGACGTGGTCAAAAGTTAATAATATTTATTCAAGCTATACTAATCAATTATCAAAATAATATTATAACACAATTCAATAATAGATGGAAAAACACATGTGGTAATATGAAAACACAGCAGAAATTAAAAGAATGATGTCAGATTATCACAGCCTATCCTAAATCTTCTGAGCTTAAACAACACTTTGGCATCACCCCACATCAAAGGGAATGCATGGATGTCAACCTTACAGTGATGTGTGAAGCGTGTTGTCCGGGCGGTGTTGTCTGGCTCGAAGCATGAAGGAGGCACGTGACTGATGGTCGCTCGGTTTGATGAAGGAGCAGCGTGCCTGCACTCCCGTTGAAACAGTGATAGAGGCATTGCTGTGTGAAGTTGATGTTCACGGAGTTCAAAGTTCAGTTTCACAAGTTCGCAGAGTTCACAAGTTGCAAATAACTCATTCAAAACCTCTGCTCTCGCCAGAGGTGGATCTTTGAAGAGTACTTTCCTAAGCCCCTGTGTCAACTCAGAGATCTTAGGTAGCAGTCCAGTGTGGATACAGGCTGATTTTATCAACCGGCACAAAGCTTGGATCCTGGGTCACGTGTTACTTGGAGAAACATGGGCCCTGGCAGTTGAGGGTTACAAGAGAAATTACGAGTGAGAGAGAGAGAGTTTCCTGTCTGATTGATTTTAAGGAGCCGAGAGTGAGGTGTGTCCTGTGGGCACCTGCTCCACGACAGGCTCACTGCAACAGCGAAGCGTCCCCGGCGTCTCAAGTCGAGACACCCTTTTGTACCTGCCGCACGAGATCTCCTGCAGCAATGCCGAGATCTTAACATCAGCGAGGCAGGATGGGTGGTCTACATCTGGCATGCGAAGTGGGAGGCAAACACCTCCAAACTCCATGATTCCATCCCGGCCACCTGGGAGGGAAAGGACCGGCGTGGGTATCCACGCTTAATCTCCTCCGGACCGGACCGAATCGATGGACAGGTGATATCCTGTCCTTGGTATCCTGTGCGGCGTGCAAGTGTGGCACCGAGGAACAAACCGCAGACCATGTCATCCAGGACTGTCCGTCATACTGGACACCCAACGGAATGCATGGCCTGATGGTTTTGGATGACGAAGCCGTGACGGCTCCTGGAGGTGTGCCCGGATATATAGCCCAGGTGACCCCTCACCCAGGCTTGGGGTGGTAAAAGGATAGCCCCTCGGCCCCCAGCCTGGGGAGGAGAGGAGAACACAACACCTAACCCGCCTGAAGACGAACACACACACAAACACACACGCACACACACACACACACACACACACACACATAACCATACTGGTTTTACCTGCTGGGAATAACAAACTAGATACTGGTGTCCATTGTTGTGGATAGTTTGTGGATAGTTTGTTGCTGTTTGTGGTTAGTTTGTTGTCCCAGTGTGGTCTCCTTATGCATGACAGGAGACCAGGGGCAGGGGCATCTTTATACCCCGCTTATGTGCCAGCCCACTTGTCTGATTGACTGTTATCAGTTAAGAGATGGTCCTTGTTGCCTGCTGTGCAATCGTCTTGACTGCCAGTTTTTAACTTCAGTCTTCAGATGCCGGTGGAGGTATAACAGTAACAGCCGTTCTGAGCAGACCTGTAGCAGCCCCTGCAATCTGCAGAGAGATGTAGATTAACCAAGAGGAAATGCAAAGCCCAGCCACACAGACCACTGACAACAAGCTCTTGGCACCAGGGAAACTCTTTAGACTTTTGCATGTGTATTATTATTTTTTTTTGGTTGATGTCAAGGGTAAATTTACATTAGATGAGAAGCATGCAGAGAAGCAACAGTATTGAAAGCTAAAGATATTCATGAATATGAGGATTTTACTTCCTTCCTGATTGGAATGCATTGGTTATTATGCGTTATTTGCTGTACAAGTTTAGTATAACAGTAGCTGAATAAGGAATGACTAATTAAATTAAATTGAAGCAAATTGCCTGTCTTCATTAATAGCCACTACATGATGAAACCCACAGTTAGTGGTTCCTGCATAGAGGAGCATCTGATGTCATCACTGTGACCACGCCTCCTTCAAATAGATCTCCCCTCTCAATCTCAGTTCAGTTTGAGAGGTCCTCAGCTTCAGAATGAAGAGCCCCTACTCCCCAACTCTACTTCTCTGTGGACTGAGTAAGTATACTGTACTTTAACATATAATAATGAATAATTAGAGGTGGCTGGGAAAAAATGATTAATGTGATTCTATTCTCTATGATTATCGATCGATTCATGAATTCCGAAAAATCTTTTTTTTCTTCATAATCTTATCCAAATTTTTTTCACATCTTTTTTATTTCCATAAATGTATTTAAGGATTTTAAATTTTCACCCAAATTCATTTTAAGTCTGTTTTTTGTGCTAAATTTAGAGACATTTTGTTGTCAATTTGTTGTACACTATGTTTGCCAGTGGTCCAGCAGAGGTGCAGTAATGTTGTGCTTGGGGTGCATTTGATACGGTCATCAAATGGTGGAAAAATAAATGGAAATTATAATATAATATAATATATTATAATATTTCACATAGATAACCATCAAGAGTCAAAAATCGTTTTGATATGGAATTGTGACTCCAAGAATCGAAATCCCACCCTATAAATATTGATGTGGACTTTGTGTTCCAGGTCTGGTCCCAGTCTTGGTGTCTCAGCTACACACCAAGAAACCAGGTGAAGAAGTCATCCTGCAGTGCTCCAATGTGTCACTCTCCCCTGGAATAACAGTCTGGTACAAGCAAGTCAATGGATCCATGCCCCTGGCTATCACATCTATGTATGGATCTGGTCCAGATTATAACACCTACAATGTTTTTGATAAAAGCCGCATGAACATGTCCAGCGATAGGATCACTATCTCTTTGAGAATAACACGTGTGGATTCATCTGACTCTGGCCTGTATTTATGTGGACAGTTTTCAGAATCATACATGATCTTTGTCAATGCATCGTCTTTAAAGGTTCAAGGTAGGCTTTCGAATCATGTGTGTTAAGCAAACTTAAATTAGGATACCAAAAACATTCAATTAATTAACTATTGAGAGATATTAGGAAAATGTCACAAAGCAGAGATATCAACTGTCTTTTTCTTGTATTTCAAAGGTGATGATGAAGTTCAGGAAAAGACTGAGGGTACGTTTCTCTTTCATGAGATTTCAAACCTGTCAGCCATGGCTTACAGTCATTTAGCAGACACTTTTATCCAAATGAACTTACAATAACTTAACGCATTGCATGTATTGCGAGCATTGCATTTGACGTAGGAAGTCAGTGTACTACTACAGTACTCACCAGAACTCACAAATGCATCTCCTTTCTAAACAAGTGACTGGCTACACATGAAGTGAAACTTATCATGTGTGTCAAGAAAACTAATCTTTTTTTATGTCAACCACACCAAATCACCAATCACACCAAGTTAAGTGTACAGTAACACAAACATGGAATAAACCTCATTTTTTATATCTTTAAAGATTACAATGAAGCTGAAAATGAGACAGTGGAGTTTCCTACTCTCACACACAACCATGAACCAAAACTAGAAGCAAAAACAAATACTTAAACACCGAATATTGAATAGAAACTGCACCACCTTTCAAATTTCAAACGTAGAGTGCAATAACAAGTTTAATCTATTAATCTAGCTAATCATCCTGGAGAGCATCTCTGTCCCCTGGTCCTTGTTCTGGGTGGTGTGGCTGCTGTCCTGCTCCTGGTCGTCCTCATCCTGCTCCATCATATCGGCCTCCAAGGGAGAGACGCAGGTAGGATGACATGACATTGAAGTTAGCTTACCCTTTGACCTGCATGTGACTGTATGGAGACTGTTAGATAACCCTCTGACCTGCATGTGACTGTATGGAGACTGTTAGAGTGGGAGACACAGGTACAGGTAGAATGACGTGTGATGATAAAGAGACTGTTAGATGACCCTCTAACCTGTGTGTGACCGTATATCATCATCATCATCATCATCATAATCATCTTCATCCGCTTATCCAGGGTCGGGTAGCGGAGGCAGCAGCTCCAGCAGGGGGCCCCAGACATCCCTTTCCCTAGCAGCATCAACCAGCTCTACCTGGGGAATCTTTAGCCGCTCACAGGCCAGTGCGGAGATGTAGTCCCGCCACCTAGTCCTGGGTCTACCCCGCGGCCTCCTCCCAGCCGGACACGCCTGGAACACCTCCCTAGGGAGGCGCCCAGGAGGCATCCTCACTAGATGCCCGAACCACCTCAACTGGATCCTTTCGACGCAAAGGAGCAGTGGCTCTACTCCGAGTCTCTCCCGGATGACTGAACTTCTCACCCGATCTCTCAGGGAGACCCCAGCCACCCTCCGGAGAAAACTCATTTCGGCCGCTTGTATCCGTGATACACGGTGTGTGACCGTATAGAGACTGTTAAATGACACTGACCTGTGAGTGTTCGTATGTAGAATGCAGGATGACCCTTTGACCTCTGATTCTACTCTGAGCTGTGAACAGATCCTAGGGATCATTTATGTCATGTGGGTCAACTCAACCTTTGATGAGCTGATTGTTTAAAAGAGATTGGGTCAGGCAGCTTAACACAACAGGTTTATCTTTCCAATTTCTACAGGCACCAACTTGCAAAAGCTGCAAGATGAACAGGTACATCATAACATGATCTTTGAGAAATATAATAAAGGCCATGCATATAACTGCTAATATTATTTATTGTGTGTGTGCATGTATGCCTGCCTGCCCGCGTGTGTGTGTATGCTATGTAATCTACAGGATGAAGATCCTAACATGCTGAATTACACAGCTATGGACTCCATGTTGAAGAAGAGGGAGAAGAGAGGAAGAGGGGAGAGTGAGCTGGAGACGCTAGTGGTGTACACTGCTACAAGATGACAGATCCTAGTGAATGGAGCTGTTGTGCCAAAAATAGTTGCCAAAATGTGTCCTGGATGATGTCATCGGACTCTCATTGCTAACGTGACCTGCTAGCTACAAAAAGATTGTGCTAGCCAGGCAGTTTTGTGGTTATAAATATGTGTGGTATTTATTCAGTTTGGGAAATCCCACGATAAATGCCACACATATAAACACAAAACTGCGTGGCTATCTCAATAAGATATCTGCAGATTTTTCCATGGACAGATTTAGCAACAGTATCACGTTGGTATAGCAACGAGTCTCATTAGGTCACTCCAGACCAGTGTTGGGCTCGTTACTCAAAAAATGTAATATATTACTTATTACTCATTACCCTTTTTAAAAGTAATATCGTTACTTTACTTATTACTCCCAGCCAAAAGTAACTAGTTACTTATGTAATATATTACTTTCCATATTGACTACCTTTTGCAGCGTGCTCATCACGGTCCGGTTCTCTTTCCACCAACTTCATGTTGCTGTGTTGGCGTAGCAAATGTTTCAGGAGATTTGAGGTGGTGTTTCTGGCACAAGAAAGAGTCTTAGTAGAACTTACACAGTTTACACTTGACAACATTCTTGTCTTTCAGTTCCAGGAAATCGAAATAGTGTGCGTATTTCCAGCCATGGAATGTTAACGTCGTCACGCTCGCTCGCTGCTTGCCTGGTAATGTGACGGGACGTGAGCGGAACGTTCTTCAATCTGAAATCAAAACTTTATTTCACCCTTTGTAAAACGAAAATAAATAAACAGAGCAGGCCTATGACAAAAGTAATGCAGTAGCGAGCTTTCTGGGGGCAAGTAACTGTAATATTATTACTGAAATGTGATTAGTAACTCGCTACACCCCTCGTTACTGGAAAAAGTAATATTATTACTGTAGCGCGTTACTAGTAACGCGTTACTGCCCAACACTGCTCCAGACACTATTTGACGTGACAGCGCCCGTTGAGCCATCATTGAAATATATTATGTTGAAATAAAGCATTGCCCTATAGTGAGCAGAGCTCAGACCACTGTTAGCTGTCACACTCAGACAGGTTCTCAACCTCAGCGGAATGGATACTGTGGTTTGGGGGTTTGGTTCAGGTGGGGGACAGTAAAGAAGATTGGGGCTGCCATGCATCTGTAACCATTGTGTGTTTTTGCTGTGTAGAACTGATAGAGGCCCGTGGGTCTAAGAAGCAGTTAAAATAATTGTTAAAGGACAGGTATGGAATTTAGTATTTAAAGCCAATCATATACAACGGCCGATATCAAAGTTTCGTCATACGGTGCACTCTCGAGATATAGCTTGTGGCAATTTTTTTTACCAGGACATCAACGGACACCAGTGACCACTCAGTGAGTTTCTGGTCTTTGAAAACAAGAGTTTATAGTGCTTTTGAGGGATTTTGTCTATGCACCTATGGATCCATCAAGTGTGGATAATAGTGCTAAATTCCAAACCTATCCTTTAAGAGTTGCTCATGTGAGGTGTGTGTATGTGTGTGTGTGTGTGTGTGTGTGTGTGTGTGTGTGTGTGTGTGTGCAGCAGCAAGCAGTAAAAGTTCACAGAAAGTACAAAACAACCAAGCAATAGAATAGGGTTAGGGAAGATGTGTTTGAGGTGGGAGCGGAGTACCACATTTAATGAGCAGAAAGGCAAAGCTGGCAGTACGCCCAGAAATATGTGCTTATTCACCAGGATAAGGCAATGCGTGAGCTCACACCTTGTATATTATCTAGTTTAAAGGAAAAGGTCTCTGAATATACAGTACATTGTATTTGAATCATCCAACTGACAACTGCACAACTGCTGTGTGTACTTCTGTTGTGAAAAAGTTTGTTTGTTTGTTAGTTTGCAGCTATCTGGAGTTGCTTTTCGAAAATAAACAGCTTGTTGCCTCAATACTGTTTCCTCTGTAACTAGACACTGCCCACCGCTTTGCCACTGAGGTAAAAAAAAAAAAAGTAGGTGAGAAGTGGACAGTGGTGTTTCTGTGACGTGAGTGAGAGGAAGACACAGCTCTGTTCTGAGTTAGGCCTGCTGGGCCTCTAATGTTCACTGAGAAAGGATATGACATTGCAACACCTTTCTTTCTATATGGAGTATGAAATAAAATTTGTTATTACAAATATCTTACATTCATTGTAATTTTTCTTTGGTGTGTCAATAGTCCAAGAAAATACCACTTTGTATTGTTCAAACCAAATGGTGTCAGTCAACACAATATACTGTATAGAGGTAGCTGATCAAACTACTGAGAACTCCATCTCTCTCACACACTCTCTCTCTCTCTCTCTCTCTCTCCCTCTCTTCAGACTAGAAACCTGTAACACAGGAAGACTGGCCTTCACATCTAACCACACACGCTCGTCACTCATTTAATGTCACAAGCAAAAAAATCACACATCCCGTAAACAATCTGACTCCTCTCCAGACCCCATCTATAATTTAAGACCACAGTGACCTTCGATGACCTTCTACAGGTTGCAAAACCGGCATAAATACTGTATATTCAGATCAATAGTACTGTATATTCAGATCAACATCATTACACATACTATTTTGTGCTCAACTTTGCCTGTGGCCATCAAGTGCAGCAATAGACTTATGCGGGGGAAGACTTTAAATAGACTTTACTAAGCCGGTCTGTTACATTTGTTGTGTCTGCTTCTCTTTTTTGTATCATTGTACTGCTGTGCAATTGTTGTACAGGGGTTGTTGTGATGTCGTGACAGGGTATTTATTTTATAAGTGCACTTTTATTGTACTGTGATTCTGTGATACTTTTAATGGACTTTGTTCTTATGTGAAGCACTCTGTGCATTCGTGCTGGGAGGGGTGCTATACAAATAAAGTTTTACTTACTAACTTATTTACCCGTGTACGTTCATGCGTGTGTGCGTTCATCCGTCTGTCCATCACACATGTACCAGAGCCCACCACCTAGGGGTGCTCGACCACAATTCATTTTTCCCATTGCCAAGTACATTTTGGACTTAATCAAGCGTGAATTCGCAATAGCTGCTACCACAACACGTGGCCGTCCGTCAATCCTTAGATCGCTGCCAAGACTCTTATGAGAGACAATGCTATCAGATACGGGATTCCAGGAGGACTGGACAGCAACGGAGGTCCCCACACACCACAAAACTATGGACCTCAGCCCACATGAGGGAATCACAGGACGAGACTCACTTCTCCCCCCAGCCTTGACCTAAGGGGGGTGCCAGCTATTCAGGTTATATGACTCTATGCTCACCAAAGATTTCAGGTCTGTTCAAGCATGCACAGGCGAAGCAGGCCCAGACCAAACCAACCACAAGAACGACCACACCCTCCAACCTGGGAACTGGTTCTGTTAAAGAACTACACCCATACTGGCCCCCTGGAGAACTGGTGGATTGGACCTCACTAGAACCTACACACCATCCAGACGGAGGTCACCTGCAGAGGAAAGACCACCGGTATCCACGCGTCACAGTGTGAGAAGGACCCAGAGCACGACTCTTGAGTAAAGATGAAGATGTTACTAATCTGCTCTGTTCTTCTGTCCCTCACCTCGATGCAGTCTGCAAGACAAGGATGAGAAGCAGACTTCTGCTCCCCAGCCAATGGGACCAGGAGGATGCAGGAGCCCATGGTGTCCCGGGGCCTGACACAGCCGACCAGGATGTGCTTGTGGGACGTGTTGTGGACGGAAGTCCCCTGCCAGGGAGACCAGCGCATGTTTGTGAGCCCAGGTACAGATGACAGACGCACAAGTCCTCAGACTCCTCAAAGTGATGTGTTGATTAATGTCTTGCTCTCGACCCACACTCATTTACATTCACACCACACGAGGAATACTGGTGAACCGTCGTATTCTCGTCTGTGTTGTGTTCACCAGTTCAATGAGGAGGACACGCTGAATGTTGCGCCAATAGGGACGTCCCTCTTGGAGCGGCTGTCAGCGCTCCTTTGAGGAGTGAGTTTATCCAGCTACTCTACCACTGGAAATCTGGGTAACTGCACCAATGTAACCGCTGTACTCTCGTCTGCGTTGTGTTCAACATTTCGACTCATGTTAAGGGCTTGCCCAAGGCGAGATTCGAACCCATGTTCAACAAGCTCTCCCGCTTGTGAGTCGGACACGCTGACAGTTGCTCCTTTAAGGACTGAGTTTCACCATGTCTCACTCGGTTACACCAACTCAGGCTGCTCAGTCGATACTTGTGCATACGGCTTCCATCCGGTTGTCCCACTACCCTGAGGCAGGCACAGCCGAGCCTAGGAGGTCAGCATTTCCTGTCGGTCACCTGCTCTCAGGAGGAAGTCCAGGGAGCACATGAGTTGAAATCTTTGCTGTTCAAAACTTTTGTTAGACCCTGGTGAAGATTTGACATTCCTGGAGCTTAGTGCCTGTTGGATAGCTTAGAGCCTGTTGGATGCTTGCATCCAGGTAAGGTGTGGAAGGGAAAAGGGGTTTGCATATTAATTGATCAATAATGGATGTTTTCTTTCCCTGCTGGGAGACTAGGTAGGTGGGTGGACAAGGGTTAGGATACACACATGGGAGTTTGTCTGATTTATATCTTGAACTAGGAGTTGTAGAGGTTGCCCAGGTCCCCAGAGATGGAACACTCCAGGACAACTGTGCCTCCAGGAGCAAAGGTCAGAAGGGATTTGGGCTTACTGATGCTGGTAAGAGACGATGCTAAAGACAGAAAAGATACAGTTTATCAGTCAAAGACTTAATAATCTGTCATTAGATGACATCTGTCTTGGTTTGTTTATTCTGTGGGCAGGTCAAATCTGAAGCTGAAGATACTCATTAATATATGAGGATTTTAAGTGTCTTTTATTCCTGAGTAGAATGTATTTATCATATGTTACCTGTATTTGTTTTTCAAGTTGAGTATTACAGGCGTTACTGTAAAGTGGCACAAGAATGATTCAATTTGTTTTTGGTTACTGCCAAGTGACACATTTGATGTCATCACTATGAACACCACGCCTCCTTCAAATAGATCTCCCCTCTCAATCTCAGTTCAGTTTGAGAGGTCCTCAGCCTCAGAATGAAGAGCTCCTACTCCCCAACTCTACTTCTCTGTGGACTGAGTAAGTATACTGTACTTTCATGATGAACCACCAACTGCATCGTGATGTGCATTGTATCACACCACAATACAAATTCATAACTATGTTTTAATTTGAGTTTTGTTATTTATGTGTATATGTCTTAGTATTATAATAAATAATACTTAGGGCTGGTTGAGAAAAATCAATTCATGTAAGAATCACGATTCTACTCTAGGATTATCAATCAATTCACAAATTCTGAAAAATCTGTTGTTTTTTTTTGCATGTATTTCTTGCCATTTTTGGTTGCAATTTTTGTTTTGCTATTTATATGTAGATTTTGCAATATTATAATAAATTATAAATAGAGGTGATTGGGAAAAAACAATTAATGTAAGAATTGCGATTCTACTCTATGATTATTAATTGATTCACAAATTCTGAAAAATATTTTTTTTGTTTTTTGTTGTTGTTGTTGTTGTCATTAAAAACAAATAATAATAATAATAATCTTGGATTTGTTATTTATGTGTAGATGTCTCAGTATTATAATTATAAATAATAATGTGGTGTTTGTGTTCCAGGTCTGATCCCAGTCTTGGTGTCTCAGCTACACACCAAGAAACCAGGTGAAGAAGTCATCCTGCAGTGCTCCAATGTGTCACACTCCCCTGGAATAATAGCCTGGTACAAGCAAGTCAATGGATCCATGCCCCTGGCTATCACATCTATGTATGGATCTGGTCCAGATTATAACACCTACAATGTTTTTGATAAAAGCCGCATGAACATGTCCAGCGATAGGATCACTATCTCTTTGAGAATAACACGTGTGGATTCATCTGACTCTGGCCTGTATTTATGTGGACAGTATTCAGAGTCATACATGATCTTTGTCAATGCATCGTCTTTAAAGGTTCAAGGTAGGCTTTTGAATTGTGTGTATTAAGCAAACTTAAATTAGGATACCAAAAATGTACCATTCAATTTACTATTGAGAGATATTAAGAAAATGTCACAGAACATTCTGGTTAAATTGAACAATAACTTTCAGTTTAAGTATAATTTTACAGCTATCATTAATTAGCTATTTTGTCGGTAGTGATAACTTGTTTTAAAACCAACATGATGGAGTCATTAAGTGAATTATGGTGGTGTAGAATGGCCCTAATTGTGTTGGCTCTAATCATGTTTAAATAACACTGCATTCAATATTTAGATTAAAGGGTTAAATATTAATAACTTTTTCATAAACTCAATTCAGTTTTAAAATCAAACAAGAGATATCAACTGTCTTTTTCTTGTATTTCAAAGGTGATGATGAAGTTCAGGAAAAGACTGAGGGTACGTTTCTCTTTCATGAGATTTCAAAACTGTCAGCCACATTACATTACATTACAGTCATTTAGCAGACACTTTTATCCAAAGCAACTTACAATAATTTAACGCATTACATGCATTGCATTTAACATAAGTCAGTGTACTACTACCAGAACTCACAAGTGTATCTTCTTTTTAAACAAGTGACTCCGAACATAATCTAGTGCTTAAGGCAAAGTGCAAAGAGTAGCAAACTAAAAATACAATAGGTGCTTAATAGGGAGGATCCTGGTAATACTTCTTGAAGAGTTTTGAGCCTGCGGCAAAAGATGGGCAGCACCTCTGCTGTCCTGACATCAGTGGGCAGTTCATTCCACCACTGCAGACAGACAGAGAAGAGCTGTGACCATGTCGATCGACCACAGGGGCCTCAGAGTAACGGGAAAACGAGTCGCCCTGAGGTAACAGAGTGCAGTGGTCGGGGAGGGGTTGTAGGGCTTGACCATGGCCTAGGGGTAGGTACATTGCCCTCTAGGCTAGTACCACAGTTTTCAACTGGATGCAAGCTGTTACTGGGAGCCAGTGTAGAGAATGGAGAAGGGAAGTTCTGTGGGAGAACGCCAGGTGAATCACAACTTATGAAAACATTACTTTTTACCTTCATAACAACAGCCTATGTCATATGTCATAGATCTAATATCAGTATCTGATTGAGTCATATTTCCACAGGAGAGGGTGCTGGGACGATGATTTATCCTCCGCTTTTCATCCTGGGTGGTGTGATTGTTGTCCTCCTCCTGGTCATCCTCATCCTGCTACTCAAGATCAGACGACACAACATCAAAAAGACTCCAGGTACGTTCCTCTTTAGTCAGTTCATATGGCTGAGATACTCTGTCCGTCAAAATGTCAGACATGCATGTTTAGAACAGTTAAGCTGATCTGTGACTGATTTTGAGTGATAGTTATTGATTGATGACATCTGATGAGCAACATTTTTAAATGATGATGACAAAAAAATTGTATGCATCATGTGATTCATGTTTACATGTACGATACATCAATTCAGGAAAGGTACAATACAGGCAGAAGCTCAATACAATGTTGATATCTACGGTCCTATTACAGTGTTGTTATCTATAGTCCTATTACAATGTTGTTATCTGGTCCTGTGTCTTTCTGGTATCTGAAGTTTGTTCTCTCTTACTCAGGTACTGCAGCTCAACGACAGCCGCAGCATGACCAGGTAAATATTATTAGAACAAATACTTTATCTTTCTGCTGTCATTCAAATGACTTTACTCTATCTACAAAGGCCTGATCTACAGCTCTAAGACCAGTCATTAAAACAAATGTGAACTGGGCTATATGGCTATCTATCTTTGAGTTTGATGAAGTTTGGCTATCTATCCTTGAGTCTGACGATGGTCAGCTATCTATCCTTGAGTTCAGCTATCCTTGAGTTTGATGATGTTTGCCAATCTAACCTTGAGTTTGATGATGTTCAGCTATCTATCCTTGAGTTTGACGATGTTCAGCTATTTATCCTTGAGTTTGATGATGTTCAGCTATCTATCCTTGAGTCTGATGATGTTCAGCTATCTATCCTTGAGTCTGATGATGTTCAGCTATCTATCCTTGAGTTTGACGATGTTCAGCTATCTATCCTTGAGTCTGACGATGTTCAGGTGTCTGATCTAAATGACTGTCAGGATCAGGATTCAGAGGAGTTGAACTACGCAGCGCTGCGTTTCCACCAGAAGAAGCAGAGGAGTAAGAGGGCAGCAAAGGAGCGGATGAGAACAGTCGAACCTAACGTTGTCTACGCTGCCACAAGGTGATATGGAATTAACCAAAGGTTCACTTCAGTTTGGGAAGGACCTCTGGCTCACACTGATGGGGGAATTTTTTTGGGGGAAAAACATGCATGAAAAAAACAGAAAAGTAATATTTTGCCCATGTGTACTTATGTGTCTGTGTGCGATTAAGTGAATAGGTCCAGCACCTTTTCATGATCACTGATGATAAACAGGAAATGTAATCTAAAACAATGTCACAGTGTGTGTATATAATCAATATAAGCGGATGACAAATGTTCCTTCTCCTATGATGCTTTTTAGCCTCTCTTACTCTGAAATGTAATTTAATGTAATGTATTGCTTTATAAATGTTCTTAGCCGGTAGACAAACATACTCCTGGAGCTTGCTCGATCGCCTTGTTGAGAGGGGTCAGGGAAGAATTTTTACAGCTCACTTATCTGGCCCCCGGGTGATTACTGTTTTTTTGCTTCCCTCTGGAATATGTAGAGAGTGGGTCGTATGCCCACCTCCCTTCTTCTCTGTAAAGCGCATTGTGTTGCCTCTGGGTATGAAATGCGCTATACAAATAAAGCTTTAATTGATTGATTGAAATGATTTCCATCTTTACCCTGTATCTTTTCTGAGAAGCTGAAACTCCTCCAGTAAAAGGGCAAAAGCTGGTTGGTGTTGGAGTTAGAGAAATCGCATCACTTCTTGGTGTCAGAGTGAGAGAAAGGAGCTGCTCAGTGTTGAGTGAGACCAGCTGAGGTGAACATCAGGCCCATGTCAAAGCCTGGCTAGTGGATTAATATCAGGCCCATGTCAAAGCCTGGCTAGTGGAGGAACACCAGGCCCATGTCAAAGCCTGGTTAGTGCACTTTTCTACTGGTTTGTGAAAGGCCACTTCTAGACGACTTGTATAAAGAGATACTGTAGATACTGCCACCTCTAGTCTCTACTGTTCAGCTTGTTCTCTTCTTGATCCTTTTCCCTATTTCCCCTCAGCACCTCATTCTTCGGTTGAATCCATGATTCAAACGTTTATTTCAATTAATGAAAAGAAAAGTAACATAAATCATTTCTATTTTTGATGCAGGATATTTTTCCAGCTTTGTTAGATACCATGATGTTGTTTAGCAGTTGTTCAGATTGTCTGACAATGAAAAGTGTTTTGTAAATAAAATTATTTCTTTCTTTTTTATAATTTATCTATTAGGCCATGGCATATTTTGTCAAATTGAGTTTCATAAAATAAATGCAAATTACTGTAAAGAAACCAAGAATCTTTCTCCTTTTTTCTTCAAAGTTTTAAGCGGAAAACTGTGCGTGGCATTAGTGAGTGTGTATGTTTGTGCAGCACTTAATGTACCCCCACTGTAGTTATTTTCCACTGCGGTAACATATCTCATTCTCTGAAGACAACAATCAGCTTCCACAGGAAGACCCTCAGCTCTCACCACCACACCTCCCAGCACATCAAAACCACACGCATGACTCTCACCAACCAGCCTTACAGCTCTTTCCATCTCTTTCCATCGCCTGACAGAAAACACTTGACCAAAACCACAATGATAAGGTCTGCAGTCTCTGCACACAGTACAAGCATGCTCACAAATACTATAATAAATACATGTGTGACAACATGCATGTGTTTTATTATCAAAGGAATATGATCCTAAGAAGTCTACATGCATCATTGTACTGTATAGTTACTGTAGCCTTGAGGAGATTGCATACACGTTTACCGTGCACTCCTCCACTCACCATCTCATGCACTTCTAACAGGTTCGCTTACAGTAACTGGCTGCAGAAGTGGGGTGTGAAAACAAAAATATGTCTATGTGGCTGAAAGTTTCCATGTGAAAACATGTTAAATTTGTCAATGACACCTCCCTCCTGCTTGTCATTTGCACATGGCTCTTTGGTGTTTGGTTATGTTTTCTTTGAGTTAGGCTACTTCATCCACTCCTGAAGATTTTGAATAAGCCAATACGCCATTTATGCCGTCACAAAGGACATTCTGATGTTGGTGTTTCAACTGAACGGATTCTGAGTGAGTTGACGACAAAACCTGTGTTCTGTAAATGTCAAGCCCCCTCAAATGCTGTTGTACCATCTATTCTAGCCACAAAACATAGCTACTGCTCAGGGAGGGGTGAGGGAGGAAGCTGTACGGTTACATCATCAAGACTCAGTACAGAGATCACACACCCTATTGAAAACCTTTATCTACCATCATGAGCTATTCTTCAACCACTGGCATGTTCACACAGATCACATGTTCACATACACCCCAATATAGCACAGCTTTGTGATATCAATGAGGTATGTGATACTGTACATGTAGTTTAGAACAATGTTTAGAAAAAGAACTGAATTGTCTTTGAGAAGTAAGAAGTAAGAAGAGTTTATAAACATATTGTAGGCTCAGAATTGTACATTGTTTATATGCTGCTTTAAGAACGCACGGTTGTGAGTGACGTCAGAGTTGCTGCAGCTGTAGAGTTGCCTCCTGAGTTGTCTGAGCGCGAAAAAGGAATAAATGGAGTCGGTCCCCTGTCGCTCTAAATTGAGTATAAGTTCTGGAGTATTTGTCCCTTATTAGAGTTAATAGAGAGCCCTACATGCTTGCATGCTACAATATTTTAGGAATTCAGGTTTACTGACTGTCTTGGATATAAATATGAATATACAGTAGGACCCCACTCATCCGAACTTCAGAGATCCGAACCTCCCGGTCTACCGGACAGGCTTAAAATCTTTTTCTTTTTTTTTTTAGCCTGCTATCTGGTTACTGGTGGGATTTTCATTACAGTACTGTATCCTACTGTGAATAAAAACAGAACTATATGTAGACCTACATGTTGCATGTAAGCTGTAGCCTACTGTCCCGTTTCATTTCTTTGTTACTCTAATGTCGAGCGCAAAATGCAAACGAGTCTGCTGCGAGAGCTGCATTCCTTGGTAGCCAGAAAGCGCGTCAGCAACCTGAAGCAGATGAGCATCGAGTCATTTTTCGTTCCCAGTTAATGGACTTCAGGAACACAGACGTGTTGTGAGCATGTAGATTAGCCTACTAGACCTACTGTATTTGTTAAATAATAGCCTACAGCCTAGGCCACGTTAGCCTACATCGGTTGTTTAAGAGACTTTCTTTTAGGCTACAATAGCCTAAGACACGACAACTTGTCTGTCATTTATTTATTTATTGATTATAATTTGCTCTAATTGTTCTAATGTTGGGTTGTTTTTAGGCTATACCATTTTGTTCTACGAATACAGTAGCCTATCGATGCAGCGTACGCCTCAAGTACTGTATTTGATCAAAGCCCGAACTCAAGTGGAAATTCGGTTATTTTATTATAGGCTACTGTAGATCTATTGTAGGCTAGGCTATATGAGTTTAGTTGGCTATTTGATTGCAATTTTGATTTTCACAAGTAATTAAGGTTATTTATCGGTCTATTATGAGTCTATATGGAACAAGTATACCACTTATTGAATTTGGTGCATTTTAACATAAGTTTCAGTCATCCGGACATTTCAGAGATACGAACGACCTTCGGTCCCGTTGGGTTCGGATAAGTGGAGTCCTACTGTACTTAGAAGCATTCCCTGTAAGCCTGATAGTGGAGGAAGTACCAGAGCATTGCCCCCTATTGGTCCTTGTGGGTAATATCAACATCATCAGGAACAGACAAAAGAGAAATTCAGAAATTTGGGAAAAAGCCACTATCAACATTCATCAAGTTGATTTCAGGAAACCTGTCAGTCTGCTTGCACCATGGAACTGCTTCTGGTCATCACATGCATTCATATATTTATTGGCATACTCATTAATAAAACACTCAAATAAATTAAACACTGGCAATGAAAATACAAGAGTTGAAATAAGGGTTGAGGGTTTGGTGTTAACAAATCCTGCATGAGAACCAACCACAAACGGTTCATACTTACATATGTCCTTAGGTTATGGGGAGGGGGAGTCTATCTTTTTCTGTCTCTTCACTGATGTCATATCAGCCAATCAGACTGGGGGGCCTCCACACCCCTGCATGTATAAAAGGACACACTCCTGACAGGTACTCTCACCAAGCGTGTGTACTTCATTTATGTATTCATGAGTTAACGTGATCCAGAGAGACAATGGCAAAACTATCTCTTGTAGTCAGTCTGTTATTCAGGACAGGTAAGGTCATTCAGAGGCTTACATTTTTATCTAGGCTAAGAGAGAGATTCCCACACACTGACCTTAGTTGCAAAAATACTTTATTTTGAATGTTTTGGTCCCAAGACCTTCATCAGGCTAGGCATAATTTTAAGATGCTCGATGCTTTTTTATGGTTTTGGAAGTTTAGTCAAATTAAACTGGTGTGTTAACTTGCTTGACTTACAATTTTACTGATACTGTTCATGTTAGTATATTGCGTATGATGAGACAAAAAAAAAACTCCCCTGATATTTTTAAGAGTAGAACAGAATTGGACATATTTGAAAAGTCTCATCAGTATAATATAATGTAATGACTCATTTTTCAGCCTTTCCTGCTGTCATTCACTCTGACGTTCTTAAGACCTTCAACCCTGGAGACACAGTTGATTTAAAATGTCTCATCTCAGAGGAACATTCAGTTATCCTTTACTTCTGGTTCAAGCAGACAGTTGGACAAGCTCCAGTGTCCATTGTGTCTTCTTACTCGAAGAATGATAATCCTATATTCTATGGGGAGTTCAAAGATGACAGCAGATATGAAGCCAGGAGGACAGGGACCGGGTTTTTTCTGAACATCTCTGAGGCCAGGATGTCCGATGTTGGGATATATCGCTGTGGTTCCATCTATAGTTATGAAATAACCTTCAGATCTGGTGTGTTTCTGATGCATGAAGGTAAGTAATGAAAACTTTGTATTTATTTGTGATGGTGTGAGTTTTTCTATATGGAAACGGTATGATACTGAATTAATTACATTGACATTCATTATAGCTGGTTGTCCTGTAAATAAAAGGTGCAGGTTCCAGGACCCAGCATCTCATTCAGCAGCCGGTGTCTGAGTCAGTCCAGCCGGGAGACTCTGTGACTCTGAACTGTACAATACACACTGAGACCTGTGCAGGAGAACACAGTGTGTATTGGTTCAGACATGGCTCAGGAGAATCCCGTCCAGGAATCATTTACACCCATGGAGACAGGAGAGGTCAGTGTGAGAAGAGTCCTGAGGCTGGGTCTCCTACACAGAGCTGTGTCTACAACCTCCCCAAGACCAACCTCAGCCTCTCTGATGCTGGGACGTACTACTGTGCTGTGGCCTCATGTGGGGAGATTCTGTTTGGGAACGGAACCAAGCTGGACTTTCAAGGTCATTTCTATCTCATCTTTTAAAACTAGACTTCAGCAGTTATGCTAAGCATGAACTTTACACTTAACTTAAATTTGGAAATGGCATATTGGTAGAATTTGAAGGTAATATGTGACTCATATTATAACTCATGATCTAGAGCTAAATTTAGATCAAAATAAATATTAATCTATTCACAACTTTACATTTTAAATGTTAATTATTTAGCACCCTTTTCTCCCAAGCGACTTACAATAAGGACAATTGTCTAGAGTGAATGAACCGACTGTACATCCAAGTCATCATCAGTGAAGCTTCAATAAGAAATAAAGTCACCCTGCTACAGTAGAGAAGGGAAGAGTACAAGTCAAGACGTCAGCTCTTCATGATATTCTTGCAATTCAGTCAAATGTGGCATGTATTTTTCTAAATGGATATAAACATGTGCTTCTAAACTATAGATCCTGACCACATGATCAAACACATGCTCGTGTCTTTAATCATGTCCAACATCCTGAGCTTGATCGTCATTGTGGTGCTCATCTCTGTGAGGGTGAGGAAAGGCTTTAAGTCCGGACAAGGTAAGAATCCTTTTGATTCCAGGAATTGTTATTATTCCTCCTGTATCTGCATGATCATGCAACACACAAGTTATTACTCAACTGTAAGACAGGAGTGACCTAAATGATTATTGTTATTACAGTCCAGTATAATACCCACAGCAGAAATAACATTCAGGATGCAATTACACGAATCAGGGTATTGATGTAGGGGTGAAGATGGCAGAACTTTTTTGCTTCCCTCTGGAATATGTAGAGAGTGGGTCGTATGCCCACCTCCCTTGTTCTCTGTAAAGCGCATTGTGTGGCCTCTGGGTATGAAATGCGCTATACAAATAAAGCTTTGATTGATTGATTGATTGATTGATTGATTGAACTAGATGTAGGCCTATGTATTTCCTGGTGTGGAAGGATCATGCCAAATAAGGTATTATTTTTGCCAAGCAGGAAGTCCTCAGAGTCAGAGTGGTGTTACAGTGGCCCCATCCGGTGCTGAAGCTGAGGTGTGTATGACCCATGTTCATGGCTTTGCTGAGAAGTTATCATCGAAAAATAGCAACCTAAGAAAAATATATTTTAATATATACTATTTTATTCTTATTTGTATGGACCTTTTAGTATAATAGAATTAAATAAATCATGTTTGAACAGTGACAATATTAAAAATGCCCAAATAAATCTAATTTACAAAAAGTAATACATCTCAAAATACCTGTATAAATGAAGATTATGAAATATTAGTCTTCAACACTTACACCTGACTGACCTCTGTCTTTGCAGGACGGAGAGGAGCTGCACTATGCTGCCGTGAGTTTCCCTGGGAGGAAAGCAGAGAGGAAGGCAGTGAAGACCAGAGCCAGAGAGAGGGATCTGGTGTACTCTGGGGTGAGGGAGTGGTAGGGAGAGATACTCTGGGGTGAGGGAGTGAAAGGGAGTCAGCAGTCATGTAAAGTATGTAGGCTACAACTTTGGTGTTTTAATATGTTATTCATGTAAGTGATTCTGTAGTGGGTGGTGGGTGAATTTGAAATGTATACAATTTCCCCACCCATGCGCTATACAATCAGCAGCGCTTTTTTTGAACATAATCACCTCCGCCCCAGCGAAAGCGTCGTTGATTTTTTTTACATTTTTTAAAAATGTTTTCGGATGCGTGTGTTCATTTATTTTTTTGTTAGCAGGTTTACACAAAAATGACCTAAACAATTTTCATGAAACTCGGTGGAGAGGTGTATAGCCTAACTTAGAAATCCTTGAATTTTGGAGCAAATCCGAATCACGGGCTGGGTCCTCAAGCCACCCAAACAGGGCCATCCGTTCACAGCCATTCATTTTTTGGACATAAAACTCAGGATCGAAAAATTCCCCCCAATCATTGGGGGAATACATAGGGGGAATTGAAAAGGCCCTAACTCGACATGAGAAGGTCACAGAGACACAGGGTTTGGATAAAGCCCTCGATCTAACAAATGCAGAAATTCAAAATGTCCTGCTCACACCCACATGCGTGCTCACAGAGTCGTGAAATGCACTCATGTTTTTAGCAGGAGTACACAAAAACTACCAGACCGATTTTCACGAAACTTGGTGATGGGGTGCAGCATGTTCCATCTTACAACCCATTCAATTTCAGAACAGATCCGCCCAAACACGGCCGGCCATTCGCCGCCATTCATTTTTTGGACAGATTACGCAAAAACGACCAAACCAATTTTATTGAAACTCAGTGGTCGGGTGTAGGATAGACCACCTTAGAACCCAATACATTTTGGAGTGGATCCTCATCACGGGGTGGGTCCATAACATGGCCTGCCCTTCACCTCATAAAAAAAACAACATCCCCCCATTCATTGTGAATAGGGGAATTGAAACGGACATATCTCGAAATGGGAAGGTCACAGAGACAGGAATGCAGCAATACCAAACATGTCCTGCTTGCACGCACGTGCACTAACAGAGCCA
Source organism: Borostomias antarcticus (assembly GCF_949987555.1). NCBI lineage: Eukaryota > Metazoa > Chordata > Actinopteri > Stomiiformes > Stomiidae > Borostomias > Borostomias antarcticus. Next base: position 5,957,202 of record NC_140250.1, on the reverse strand, counting down.
CAAAATGCATTCATGGGCAGAGGTCTGTGCTCTCCAAGCACCATTTCTAGTGTTGTAATTGCATTGATCTACATTTTCTTTCACACCAGATTGCACTATATATGCCTTTATATGTGGAAGGCATAATTTTAAATTTCTGAATGTGACTCAATCAATCAATCAAAGCTTTATTTGTATAGCGCATTTCATACCCAGACTGAAGCATTTATTTATATCTGTACTTTACTATTCATAGTTCTGTTGAATATGACTTTTACTTCACTTACTCCCATACATTTCCCCTTAAAACATGGCTAGAAAATCAAATCTTTCTGAAGAAAAATATGAATGGTGGTGGTGAAACCTGATTGTGTAGTTTAGGTACAGTCACTTATGCAAATGAGACCAGGGGGATTCTGGGGCGAGCTAGGTTGGATTTTGACTCCTGTGTCTGGTATCTTCAGGAGTGTGGGTCAGGTCATATGGTTGTTCGTAATAAAGCTCATACTGGCTACAGTCTACACACTGTGCATTTTACCCACTGGGCTACATTAGATAATAAAACACAATCAAGCAGAGCTTATCCAATCAATCCTCATCAGTTTGGGCAAATCCAAGGTTTTTAGACCCCATCCACAGAGTCCAGCTCCCCACCCAGCAGCACACTGACCTCACCTGCAGATCCTCCTCAAAATGATGACCACCAATAAATACCCTTAGCTGTGTCTAAAATAAATGCTTTATTTTCTTGTGGAGGAAGGGTTCCCTGCCTTAGCGTATGTAGGATCTGTACATTTTGAAAGATATTCTATGAACAATACTGTATTTTGTTTAATTAGATTTTTACAATGTAGCTAAATTATATAATGATTATGTATATGTACTTTTTGCACTATACTTGACATTTTCATGATATAGGACTTGCTCTATCATGTTTTTTCACAATAATAAACTAAACTACAACTCTGGGAGTTAAGGATTCATCATACCAGATTAAATGTATGTTTTGTTTAAAATATGGTTGACATTTGGAGAAAATTAATTACAACATAGCTTTGCATTGTGTCCTTCTTTTTCTTGGTTATATTGTATTTTGTATTTTCACTGTTTTTTGTATATATATTTTGTATGTCATATCTTTGCACTGTCCTGTCCTGCACCCTGTCCTATGTCGTCTTCATCAGTGTATGCCATTACCCTCGTCAAGCATGTGTAAAGCATGTACATGGCGAATAAACGGATCTTGAATCTTGAATGAACGGATCTTGAATCTTGAATAAAGTGAATGGCATTCTGGTAAATAATAATCTTTGGCTTTTGGATTCAGGTTGTTACTGGATTCTTTTACTTTTAATAGGCTACTTAGGTAGCCTACTTTTACCTGAATAGTTATACTTTTGATTCTTACATTTAATACCAGTTATTATTGAAGTAATATTATATAAGTGACTGTCACTTCTCCTTGAGTCATTATCCAGTATCTTTACTTTTAAGGCTACTCAAGTGGCTTTTGAGTACTTTACACACCACTGCAAATAGGCGAATACCTCCAACCAAACTATAAAGCAGTAAGTCAACACTGGGCACAGAACGCCACTTACTGTATTTAACTAACTTATTTGAATATGATATACATGGGTTACAAAATTTTTTGTGAAGTATTTCAATCTGAAAGTTGTTTTTGCTTCATATAAATTAAATAGATTAAAAATTACAGGACCCGAGGTCTTAAATTGGTCACACAGTGACACACACCATTACACACAGTGAGCGGCGACACGACACACAGCACACACACATGCAATTTCCAGGGGTCGCTAGTGGAAATTGTTCCCTGCGTTTCTCCCATCCAAGCTGTCCTCCTACAGGGGCAGTCAGGAGCAGTGGGCAGCCACCATTTATGGCGCCCGGTGACAAAGTCCAAGTGCTCAGTCCAGTTCTTGGTCAGGGATCGGACTGAAGAGCATCTGTGTGTCCGGGTAGGTGACCACCAGTGAACTGTGGCCGCACCATCTGATGAGTGGAGAGTTTCTTCTTTCATGTTTGCATGCTCTCCCATTTTAAAGGAGTCCTACATTTTCAGATATCAGCACCTGGGCACAATCAAGAGATGGGAAGAGGCAGGCATGTTCATCAATTTGGGGAGAAAGTGTCTTCATCATTGGTTGAAGTGGCTTAGGCTGTATAACGCGGGTACGTTTCTCTTTCCTGCAATCACGACTCGGGGTTTTGTTATGGGTTGTCTTGACAACCATAAACAAGCAGTTGTCTACAATAGCCTGTAGACAATAGCCTATAAGTGGTGGGGTAATTAACCTATGCATTAAAAAAAACAAAAAAAAACACCTGGCTACTATCAATATTATAGGCATACTGATGTAAAGACAGACAGCCTGGCTGGTATGGTAAATCATTCATACTTTCTACTTTCAAACGGGGCTAGCTAAAACACAACATTCCTTATTTAAATAACACACACACATACATACACACACACACACACACACACACACACACCTGGGTGTCGCAGTTAAGCACACCCAAATACAGATAACAAACCCCTCGGGGCACTCGTTTAACATTACACTGATGTAAAACACAGACAGGTAGGCACCAATGGTAAATATCAAACACACTTTCTACTACAATCAAAAACTAACCCAAAACAACATTCCTTATTTAAATATAACACACACACACAAACACACCTGGGTGTCGTAGTTAAGCACACACACACATTTACATGCACACACACGCATGCAAAAGCTCCTTGGGGAACTGATTAACATAACAATTACTTGAATACACTTTAATTACCTCATTAATTATGCAAACCCTCCCATACTCACTACTTATATAAAATTTCCCTTTTTTTGCGTTGATGTGTTTATATTACAGTATTTTACTGTATACATTTTGTTTTTACTGTAATATATGGCAGTTATTTTATGTTACTTTACACTATGTATGCGAATAAAAATACAGTAACAATTTCCATGGCAGTGTGAGTGCAATGTGTGATGTTAAACCTTGTAGGCTACTCTTGAAATCGTTTGATACACAATTGTATTCTGTTAACAGACAAAAACATCTAGTACAGTAACCATTCAGTGTCAATGAAGGACTGGGCCGAGACTGTGGACATGAGGTATATTTCCATGGTCCACTGCCAAAGTGACAAAACATCTAAACATTTTGACCAACAGTGTTTACACAATGCCAAAGGGACTGCATTTTGGGGGCCCTGACTATTTATATGAGAAAATGATTTAGTTTTGACATACAAGTTAACTGTTTTGGGAGAGATATGACCTTTTGCAGCTGAGCTATGGTGTTGTGCTGAACCATATGGACTATTTTTCCAAATGCACCTAGAGCTTTGAGAATGTCCTTTCTGTTTCAAGAAATGAGCCAAAGCAATTGAGAAGGAAGTCTTTCATTTTGGGGACACTGACTATTTATATGAGAAAAGGATTTAGTTTTGACGCATGAATTAACTGTTTTGCTAGAAATATGACCTTTTGCAGCTGAGCTATGGTGTTGTGCTGAACCATATAGACTATATTGCCAAATGCATCTAGAGCTTTGAGAATATAATTTCTGTTTCAAGAAATGAGCCACTGCAATCAAGAAAAACTCAAATAATTGTTCAGAGTTGCTCTTGTAAGGTGTGTGTGTGTGTGTGTGTGTGTGTGCAGGAGCAAGCAGTGAAAAATCACAGAAAGTACAAAACAACCAAGCACTAAAATAGAGTTAAGGAAGCTATGTTTGAGGTCGGAGAAGAGTACCACATACAGTAAGTTGAATGAGTAGAAAGGCAGAGTTTGAAGTACGTAGTAGTATGTTAAGTAGTAGTATGTGAATGAGATGCTTATTCAACAAGATATGTGTATTTTCTAGTATAAAGGAAACGGTCTCTGAATATAGGCCTACAGTGTCATTGTATTTCAATCAACCAACTGACTTGTTTGTTTGCAGCTATCTGGCATTGGTTTTGGAAAATAAACAGCTCTTTGCCCCAGTACTGTTTCCTCTGTAAGTAGACTCTGCTCACCGCACCACCACTGAGATAGAAAAAAAGTAGGTGAGAAGTGAACAGTGTTTTTTCTGTGACACGAGTGACAGGAAGACAGCTCTGTGCTGAGTTAGGCCTGCTGGGCCTCTAATGTTCACAGAGAAATGAAACCCACAACACACCTTTCTTTCAATATAAATTAGTTATTGCACAATATTAATCTAATATTGCACAATATTAATCTAATATTCATTGTCATTGTTCTTTGATGTGTCTGTAGTTTAAGAAAATACCACTTTGTATTGTTCAAACCACATGGTGTCAGTCAACAAAGTATAGTTGGTAGCCAATCGAACTACTGAGAACTCCAGTCAAACGTCTGAATAAGTGAATCTTTAGAGTAAAAGTGTGTGATGCTTCTGAGAATGTTAGGGTTACATCAATCAATCAATACTTTATTTATATAGCACATTTCCTGCAAATTGCAACGCAACGTGCTTTACAGAAACACGACATGAAACAATAACAGACAGATCAAAACAACAGACAATACAGCGAGGTGTTCAAAAGGTGAGATTAAATAGATACGTTTTGAGGTCTCGCTTGAACGTCTCCAGGGTCTCAGTCAATCTGAGGCTCTCTGGCAGAGTGTTCCACAGTCTGGGGGCATAGTGGCAGAAGGCTGCCTCTCCATGCCTCTTCGTCCTGGCTGCTGGACTGTGAGAAGTTCGGCACCAGAGGACCTCAGGGATCTTGCTGGTATATATCTAACAAGCATGTCAGACATGTATTTTGGAGCACGGTTGTGGAGTGATTTATAAACCAGTAGAAGAATCTTGAAGTCTATTCTGAAGCTGACGGATAGCCAAGTACATGCGAGGCTCAGGCAGGAACAGGTGAGTCAGACAGGCGAGGGTCAGGCAGGGACGTGGTAGTCAGACAGGCGAGGGTCAGGCAGGTATGTGTTCAGACAGGCGACGGTCAGGCAGGTACGTGGTCAGACAGGCGACAGTCAGGCAGGTACGTGGTAGTCCATTCAGGCAGGGTTCAGACAGTGGCACGGACATCAGACTAGGATGAATAAAAACAAAAAACAAGGTAAGACAGGGTTCAGAAAAAGGCAGGCTAGGTTACGGCTAGAGATGTGATACCCACTAGGTTGGTCAACGATCTGGCGCAGACTGGTGTGTGGGGCGGCTTTAATCTCGAGGAAATAGGTTGATGAGCTGCAGGTGCGGGATCTCTCGGTGGCTGGTTAGGGAGAGGCGCAATCACCGAGATGAACTGCAGGTTTTGGTTGGGAGCGCACCCCGCTCAAGTCGGCTGATGTGCTCGCAGTTCCCTCTGCGCCCTCCAGGAGGTATTCGGGGACTCATATTAAGTGACAGGGCCAGGCTCAGAGGCAGGGCCAGGCTCAGAGGCAGGGCCAGGTTCAGAGAGAGGGACAGAGGCAAGGTTGGGGGGAATGGACCGGCGAGGCAGGTGCAGCGGAGTCGTGACAGAGAAAGAGACATTGCCCAAGAGTTTTGTCCACTGTGCTCTCTCTCTCTCTCTCTTCAGACTAGAAACCTGTAACACAGGAAGACTGGCCTTCACATCTAACCACACACGCTCGTCACTCATTTAAGGTCACAAGCAAAAAAAATCACACATCCTGTAAACAATCTGACTCCTCTCCAGACCCCATCTATAATTTCAGACCACAGTTACCTTCAGTGACTTTCCTCAGGTTGCAAAACCATTAGACATACAGTATATTCAGATCAACAGTATATTCAGATCAACATCATTACACATGTACTATTTTGTGCTCAAATTTGCCTGTGTGGCCATCAACTGCAACAATAGAATTCTTATTGTCAAGCGGGGGAAGACTTTCAATAAACCCATGTACGTTTGTGTGTGCGTGCGTGTGTTCATTTCCTCGTCCATCACACATGTACCAGAGCCCACCACCTAGGGGTGCTTGACCACAATTCATTTTTCCCATTGCCAAGTATATTTGGCTTTGGACATAAACAAGCGTGAATTCGCTATAGTCGAGTTTGATGATGTTCAGCTATCTATCCTTGAGTCTGACGATGTTCAGATATTTATCCTTGAGTCTGACAATGTTCAGATATTTATCCTTGAGTCTGACAATGTTCGATTTTATCCTTGTGTCTGACAATGTTCAGATATTTATCCTTGAGTCTGACGATGTTCGTGTGTCTGATCTAAATGACTGTAAGGATGAGGATCCAGAGGAGTTGAACTACGCAGCGCTGCGTTTCCACCAGAAGAAGCAGAGGAGTAAGAGGGCAGCAAAGGAGCTGTTAGAACGGTTGAACCTAACGTTGTCTACGCTGCCACAAGGTGATATGGAATTAACCAAAAGTTCACTTCCGCTTGGGAAGGACCTCTGGGTCACACTGATGGGGGACATTTTGAAGAAGAAAAAAAACAGACAAAAAAAAATGAAAAAGAAGAAAAGTAATATTTTGCCGATGTGTACTTATGTGTCTGTGTGCGTTTAAGAGAATAGGACCAACAACTTTTCATGATCGCTGATGATGAACAGGAAATGTCATCTAAAACAATGTCACAGTGTGCGAATATAGTCTATTTAAGTGGATGACAAATGATTTCCATCATAACCCTGTATCTTTTCTGAGAAACTGAAACTCCTCCTGTAAAAGGGTGAAAGCTGATTGGTGTTGGAGTTAGGGGAGGGATCTCAACTAATGCATCATTTCCTGGTGTGAGAGTGACAGGAAGGAGCCGCTCAGTGTTGAGTGAGACAAGCTGAGGTGAACATCAGGCCCATGTTAAAGCCTGGCTAGTGGATGAACATCAGGCCCATGTCAAAGCCTGGCTATAGTGGATGAACATCAGGCCCATGTCAAAGCCTGGCTAGTGGACTTTACTACTGGTTTGTGAGAGAAGCCACTTCTAGACCAGGTTACTTGTATAAAGAGATAAAGCCACCACAGCAACCACCACTCTCTGTTGTTCAGCTGGGATTCTCTTTGAGCTTTTTCCCTATTTCCCCCCAACACCTCGTTCTTCACTTGAATCCAGGATTTAATATTTTATTTCAGTTAATGAAAGGAAAAGTAAATCAAGCAACAATTCATTTAGATTTTTGATGCTGGACATTTTCCCAGCTTTGTTAGATTGTGTGTTAATGTTGTTCAGCACCTTGAGAGTATCTGAAAAAAAGTGCTGTGTAAATAAAATGTATTATTTTCATAATTTATCTATTAGGCCATAGCGTATTATATCAAAATTAAGAAATGAAATTAAAATTACTGTAAAAAGGTTTAAGCGGCAAACTGCATGTGTCCGTGCACATTAGTGAGTGTGCATGTTTGTTGTGCAACACTGTTAACGTACCCCCACTGTAGTTATTTTCCACTGCGGTAACACATCTCATTCTCTGAAGACAACAAGAAGCTTCCACAGGAAGACCCTCAGCTCTCACCACCACACCTCCCAGCACATCAAAACCACACGAATGACTCTCACCAACCAGCCTTACAGCTCTTTCCATCTCTTTCCATCGCCTCACAGAAAACACTTGACCAAAGCCACAATGATAAGGTCTGCAGTCTCTGCACAGTGCAACAAGAATGCTCACAACAGAATGAAATGCATGTTTTATGATCAAAGGAATATGATCTTGAGAAGTCAACGATATGCATCATTGTACTGTATACTGTAGTTACTGTAGCCTTGAGGAGATTGCATGCACATGTTTGTCGTCAGTGCCAGTGAGGTCCTCCACTCACCATCTCATGCATTTCTAACAGGTTCGCTTAACTGGCTGCAGTCAAGTAAAGTGTGAAAACAAAGGGTCATCTATGTGGTTGAAAGTTTCCATGAGAAAACTTTAACATGTTTTTTTTGTCTATGACACCTCCCTCCTCCTCCTTGTTATTTGCACATGGCTCTTTGGTGTTTAGGTGTGTTTTCTTTGTTTGAGTTATTTCATCCACTCCAAAAGATTTTAAATGATCCAATACACCATTTCTGCTGTCACAGAGGACATTGTGATGTTGGTTTTCAAGTCTAGACAGATTTTGAGTTATTTGATGACAAACCCTGTGTTCTGTAAATGTCAAGCCCCCTCAAAGGCTGTTGTACCATCTACTCTAGCCACAAAACATAGCTACTGCTCAGGGAGGGGAGGGAGGAAGCTGTACGGTTACATCATCAAGACTCAGCACAGAGATCACACACCCTATTGAAAACCTTTATCTACCATCATGAGCTATTCTTCATGTTCACATACACCACAATATAGCACAGCTTTGTGTTATCAATCTGAGATGTGATACTGTACATGTAGTCTAGAACAATGTTTATAAAAAATAATTGAATTGTCGATTGTCGATTAAGTAAGAAGTAAACAGAGGGTATAAACAGATATTTTAGGAATTCGGGTTTTCTGAACCGTATTGGATATAAATATGAATACGCTTGGAAGCACTTCCTGTACGCCTGACAATGGAGGAAGTACCAGGGCATTGCCCCCTATTGGTCCTTGTGGGTAATACTGACACCATCAGGAACAGACAAATTCTTCATTCTGAAATTTATTGAGGGAAAAAGCCACTATCAACGTTCAACAAGTTGATATCAGAAAACGTGTCAGTGTGCTTGCACCATGGAACTGCTCATGATCATCACCATCTTCTAGACTTTGATGAATGCATTCATATAGTTATTGCCATATTCATTAATTAACAATCAAATAAATTAAACACTGGCAATGAAAATACAAGAGTTGAAATAAGGGTTGAGGGTTTGGTGTTAACAAATCCTGCATGAGAACCAACCACAAACGGTTCATACTTACATATGGTTTGTCCTTAGGTTATGGGGAGGGGGAGTCTATCTTTTTCTGTCTCTTCACTGATGTCATATCAGCCAATCAGACTGGGGGGCCTCCACACCCCTGCATGTATAAAAGGACACACTCCTGACAGGTACTCTCACCAAGCGTGTGTACTTCATTTATGTATTCATGAGTTAACGTGATCCAGAGAGACAATGGCAAAACTATCTCTTGTACTCAGTCTGTTATTCAGGACAGGTAAGGTCATTCACATTTACATTTTTATCTAGGCTAAGAGAGAGATTCCCACACACTGACCTTACTTGCAAAAAAAGATTACATTTTGAAGATTGCGGTCTCAAAACCACCATCAGGTTAGGTTACATTTTTATCTTGAAATGTTTTAAAGAGGTGTGATGCTTAATTATGATTTTGAAAATGTAATGTTTATTTATTTATTTGAAAGTTAACAAACACATAGGACATTCATTATAGCTTGTTCTGTAAAAGTAAAACGAAACTGGTGTGTTCACTTGCTTCACTTCCAATTTTACTGTTTCGTTTAGTATGTTGCGCATGATGAGACAAAAAAGGACTCTCCAGATATTTTTAAGAATATATCAGAATTGGACATATTTGTACAGTCTCATCTGTATAATATAATGTAATGACTTTTTTTCAGCATTTGCTGCTGTCAATCACTCTGGTGTTCTTAAGACCTTCAGCCTTGGAGACCCAGTTCATTTGGAATGTTGCATCTCAGGGGATGAACAACATTATTTCTTGCTCAAGCTGATTGTTGGACAAGCTCCCGTACATATGGTGTCTTCTTTCTTGTATGGTGTGCCTACATTCAATGGGGAGTTCAAAGATAACAACAGATATAACGCCAACAGGACAAGGGACTGTTTGTTTTTTTACATCTCTGAGGCCAGGATGTCTGATGTTGGGATGTATTACTGTGGTTCAGGCCATTATAGTAAAATAACCTTCGCACGTGGTGTGTTTCTGATGCATGAGGGTAAGTGATGAAAACTTTGTATTTATTTGTGATGGTATTAGTTTTTCTACAGTGAGGGAAATAATTATTTGATCCCCTGCTGATTTTGTAAGTTTGCCCACTGACAAAGAAATTATCAGTCTACAATTTTAATGGTAGGATTATTTTAAGTGAGAGACAGAATAACAAAAAAATGTCCAGAAGAAAGCATCACAAAAAAGTTATGAATTGATTTGCATTTTAATGAGTTAAATAAGTATTTGACCCCTTCGCAAAACATGACAGTACTTGGTGGCAAAACCCTTATTGGCATCACAGAGGTCATATGTATTTTGTAGTTGGCCACCAGGTTTGCAGTGGGATTTTGTCCCACTCCTCTTTGCAGATCCTCTCCCAGTCATTCAGTTTCAAGGCTGACGTTTGGCAACTCGAAGCTTCAGCTCCCACCACAGATTGTCTAGTGGCTGGGCCACTCCAGGATCTTAATGTGCTTCTTCTTGAGCCACTCCATTGTTGCCTTGGCCGTGTGTTTTGGGTCATTGTCACACTGGAATACCCATCCACAACCCATTTTCAGTGCCCTGGCTGAGGGAAGGAGTTTTCTAATTTACATGATTGATGTTCAAGTTCACTGCAAATTCAACGTTTTATTCGTCACATGCAACATACCAGGACAATGAGCAGTGAGATGTTTCTCCGTTGGCTCTTACAACGTGCACGCTAAGCTTAAGCAAGGTGGGGGGAAAAACAATACAAAATAACAATAGAAAACAAAATGCTAAATATATAGCCTACATGAAAGGGATGGGATGTGCTGAGAGCCGATTCAATTTTACAGTTAAATGCATGAGTAGGCTACTTGTGGATCTTGATAGGCCCTATCTATACTATATAGGCCCTTATGATATATTTTAGTTATGGATATTCACGTATTTATTTACAAAATGTAGATGTGTCCATTCTGACGACTATGGAATATAAGGTGCTGTTGTGCCGAGTCTCAGTATAGCGAATGAGTTTAGTGCTTATTTATTTATTCACTGCCATTTTCAGTGTTTGTGTAGTGCTTTTAACTATTTTAGGACACTTTGATATATTTGAGATCATTGACAAGATCCTCCCATGTAGTTCTGGGCTGATTCCTCACCGTTCTCATGATCATTGAAACTCCACGAGGCAAGATCTTGTGTGGAGCCCCAGACCGAGGGAGATTGAGTTATTTTGTGTTTCTTCCATTTGCGAATAAACGCACCAACTGTTCTCACCTTCTCACCAAGCTGCTTGGCGATGGTCTCATTCCAGCCTTGTGCAGGTCTACAATCTTGTCCCTGACGTCCTTGGACAGCTCTTTGGTCGTGGCCATGGTGGAGAGTTTGGAATCTGACTGATTGATTGCTTCTGTGGACAGGTGTCTTTTATACAGATAATGAGCTGAGGAGCACTCTCTTTAAGGGAGAGGACTAATTTGTAGGCCTCATCGACATAACCAGTCTGTGGGAGCCAGAAATCTTGCTGGTTGATAGGGGATCAAATGCTTATTTCCCTCGATTAAATGCAAATCAATTTCTAACTTTTTTGAAATGTTTTTCTGTATTTTTTTGTTGTTATTGTCTCTCGCTGTTAAAATAAACCTACCACTAAATTATAGACTGATCATTTCTTTGTCAGTGGGCAAATGTACAAAATCATCAGGGGATCAAATAATTATTTCCCTCACTGTATATGGTAACTGTATGATGCTAAATTAATTACACTGACATTCATTATAGCTGGTTGTCCTGTAAATAAAAGGTGCAGGTTCCAGGACCCAGCATCTCATTCAGCAGCCGGTGTCTGAGTCAGTCCAGCCAGGAGACTCTGTGACTCTGAACTGTACAATACACACTGAGACCTGTGCAGGAGAACACAGTGTGTATTGGTTCAGACATGGCTCAGGAGAATCCCATCCAGGAATCATTTACACCCATGGAGACAGGAGAGGTCAGTGTGAGAAGAGTCCTGAGGCTGGGTCTCCTACACAGAGCTGTGTCTACAACCTCCCCAAGACCAACCTCAGCCTCTCTGATGCTGGGACTTACTACTGTGCTGTGGCCTCATGTGGGGAGATACTGTTCGGGAACGGGACCAAGCTGGACTTGCAAGGTAACATATTCATTTTTTATTTGGACCAGCACACTTTTGTCATCACATGCTTTTGGATCACTGTTGAAACCAAGCTGGACTCCTGTGATTGGTCATATAGCTGAAATATAATTTTTACTCTTACTGTTTGGAAATGGCACATTGGTAGAATTTGAAGGTAATATGTTATTCAAGATAGTTTGTGATCTAAAACTAAATCTAGATCGAACCAAACATTAATTCATTCACAACTTTACATTTCAATTTTAATTATTTTGCACACTTTTGTCCAAACTTTTGTCCAAAGCGACTTACAATAAGCACAATGTGTCTAGAATGAATGAACTGATTCGTCATCATCACTGAAGCTTCAATAAGAAATACAGTAAAGTCACCCTACTAGAGAAAGGAAGATGACAAGTCAAGACATCAGCTCTTCATGATATTCTTGCAGTTCTGTCAAATGTGGCACATATTATCCTAAATTGATATGAACTATGTGCTTCTAAACTATAGGTCCTGACCGCATATTCCAAATCATGCTCGTGGCTTTAATCGTGTCCAACATCCTCTGGATCATCATTGTGGTGATCATCTATGTGAGGGTGAGGAAAAGCTCTACGCACAGACAAAGTAAGAACCGTTTTATTATTATTATTGTTATTATTATTATTATTATTATTATTACTATTATTAACCATTATTCCCCTGCATGTTCATCTCTGAGGCAGGTGTGACCTAAATGATTATTGCTAATACAGGCCAGTATAATACCCACAGCAGAAATAACATTCAGGATGCAATTACACGAATCAGGGTATTGATGTGGGGGTGAAGACGGCAGAACTAGATGTATACTTCCTGGTGTGGAAGGATCATGCCAAATAAGGTATTATTTTTAACAAGCAGGAAGTCCTCAGAGTCAGAGTGGTGTTACAGTGGCCCCATCCAGTGCTGAAGCTGAGGTGTGTATGACCCATGTTCATGGCTTTGCTGAGAAGTTATCATCAAAAAATAGCAACCTAAGAGAAATATACAGTTTTGTTCTCATTAGAATGGACCATTTAGTACAGTAGAATACAATAAATGTTTGAACAGTGACAATTTTCAAAATAAATCTAATTTACAAAAAGTAACACATCTCAAAGTACCTGTATACATGAAGATGATGAAATATTAGTCTTTAATTGCACAATTTAATTACACAATAATTACACCTGACTGACCTCTGTCTTTGCAGGATGGAGAGGAGCTGCACTATGCTGCCGTGAGTTTCCCTGGGAGGAAAGCAGAGAGGAAGGCAGTGAAGACCAGAGCCAGAGAGAGGGATGTAGTGTACTCTGGGGAGAGGGATGTGGTGTACTCTGGGGTGAGGGAGTGATAGGGAGAGAGACTCTGGGGTGAGGGAGTGGTAGGGAGAGAGACTCTGGGGTGAGGGGGAGGGATGTGGTGTACTTTGGAGTGAGGGGGAGGGATGTGGTGTACTCTGGGGTGAGGGGGAGGGACGTCGTGTACTCTGGGGTGAGGGGGAGGGATGTGGTGTACTCTGGGGTGAGGGGGAGGGATGTGGTGTACTCCACGAGCCGCCCAAACATGGGTGGGCATTCACGTCCATTCATTTTTTGGACTTGGCTCAGCAAAAAATTCCCCATATATTTATAGTTCTGTTGCAAATCAATTTCCCTTCACTTTTACTCCCATACTTTTCCCCTTAAAACATGGCTACAAAATCAAAACTAATTTGATCAACAAAAAAAAAAGAATGGTGGTGGTCAAACGTGATTGTTTGTGTAGTGTAGGCAGAGTCACTTATGAAAATGAGACCAGGGAGGATTCTGGGACAAGCTAGGTTGGATTTTGACTCCTGTGTCTGGTATCTTGAGGAGTGTGGGTCCGGTCATGTGGTTGTTCGTAATGAAGTTCATACTGGCTATAGCCTACATACCCACTATAATACACGATAATAAAACACAATCGAGCAGTGTTTATCCAATCAATCCTCATCTGTTTGGGCAAATCCAGGGTTTGTAGACCCCATCCACAGAGGCCAGCCCCCCACCCAGCAGCACACTGACCTCAGCGGCAGATCCTCCTCCAAATGATCACCACCAATACCCTTAGCTGTGTCTAAAATAAATGCTTTCTTTTCTTGGGGAGGCAGGGTTCCCTGCCTTAGCGTATGTAAGATTTGTACATTTTGTAAGATATCCTGACAATGTTGCATTTTGTTGAATTGTTTTTTACGATATAGGTAATATGTTTATGTATTCTCTTCTGTGCCAAACATTTTCATGATGCATGACTTGCTCTATCATGTATTTTAACAATTGTACAATAAACTTAACTAAAACGTTTGGGATTCATCATACCAGATTAATTGCCTATGTTATGTTTAAAATATGGTTGACATTCTAATTAGAGAAACTTAACATTGCTTATAAAATGAATGCCATTCTGGTAAAATAATCTTGCCTTTTGGATTTATGTTTTTTTACTGGATTCTTTTACTTTTAAAGCTCAACGAGAGAACTTTTTTTTATAGTTCAATATTCACCTTTACTTGGCCTTAGCAAGACCCCCAAAATCGTTTTCATGACATGAGACTGTATGAGACTATTATTTTAGAATTTCAGTGTACTGGCTAGTACACTGGTGGGAAATCTTGTGCTGGAAGCGGAAGTGACGCATTTTGCGTGTCACAATATCAGGAACAAAACAAACACTTCGCCCTGCGAACTTATCTACATGCCTAATACATCCAAGCTACATGCACATCAAATAAAGGAGACTGGTATTTACCTGTATTGAAGCCATCCTTCCAGAAAGTCCATTGAAGTAGCTACAATCTTCCAAACCAATCTGCTCCACGCACATTTGTTATACCCCCCCCCCCCCATCATTACAGCGAGTGAGTGGGGAATTGTGGTTCTTAAAACACTGTGCCCTTTTTATCACGACCAGAGGGGCCACCTAAGTGCCAAGATATCTCATTTTAATAGGCTACTAAGTACCCTACATTTATCTTAAGTTTTACTTGAGTACATTTAATATCAGTTGGTCAGTTAGTAATCACTTAAGTATTATTCTACAGGTGACTGTCACTTCTCGTTGAGCCATTCTCCAGTATCTTTACTTTCCAGGCTACTCAAGTGGCTGTTGGGTACAAATAGACCACTGCAAATACGCTAATAACTCCAACACACTATTGTATTGGAATTTGTAATACAGGATAAAGCAATAAGTCAACAATGGGCACATAAGACTTATTTAGCTAAATTTATTTGAGCATGATATACATGACAGTTACAAACCATTAAGTATTTCAACCTTAGAGCTGTACAGATAACTAAAATGAATCAGAAACATAATGGCACATTTGACTCCCTGGATCTGACAAACACCATTCAATGAGGGATGAACATCTACTTGAGCACAGAGGCTCGGGGATCAAGCAAAATTCTGCTGACTGTATAGTCCGACGTCTTTTTCTCAAACTCAGTCCTGGGGATCCACATGACAGTACGTTTCTGATGCCGCTATCCTCCAGCTAGCCGAGAACCCCAGGTGACCAATCTTTGGTCACATCAATCAGTGAACGCTGGGACTTGATACCACCAGCATTTTGGGGCCTTTACAGTCAATTTGCCAGATTACTAGTCCAATCCAATGAGTCAGAACACAGTATCAAAACATGTGCGGGTTTGTCCTGAAAAGTACAGATATGAAACAGTCCCTCCAAGGTAGGGTCATAACTGCATACACATCTATACAGACTCTTCCAAGTACACCACAGTAATCTACTGTATACATCATTGTGTACAAAACCATCATCTCATCCTGACTTACCTGTGGTGGCTCCTGTGGGCCTTGGTGCAGATCACTCCCTACTGAGAGTGGGTCAGAGTATCCTGGCCAGGGGGTTATGATATAACTAGGACTTCAGAGGTACAGCCAAGTCACCTCTTAAATCTTTTATGGGTTAAGGATGCATTAAATTAGGATTGAAAATAATAGATGACAGATCTACAAGGGATGAATCATCGGTTTTAAGGAAGACGGTATCAACGCCGACTTGTGATTCGATGGGGTTAGATAGAAAAGGATCAAGGATGACTTAACATTTTAGGTCTTTATTAAAAGCATATTCTTCCATCCGCCTTGAGGTGACTACTTGGCTATTTTTCAACCAAGCAAATATAACTATTAAAGGACAATGCTCGTTTTTGACAACCTGGACCTTATTTACGACATATTATAAGACGTTTGACTCACCGAGATCACTTTGGTGTAGTTCGGAGGCCTGTAGAAGAAATGTAAAATCCAGCGCGAGCCAGTATATCCATGTAATGGCGGTGATCGGGGCAACGGGAATGCAGTTTCTAAAAATCTATTTTCTGCCGCGAAACGGTTGTTTTCATCAATCTGTCTGGATGAATCGTTAGTTGTGCTTACATAGAGCATAACTGTTGTGGTTTTCACATGCCATGATCTTTAGAAACGTCTTTCGAAACGAAATAGCTTCCTCACTTGCTCCAGCACTAATGCGCACAGCACTCAATCGTTGCTCCAGCACGCTGTGCGCATGCGTGCTGGAGCAAGTCAGGAAGCTATTTCGTGTCTAACGACGTTTCTAAAGATCATATTACAGAGGCATGGGAAATACCACAACAGGCAGGCCTATGCTCTCTATGTAAGCACAACTAGCGATTCATCCAGACAGATTGATGAAAACAACCGTTTCGCGGCAGAAAATAGATTTTTAGAAGCTGCATTCTCGTTGCCCCGATCACCGCCATTACATGGATATACTGGCTCGCGCTGGATTTTACATTTCTTCTACAGGCCTCCGAACTACACCAAAGTGATCTCGGTGAGTCAAACGTCTTAAAATATGTCGTAAATAAGGTCCAGGTTGTTAAAAACGAGCATTGTCCTTTAAAATAATTACAACTTTTTGTTTGTTGTAATTACTCCACTGGGTAGATTTTCGCAGGGCGCAACCTTTCCCTTCCCAAGTTTAGCATGTCAGACGATTGAACAAACGGGATGGTTTATTTGAATTGCAAACATGATTGGTGTTCATCTTTATACAGTCACAGGTTTTTCATCTTTGCTGTAATCTGATTGGTGCTTATTTGGAACAACGAGGAAAAGGATTTCAGTCCATATCCTATCAAGGACATCAGAGAGCTAAAGATGGGAACGAAAAAATATCACGACTGACTGATGTTAAAATAGCTACATTATAACAGTACAAAGCAAAATAATAGCAAAACAAGACGAGTATAAAAAGTTATTTTTGTTTAAAAGTCGAGATAATGCGGTCTGCATTACAACTCCTCCCGTGAGTGATGCAGGATAACGAAACGCGCTCAGCCACAGACGAAAGGGGGGGGAGAATAGCGGCTCGTGCATCAGGAGACAGCGGCGACGCAGACGGATGACAATCCCGTCACAGTTTTAACCTGGAAAGAGAGCAAATCACATAAGTGAGCCGTCTGTGAACGCTACAAGGAGGCAGCGTTCTTTCCTTAGGGTGTACATTGACATATTTTTAAAAATGGAAAAAATTGAAGAGGTTTGTCATGGACTGAATTGCATTTGAACCAACTTAAAAGGCGACATTTATGAAACTCTATACCAGCTCCTCTAAATCTATTGCCATTTTCTCCCCCACACATTTAAAAACTACTCATTTGGCTATGGATAAGAAATCCATGTGGATGAATTCATTAAACGCGCGTCAATGTCGACGGTTTTTGTCGCTTCGTTTGCGCATGCCTGCTCAGTTCACGGTCTCCCCACAGCATCTGAGCCTAGGGCTGAAACGCAGGCAACAACTCCTGCATTCAAAAGTATTTTACAAATTACTCTGCTAACCCCGTAGGGATAATGCAGGTCATACTCATCCTCACCTTGTTTCGGACGCCGGACAGTGCTTAGTAAGCATAGCGGGCTGGTGGCGGCGGAGGCACGGAGGCGTAGGGGTCATTGGCGCGAGGCACGGCGTACAATGGGGGCCTAGAGACGGGGGGAAGACGGGAACGCTCGTAGGAGAAGCCGTTACCAGCAGGGGCCGTGGGGGGGGGAGGGGCTCTCCTGATGGGACTGCGGTCCCGGGCGTAGTACGAGGGCGGAGGGGGAGGAGGCAGGGGGCGACGCTCGTACGGGTCAAGGGTACCGGACATGAGACGCTCCCTGACGAGGGCAGAGGGGGGAGGAGGAGGGGGAATGGCACCAACGCGTCTATCATCGTAGGATGAGATGCCGTACGGGCGAGCCCTATATTTCTCATAGTAATCCACCACCCCGTAGCTATCCCTTTCATGATCATAGGCTTGTTCGGGGTAAGGGGCTCGTCTAGGGGGAGGGGGTGGTGGAGGGGGAACGGGGTAACCATGGCCATGGGGAGGTAAGTGGTGACTGAGCCGACCTCTGAGGTAGCCTGGGGGAGGAGGTTCATGCCTCTCGCCAGGGTAACGGGGGGGCCAGTAGCCTCCCCTCTCGTGAGGAGGAGGGGGCGGGTAATCATCGGACTCCTCGTGCTTGGGACGGCTCTTTGATATCTGGACATGGATACGCTTGCCTAAGTGAAAGAGAGGAGAAAAATGACTGACAATGCAAAGGAGGGAATGAGCTACTATCATAATATGACACGAATGTAATGTATATAAACACACCTAGGTGACAGTGGACATGACTTCACTTGACAGCCCCCCATTGCTTACCCTGGAATTCAGCGTTGTCCAGACCCTTTATGGCGTCCATGGCCTCATCAGAGTTAGCCATGTGCACAAACGCAAAGTTTTTAACAATGGCACACTCTGTGACTGTGCCGTACTCTTCAAACAGAGCACGGAGCTCGTCGTCACAGCCTTTCTCAACATTAGCAACGTGAAGTTTGACTGCCGAGCCGTGGTTCTTCCCGCGGCTGGCTTCCACATTTATCGCAGTACCGTGCAGCTTGTAGAGATGGAGACTCTTGATAGCTTTGGTGGCATCCTTGCGGTCGTCCATGTGCACAAAGGCAAATTTGTCTTTGATGATGGCGCATTCTGTGACGGTCCCGTACTGGGCAAAGAGTGCCTTGATCTCTTCCTGGTCCGCCTCTTGCGGGAGATTTCCGATGAAGATCTTCACCATCCTAGTAGATGTGTTTCACTAGGATTGGAGGAAGAGAGCAAACACAACACAATGAGGTGATGCAATTGAGTATGCTCCAGTCTTCTTTTCTACGCAGACAACAGGTCGACCCACCACCTAAGAGTCAGCACTCTGAAACTGAAATATGCTAACTAGCCTAGCCAGCAGCTAATCACCACTGCTAGTGTTTGGCAGGAGATTAGTTAGCCAAGCTACCCAGTGAGTCCAAACAGTCCCGTTAGCTACTCAATGAGCCCAACATGCGTTAGCTAACGTTAGCTAGCTGGCTAGCTCCTTATGCCCAGAGGAAAAGGACCAACTATTAGCTGTCTAGTGGTTAGCTAGCTCATAGATACCTTAACAGACAATATGAACACGTTTGTTTTTAAATTGTTATTTCCGCGACACAGGAAAAGAGACAAGATAGTCTGTGATTAGCCAAACTACAGCTAACGTTAGCTAGCCACCTACCTAACAAAAGTATTAGCTAACGTTAACGTGGCTCTTCCGTCCGGGAGCAGTAAAGACTGCCACAAATAACTGCCGCCATTAAGTTACTCGAACTCAACGGTTAGTTTGTTAAATAACATTTTGTCCCAAGCTATATTCATACAAGTTTACATGTTTTGTATTCATCTGTGTGTCGGAGAAGATGTAACAGCACACTTACCTCGGCTACACAGACTCCTGATCAATGGCGTCAGACCGGATACTGCCTTTCGCCCGGCAGCGAGGAACATAGGAAGGGGCGTGTATGGCAAGTCACAGAGGACAAAATAGCCAATGCGAACGACGGAAATACATTTGTGACCAACAACTGGACAGCCTGGAGAGGAAATTAGTTGAAAGTAATAATATCTAAATTGTAGGTAGGTGCATTTGTGATAACATTAGCACCAGACAGGTTATTTGCTTAGACAGGTTATACCTGTGAAATCGTTTCATGTATCATTGCTACGACATGTGTTGCCTCTGTGTATGAAATGCGCAGTAACCTATATAAATAAAGTTTGATTTGATGATTTGACTTGGGTCTGAAGATTTATATCCGTGGTATAGTATCTGTATGTAGATCCTGCCATAAGTAAAACAGCAATTATCCTATAACATGAATACCTGTATCACAGTGGTTTCGATTCAGAATCACAAATTGCA
Organism: Borostomias antarcticus; assembly: GCF_949987555.1. NCBI lineage: Eukaryota > Metazoa > Chordata > Actinopteri > Stomiiformes > Stomiidae > Borostomias > Borostomias antarcticus. The sequence continues at coordinate 5,936,970 of NC_140250.1, read as the reverse complement.
ACAAGTCCCGTATATGCGAACCAATGGGCTTTGGTTTTGTCCGATAAATTTCGACTTTTAAAATGTTACAGGTTAACTCTTTTTATGTACTCTAATGTTGTTCTTTTTTATGTCATGTCTGTAACTGTGTTTATTTTATGCTGTTGCCTGTCTTGGCCACAGGTCTCCCTTGAAAATGAGATTTTTAATTTCAATGGGACCTCCTGGTTAAATAAATAAATAAATAAATAAATAAATAAATAAATAAATAAATAAATAAATAAATAAATAAATAAATAAATAAATAAATAAATAAATAAATAAATAAATAATAAAAGCAAGCAAGCGCTGAAGTAGGCGGGAGTCTTGTAGATGCGAACCAATGGGCTTTGAGAAAACGCTGAAGTAGGCGAGAGTCTTGTTCCGTTCTATCCGGTTCTATCTTGTCTGTTGCCATTGATAAGGAGTCTGTGTACCTTAGGTAAGTGTGCCATTAAAATCTTCTCCGACACGCACAAAGAAAAGAAACCATGTATATAAATATAGCTTGTTTGACTCAAGCTAACCGCCGAATTTGATTAACTTAGCAGCTGTTATTTGTGGCAGGCTTTACTGCTCCCAGACGGAAGAGCCACTAGCTATCTAACGTTAGCTAATGCTTTTGTTAGTCTAGGTAACGTTAGCTATAGCTTGGCTAATCAGATAATATACTGTCTTTTCATGTGTCGCGGAAAATGTCTTTTAAAAACGAATGTGTTAATATATTATATAAAGTTAGCCTTGAGCTAGCTAACTACATTAGCTAGCTGGTCCCTTTCCTCTGGGCATAAGGACCTAGCGTTTGTCAGCCAGCCAGCTAGCTAACGTGGCTAACGCGTGATAGACTGGTAGCTAATGCTTACTGGTTGGACTCACTGAGTAAAGTCAATTAGTTAACTACTCATGTCTAGAGCAAGGTAGTTAGCTAGTTAGCATATCGGTTTCAGAGTGGTGGTTCTTAAGTGGTTGGAAGAAGTGCACGTGAGCACGACTCTAAACTAAATGGACAAAAGTGTCTTGCCGGGTGCACGGTCTAGAAAGTCTTATGCTTTCGAAATAATACCAGTACTCACGAACCTATCACAAGTGGCTGGAGCATACACTGTCTCATCAGCTCATTGTGTTGTTTTTGTTCTCTTCCAATCGTTGTGAAAGACATCTATTAGGATGGTGAAGATCTTCATCGGGAATCTACCGCGAGAGGCGGACCAGGAAGAGATCAAGGCACTCTTTGCCCAGTACGGCACCGTCACAGAATGCGCCATCATCAAAAACTTTGCCTTTGTGCACATGGACGACCGCAAGGATGCCACCAAAGCTATCAAGAGTCTGCATCTCCACAAGCTGCACGGCACTGCGATAAACGTGGAGGCCAGCCGCGGGAAGAACCAGGGCTCGGCGGTCAAACTTCACGTTGCTAATGTTGAGAAAGGCTGTGACGACGAGCTCCGTGCTCTGTTTGAAGAGTATGGCACAGTCACAGAGTGTGCCATTGTTAAAAACTTTGCGTTTGTGCATATGGCTAACTCTGATGAGGCCATGGACGCCATAAAGGGTCTGGACAATGCTGAATTCCAGGGTAAGCAATGGGGGGCTGTCAAGTGAAGTCATGTCCACTGTCACCTAGGTGTGTTTATATACATTACATTCGTGTCATATTATGATAGTAGCTCATTCCCTCCTTTGCATTGTCAGTCATTTTTCTCCTCTCTTTCACTTAGGCAAGCGTATCCATGTCCAGATATCAAAGAGCCGTCCCAAGTACGAGGAGTCCGATGAGTACCCGCCCCCTCCTCCTCACGAGAGGGGAGGCTACTGGCCCCCCCGTTACCCTGGCGAGAGGCATGAACCTCCTCCCCCAGGCTACCTCAGAGGTCGGCTCGGTCACCACCTACCTCCCCACGGCCATGGTTATCCCGTTCCCCCTCCACCACCCCCTCCCCCTAGACGAGCCCCTTACCCCGAACAAGCCTATGATCATGAAAGGGATAGTTATGGGGTAGTGGATTACTATGAGAAATATAGGGCTCGCCCGTACGGCATCTCGTCCTACGACGATGGGTGCGTTGGTGCCATTCCCCCTCCTACACCTCCCCCCTCTGCCCTCGTCAGGGAGCGTCTCATGTCCGGTACCCTTGACCCGTACGAGCGTCGCCCCCTGCCTCCTCCCCCTCCGCCCTCGTACTACGCCCGGGACCGCAGTCCCATCAGGAGAGCCCCTCCTCCCCCCACGGCCCCTGCTGGTAACGGCTTCTCCTACGAGCGTTCCCGTCTTCCCCCCATCTCTAGGCCCCCATTGTACGCCGTGCCTCGCGCCAATGACCCCTACGCCTCCGTGCCTCCGCCGCCACCAGCCCGCTATGCTTACTAAGCACTGTCCGGCGTCCGAAACAAGGTGAGGATGAGTATGACCTGCATTATCCCTACGGGGTTAGCAGAGTAATTTGTAAAATACTTTTGAATGCAGGAGTTGTTGCCTGCGTTTCAGCCCTAGGCTCAGATGCTGTGGGGAGACCGTGAACTGAGCAGGCATGCGCAAACGAAGCGACAAAAACCGTCGACATTGACGCGCGTTTAATGAATTCATCCACATGGATTTCTCATCCATAGCCAAATGAGTAGTTTTTAAATGTGTGGGGGAGAAAATGGCAATAGATTTAGAGGAACTGGTATAGAGTTTCATAAATGTCGCCTTTAAATTAGCTAAAATACAGTTCAGTCCCGATAAACCTCTTTAAGCTGTAGCGTTATGTACGCCCTAAGGAGAGAACGCTGCCTCCTTGTAGCGTTCACAGACGGCTCACTTGTGTGATTTGCTCTCTTTCCAGGTTAAAACTGTGACGGGATTGTCATCCGTCTGCGTCGCCGCTGTCTCCTGATGCACGTGCCGCTATTCTCCCCCCCCCTTTCGTCTGTGGCTGAGCGCGTTTCGTTATCCTGCATCACTCACGGGAGGAGTTGTAATGCGGACCGCATTATCCCGACTTTTAAACAAACAAAAAAACCTTTTTATACTCGTCTTGTTTTGCTATTGTTTTGCTTTGTTCTGTTGTACTGTAGCTATTTTAACATCGAACTCGGAAGATCAAGTCAAGTCGTAATATTTTTCGTTCCTCTTTAGCTCTCTGATAATGTCGTTGATAGGATATGGACTGAAATCCTGGTTTTCGGTGTTCCAATTAAGCAACAATCAAGCGAAGATGTATGAAAAACCTGTGACTGTATAACTGATGAACACCAATCATGTTTGCCATTCGAATAAACCAGCCCATTTGCTCAGCTCAATCGTCTGACCCATGCTAAACTTGGGAAGTGAAAGGTTGCGCCCTGCGAAAATGTACCCATCGAAATACCACGACAAATATTTTTAAATAGTTAAGGTTAAGTTAAAGTTTGGTAGATTGAAAAATATTTGTTGATCAGTCAAGTAGTTACCTCAAAGCGGATAAATGTACCTCTTAATGGAACAATATGCTTTTAATAAAGACCTGAATTGTTAAGTCATCCTTGATCCTTTTCATATAGCTAGGAATCGCAAGTCGCTGTTGACTACCGTCTTCCTTAAAACCAATAATTTATCACTTGTGGATCTGTTATCGTCTGTAATTGTCATTCCTAATCTAATGCATTCCTAACCCGTGAAAGATTTTAGGTGGCTTGGCTGTATCTCTGAAATCCTATTGATCTTAGTAAAGGAGTCAATCCCTTGTCTGTTCTCAACCCCCAATGCACTGCACGGCTGTCCAAGTTATATAACCCCCTCATAATCCCCTGGCCAGGATACTCTGACCATTTATAATCCCTTGGCCAGGATACTCTGACCCTGTCAATTGGGAGGGATCTGCATTCTGCACCAAGGCCCACAGGTAAGTCAGGATGAGCTGATGGTTTTGTACACGGTGATGTATACAGTATATTTCTTTGTATGTGCATGACGAGTTTGTATTCAGTTTTGACCCTACCTGGGAGGGACTGTTTCATATCTGTACTCGGGACAAACCCACACGTTTTTGATTGTGTGCTCTGACCAAGGTTATAATAGTATTGTGTTTATATTGTTTAACCTTTCAATTACAGTTTAGTTTTTTTGGGGAAAATGTTTAGTTTATTAGTTTCAGTATTATGGCGCATGTCAGGTTACTTCTGTGATGGGGCACAGCTTAAAAAAAGGATAGATTTCATATCCACCCAAAATACTAGGCTCATGTATGAAATGAAAAAGACTAAAGACATACATTTTCTAAACAATACAGTTTTGGTTATCGCTCTTTGTAAAGCCTAGTTTTTACTAAAACTAAAATGTTTTTTCACACCTAGTTTTCTTTTTTTGTTCGTTTTTCATTAACTACAATACGATTGGCTCTGAATGATTGGATTTGACTAGTAATCTGGCAAATTCACTGTAAAGGCCCCAAAATGCTGGTGGTATCAAATTATAGCGTTCACCGATTGAGGTGACCAACAGCTGGACAAGTCCTTGGCTAGTTGGAGGAGAGCTGCATCAGAAATGTACCATCACGTGGATCCCTAGGACATGTTCTTCCCTCATTGGAGGGTGATTGTCAGATCCAGGCAGGACGTTTCTGCAATGCCCTGCATTCATGTAAATCAAAGCACATTGTGTTGCGTCTGATTTATTTTAGTTAACTGTACAGCTGAGATTGAAATACTTGACTAAAAAAGTTTGTAACTCATGTAATATCATGCTTAAATAAATTAGTTAAATAAACAGTGTTCTGTGCCTTGTGTTGACATTGTTTTATCTATATCTATTTATTTTCTTGACAGTCAACCCAAAATGTCACCAAATACATGCTGATGAAACCATTTGGTGTAAAGGCTGCAATGTGGTTAAGATAGAAACTCATCTGACGTTTGTCCGTTGAGTGAAGGTATAGCTAACAGTGTTCAACAATTAGTGATTGGAAACAGTTTTATTTTAATAGTATTCTGAGTAGAACATCTTGTTTTGGTGAACAATACATTTGAAAGGCTTATTATCCTGAAATTCTAGTTCTTCTGGAAGTTTGAAGGGCAGAAAGAGATGAGTACGGGAGTCTGTTACCCGCGGCCCAGAGGTCCTTATTGAGACGTGCAGGCAGCCCTGTCCCAATTCCCGCCAGTATGACGACATCTGAACTTTTCTGAGGATGCTGCACCTGTCACTCCTAAGGCCCGTGGACACAGCTGCTTCCACCAACACGCTGCTCAGGTGTCCCTCTGCCTCCATCTACAGGTGAGGGTGGGCGTAGCCTCCTTTGCCAAGGTCACAGAGGAGGGTTCCAAGGTCACAGTGGTGGGTCAACGCAACAAGCATCATACTGATTCTGTCCCTTCATTTTCCAGAAGGAAGCACACAAAAAAAAAAGTTTAACTACTTGAGCCAATATAGGAAGGAAAGGTACGATTTCCAAATTCCCAGAACAGTTTACGGACAGTTCGTTGAGCTGTGGTCACTTGACAACTGACTGACAAATCCCCTTAAAGGAGAATGCTCGTTTTTGACCACCTGGACCCTATTTACAACATATTATAAGACGTTTGACTCACCGAGATCACTTTGGTGTAGTTCGGAGGCATGTAGAAGAAATTAAAAATTCAGCGCAAGCCAGTATGTCCATGAAATGGTGTTGGACGGGGCACCGAGAATGCAGTTTCTAAAAATCTGTTTTCGGCCGCTAAACGGTTTTCATCAATCTGATTTTATGAATAGACAGTTGTGATTCCCCAAAGCGAGGCCTTGTTGTGGTTTTCAAATACGTGGTCTTTAGCCTCTGTAATATGATCTTTAAACGCCTTTCCCCACTTGCTCCAGCACGCACAGGCCAGCGCGCAGACTGGCTATTCTCCGTCTGTAGGCTACACTCGCGGCTCACATTCTCTACGCTACTAGCCAGAGCTTTAGGACGTCCGTGGCGAGCAAAGGAAGCCTGTGGAAGCTGAGATTTGTCCAGGTAGTCATTTTGTTTGGACAATTTGGGTACACGCAAAAACGAACCATTGCTGACGAATGACGACGAGTTCTGGAGTTCACACGGGGTACACACCAGGTAGGGGAGAACCGGGTCAAAAGTCGCGCGGGACAAAAGTCGCGTTCCCATTTTCTCCAGAATGACTGGACCTGCAAATATGTGGTTATACATGCCTACACATATTACCGTGTACGAGCTCCGTTCAAATTTTGTGCGCGATCGCAGCATATTTGACAGAGATATCGATGGAAAACCACTTTTGCCCCATAAAAGTAAAATAATGGTCTCATGAGCATTCTTCGATTGTAAAATTGTGTTCACTTGTTTTAGTTTGCAAACATGCAATTTTCTTAGCATATCTACTGGCTACATGATAACATAAGCTTTCAAGTTTCGTGCGAGCAAGTCGTGCCTGCAAGCCAGGGAGAAATGACAGGAGACCGTGGCGGGACAAAAGTCGCATCCCGTAGAGGGACAGAAGTCGCATTGTGATGGCTTAGAACCAGAGGGGTGCGCGAGTGACATTTGGGCAGAATGAACAGGTGAAATGAAAGCTCTCGGAGAGATCTTTCTAATGCTATTGGTCAGCTTTGTATGCAGTTTTAATGTGAAAGATACATCTTAAATGCAGTCAAGACAAATTATTTTGCCTCTTAACTTTTGTCAAACCCCCTGGTTCCAGTCAATTGGATTATATAGGCTACTTTCGTTTACAATGACGTTACCTTATGAACACAAATAGCTTAACCTATAGGCCTACATAAACACAATAGCCTAAAAACATGTTTATTTACAATGTATTTTCTTTAATTGACAGCATGCCAAGAGTTGGGCTGAGGAAAACGATGCGCGGTCTCTTTAACCCTGAGACCATCAGGCAGGCAGCTCAGGAGGTCGTTGAAGGCTATATATTATTATGATATTATGTCTAATAATACATTTGTTGAAAGTAAAGAGAATTAAATGCCAAAAAAAACACTTTGCAGCAGTGCGACTTTTGCCCCTCTCCTATGAGACTTTTGTCCCGCTCGGCAGGGACAAAAGTCGCATTGCGCTCGGTCCGTTCTCGCCCTATTTATGTTAAGCTCTTATATCCTAGCACGAACATTACAGTTGATAATAGTGAAGGACATGTGCAAGTTGTGTGTCATAAAATGTGGAATCTCTATCTCTATTAATTTCGGAGTAAATGGAATCAAACCAAAAAGTGCGACTTTTGACCCGGTTCTCCCCTACGCACTGAGAAAATAGCCGCTCTGTGCGCATGCGTGCTGGAGCAAGTGGGGAAAGGCGATTGGAGTGGAGATTTTTAGAAACTGCATTCTCGGTGCCCCGTCCACCGCCATTACATGGTTATACTGGCTCGCGCTGGATTTTAAATTTCTTCTACAGGCCTCCGAACTACACCAAAGTGATCTCGGTGAGTCAAACGTCTTATAATATGTCGTAAATAAGGTCCAGGTTGTCAAAAACGAGCATTCTCCTTTAAGTACATCCCCATGCCCACAGTCTGGTGATTAACCACACCTCTCCTTAGGTCAACCTGACCCTTGCTGGCTGAGAAACCACAAATCTGGTCGTCCCACCAAGGACAAGCAGACCAGAGGCGCTCGGTTCTTAGATAAGATGTCCCACAGGCATGGAGCCCCCTATTCTGCCATTCTCTCAGGAACGGATAGGAATGTCTGCACTAATCATTAGATGTTAAAACAAACGACTATAATCCCTTGACTGTCAGTCAGAAGGCCGATAGCTACACACATGTAGATCACTTAATACACAGATCTTCTTGGTACAAACAACGCAGAGTTAACAAACAGTTTTCATAAAAAGCCAACACCCTGTTGTAACAAAAGATTCAGGGGACAGGTTAACCTTAACTAAATAAGTTAACCAGCCACTATCTGCCCTGTGAAGAGATGGAATTATCATTATTGAATAGCTGGGTAGTACTTGGGAACTGGCTCCTCAATCAGACACACTAGCCTACATTTTATAACGCTAATCAAGAGATACCTTTTTACAGGAAACCAAATCCTATGGAGTAAGAGACTATTAGGCTAAGTAAATCTGTTGCTTGAACTCTTTATGGTTCACCAATTACAGTTTACCTCTCCTAGGGTTTTCTAGCCACTGTATTTTAACCCGCACTTGACTATTATTTACGTTCTAGCCATCCGAGGCTACCTTAAAGCGAAAGATCTCCACCTTAAAACCACCCGTCACGTGTAATTTCATCCAGTCTGTTGCGCGATGCTGGAAATTCCAGGGGTGAGTTCAATCTGAAAATGGTGTGCACTACTTTCCTACGGTTTCCGAGTTGAACAAAACGTTTCCTCGAAACTGTGTGAAATGGTGTGCAATGGGCTTTGAGGTAGATTTTCTATCGTTTCGTGGTGGGTGTGTCAGAGTACGTAATGGCCCATAGGGCAGGAGCCTAGCTCCTTGGGTGTGTCAGAGGTGTTGCTGTATCTTCTCAACAAAGAGTGTTGAACATACCACCGTTTTTGTTTTAACAAAGGGTTTGCAACGTTTTTTCTGGGCTGAACTCACTCCCAGGCTTCTTGTAAACGCGGACGAAGTCGGTCGAGTTCTTCCTTTCTCTGAAATGACATCAGTGAAAACAACCGCGTTGGAAGCACTGCTCTAGACGGAATATTTTCGTTACAACTGACAAGGTAGGCTATAACGCACATTGTTTGTTAAAGTGTCAGGGTTAGGGTTAACAATAATCGAGTTCTTTAATGAACAATTTGGACTAGTTATTCAGGCCAGTTTGATTAGGCTGTTTGTGTAGCTCAGTTCTCAGGTAGTGAAAGTTTTAGAGGGGAAATGCTGACATGTTAAGAAATTACATAGCCTAAGTGAATGGACTAATGCAGCAGATGCTTTTTGCTCCCTGTGATGTGTTTGCATCACCAACAGTGTTTGATCAACAGAGTTTTTATTTATTAGGATAAAGGCCTTGTGATGCGCACCATTTCGTTTTCGATGCATATAAGCTATGACAAACACTACATACTGCAACAACAGAAGAGTGTCAAAGTAAATAGTTAGTAATACAATTTCCAATACAACAACGCACAGAATAGACATAAGGAAAGAACACACACACAAAAAAAAAAAGTAAAGAAAACCATGTAGTCTACTGAATGCAGCCTATATTTGAAACACATTGCGTGAATGTGTAATGGATACAACCAGAAAAATGGGGGTAAAAAATAAATCTATATTTTTCCCTGTTATTTCTTAGCTATTTGCGGTAAGTTGAAGTCATAGGTGAGGTCCTGTGATCCAGCCATAAACCCTGTCATGGACACATCTCAGACAGTGGAGACTGAGGAGCTGATGACCTGCCTTCAGATCCAGTTCTACCACCCCCAGCAGGCCTCCAGGGGCCTGTACTGTCGGCTCCCCCTGGACCGCAGACACACGCACCCGGCCGAAGACCCCCTGAGGCTGGGCCGTGACACCAAGGTCTGCACCTTCGCCCTGGCCGACACACGGGTCTCACGTAAACAGCTGGCCCTGCAGGCCTTCCGCACCCCCCGGAGCCCGGACCTGCGATTCGCCCTGCAGAACCTGAGCCAGAAGGGAAACCTGGCGGTCAACGGGTCGGCGCTGGGCTACCTGGAGAGGGCGGAGCTGCCCGACAAGGCCCTGGTCCGCTTCGCCGAGTACGAGATGCTGATTCGCCGGGAGCCAGGCGAGGCTAAGAGCAAGTTCGAGGTGGAGTTTGGGGTGCTGACCGTGCCACCTTCCAGAGAGTTGGGCATGGGGGTGCCCAACATGACGGCCGTCATGGACACTGGTTTAGGCCACGGTGCTACCAATGGCCTCCCAGCTGAGCACAGGAGCCATGCGCCATCAGAGTGTGATGAGACACTGATGTACCAATCATGACTACATGATCTACAGTACAACAAATGTGAATGCTGCCATATACAGTATGAGATGGTTGATAGTTACAGTATGCTATGCTCCCTAACTGCTACGCTGAATGCAAAGCTTGTGAATGGACAGTATTTTTTCTGTTTCCATAGAGATGAGAACCAGAGGTTATTGAAGGAGATGTGCTTATTTATGACACTGTAATAGTATAATTGTTCAGCCGTTTGGTAGTGTGAACTCTATCCTGATGACCAGTAAGTGTTGTAACTACTATTGTGTACTCCATGCACTGTAAACACTGTGTATTGTCGTTGTTGTTTTTTCCATGTGTGTATGTCTCACTGTGTTAACTGTGTACTACTACCAGACATACTGTATGTTCAAATTAATGTTGAATATATCCTGATTTCCTGTCATCATTAAAAAAAGAAGCTGAAAACACTAATTTCACTCTTGTCTTGCCTAATAACATACAATTATTCTCTTATTATTTTCACTAAGTTTTAATGAATACCTCAGCAGGAGTAGCCTACTCTTTTTCATTGTGATGAACAAGTTTTTCCTTTTGAGCTTCTTTCGTTACACTTCCCTCATGAGAGAGAAGTTACCTGTGAGCGGTCAGCCCTCCGAGCCCTCAACCTCCTGCCTGGCCGCCATTTTCAGCCACCAGACCACAATGACGGTGGAGCAGGAGAAGAGAGTCATCGCCACCAGCTCTGAGATGGGCATGGCCCCCGACGCGGGCGCGGACCCCAGGGCTCTCTTCTTGGGCCCCTCCACCTGAAGGAGAAAGCCCCCTTTCAGCCGGCCCTCCTGGAAACACAGATAGACCCCGGAGTCGGACGGCGAGGCCCGGCGTATCAGATGGCCATTTCCCCCGTGGTAGAGGTCCAGGGAGTGGGTGCTGTTCGCCTGGAGAAGGTCCAAATGAGTTGGCTGTGAGTCTCTCTCCCAGTAGATGGGGCTAGTGATGGAGAAAGTGGGTGAAAATACATTGTGGTAATGTCATTAGGTTTGGTGATCATTTGTGATAACATTAGCAGCAGAAGCCAGGTGATTTTGCTTTGTTATCCCGCTAAAACCGTTTTCATGTATGATTGTTGGGATGGTATGATGCCTGTTGTGTTGACTCTCCTCTGTGACCATGGAACCCTCCTCTGCGACCTTGGCAAAGGAGGCTACGCCCACCCTCACCTGTAGATGGAGGCAGAGGGACACCTGAGCAGCGTGTTGGTGGAAGCAGCTGTGTCCACGGGCCTCAGGAGTGACAGGTGCAGCATCCTCAGAAAAGTTGGGATGTCATACTGGCGGGAGTTGGGACAGGTCTGCCTACACGTCTCAATAAGGACCTCTGGGCCGCGGGTAACAGAGACTCCCTGTAGTGCTCCTAGTCTTCTCTGGGCCGCCCCACAGGGAAGGGCCTCATTGTACATGTATGTTCCCACTCCAGCGCTCACATTGCTCATACGGGAATAGCAAAGCCTGATTTGGGACACAGGAAGCAAACCTTTCAATGACAGCACTGGGAGATTAATACAATGCCAAGTCATGACTGTGTATTCCCTAGAGTGTGCACTGACTACACATCCTGTCAAACTCCTTTGCATGACTCGCATAGCAGTTCTACAGCACATTCCCTATGAACTCACCCCACTCTCTTCCTCTCTCCTGGCGCCCCGCAGCGGTTACAGCGCTGCCAGGCGCCCCACAGCGTGAACACCTCCGCCTCGCTCCCCAGCCGCACCGTCAGGTTCCCCCGGGGTGAGGGCCCATGGCCGGCGTGCGACAGCCGCAGGCGTCCCACATCCTGGACCTCCACCTCCAGGCGAGCCAGGGTCCGGCCGCCTGCTCGGCAGGTGTAGAGCCCCGTGTCGTAGACCCGCGTCTCGGCGAATACCAGGTCCTGTCCTCCACCCCTGAGGCGGGACTGCAGCTCGTCAAAGCGGTTCTGGGCGGTGGAGGTTTGGAGCCGTGAGGAGGTTAGAGGCTCGGAGGAGGGCGAGGCAGGGGAGGGTCCGCCGGGGAGTATCTTCATCCGGGAGGCGAGGTAGTTCCTCTGCCTGAAGGGGGGAGGCAGCAGCCTGAGGGGTCTGGCCTGACTGGGCTCTGGAGGAGACTGGAGCACCTGAACCCGTCCTGCCTCGGAGCTAACCGTCGCTCCATACCGAACGTTGGAATGAAAACCCAGAGCCCGCCTCGGTAAATTATCTCCGTACCTGAATGACTTGGCTGTCTTCGGAACCAAGCCTAGCCCGTTAGCTGACAAGTCCTCTTCAGGTATGACTGAGGTGAGGTTGGCTCCACTCCCTTGGTTGGTGTTCATGATTTGTCCACTGGAGGGCGCTCTGCTGGTCTGAATAATTATAGGTGAGCTGTATGCTGCGCCAGTGACGCCCTGGAAGGTCCAGTTGATCCAGGGGTGCTGGGAAGCACCAGGGCAGACCAGAATTGCAGGGTTGAGGCTCAGAAGGGCCACATAACAGACATGCTTACTACCACAGTCAACCACAGGGGCCTCAGCAGAACAGGCTCCAGACAACATCCATGACAGGAGCGCCAGCAGGCTCACAGCGTTGTGATTCATGGTCCCTCAAGAACTCATCTGTGTGAACCTACTATTGTCTAGCCGGTCAGATGTTTTCCCTCTGAAGTTCCTCATGGTCTGACAGACACAAATGACGCTCTTCCTATTCCACCAATGTGTGTATGGTTCCAGAGTATTCTATTGCTCTATGACATCATCAAACAGTCACTCAAAACCAGAGTGCTATAGCAGAATTCTAATTCTAATGATCAATGCATTGATGGGGACTTCAGAGTCCTCTTTTGGCTTTGGAACATCATAATCATAACTTTGACATTACAATAATCATATTGCAATCAGGCAGACACAGCTTTGTTGCACACTATCCCTCTCGAGAACAACACATCCAAAGCTCAGAAATCAATACAAAAAATATTGTTATTCAATAAAAGAGTTCATGCCTTTATTTGAAATACTTTGTTAAATTCTTGACTTTTCCCTACATTTTTGAAACACGTATTTCTTAACAAAGACTTGAAATGTAAGTAGAGTATGGGTGTGATCAGCAATCGTGACATTCTTCAGCTGATGAACCATCTGGCCAGCAGACATAGTATCCTCTTGAGCCTCGAACAGCTTGATCTATTCCTACAGAAAAAAAGATGACACTTTAATATTTGCGTCTTTCACAGTTTTTTTTAATTTGAAGAGACAGGGAACAATAGTACAATTGTGTAACATAGAGCAATGGATAGAATTCCAAGGACACAGGGTGGAGGTGACCACAGTACCAGTGAGGGTCATCACAGGCACACTTCCTCAAAATGTGACCATAAACACCCCATAATGCCTCACCTCAACACTGGAACACCGGCTCCTGCATTCCTGAACCCAAGGGGCGGGGGTGGGTCGCACTGACCACTGCGTAGACCTCTGAGGAACAGTGACACTCCTGCAAGTGTAGAGCAGAATGGAATGGAGTCGAGAGAGACAGAGAGACAAAGTTGATACCATTAGCCAATAATTATATTTACTTCATCATGAGACTATCCAATATTTAATCAACTGTACAGCATGTTAGTCGTTAAGTCATGGAAGGCAGTGAACATACCGTGGTGCGTCTCGTCTCCTGCAGCGTCCGTGACACCTATCCACAGATCAGGGTTCTAACCACCTACAAAGAGCACAAGAGCTAAGAATACCATGGTTCAATTCCAGAGATTATGTATGGAGAAACACATTATATAATCACATTTTAGGACAGTCGTATATAAAATTCTAAATTAAACAATAGTGAAAGTGAAGAGTGATGTGTGGTGTGAATGCAACGACTCAGATGGAAACTGTGCTTTTAAGCGCTTTAGATTAGAAGTCGCAAGAGAAATTTTTATTTTACGATGGCCAATGGACTATTATAGCAATTTCTTGATCATAGTTACTTTGAGAATGATTTAACATTGAGAGCGGCATTGTGGAAAATAGAACTGCCTGACTGCGTTTGGTCTGAGTTGTAGGTGTCGTTCATTCTGGCTCTTCCTGCAGACGAATTATCCTAAAGATGCAAACAAACCTAACAAGGAAACATTTGAGAGTTAAAAGCGGCGACTCAGATCAAATCTGTTTATTAAAAAAATTGAAAATCAAAAGCATAATGTAAAGAAAATGAAATCATACAAGCGCTGCTTTAGGGCATGTATAATCGCAAGATAATTTAACACAAAATTAGACAAATAAAATTACACTGCTGTTTTGGTTTACTATAACAATGCGTCGCAAATCTTGAAAATCGTTAAACACACTCCACACCCAGGTCTGAACAAGTGAAAGCGGTTTTACACTAACATTGTTAGACTAATTACACTAGTCATTGTGTGATTTATTTCACTAACGCTATTCATTGCCAACTGAAAAACCTATTTTGTTGATCAAATCACACAAAGTAGCCCAACTATTCCCTTGTACATATGTCACAGCTGTAGAAGTTTGTATATAGAGAGGGGGAAAGGTCAGGAGAGTCATAGTATTTTTGGCCGTTAACAGTATTGTGTGAAACTGAAATAGACTTCTCAACATCAGGCATAAACCTAAGCTCCAAACAGTCCAAAATCTGAACAAGGAAAAGCAGAACAAAAAGGAAAACCAGTTCAAGCAAAAAGACGAAACCGAAGACATAAAAAGCGTTTTTTTGTTGTTTTTTTTTTTGTACGGTTCCCGCAATACAGTATCTTCCAGTAAGTCACAGGCGAGCGCAACGCAATCCGCCACTGACGAGAGAGGGGGGGGTATAGCGCCACGTGCATCAGGAGACGACGACGATCTTGTCAGATATTCTAAACCTGGAAAGAGAGCAAATCACACAAGTCAAGCGCATTTTACTCGCGCGAGGGCTTTATCAAAACGTCCAGAATTCAAGAAGGCATATCTAACTAGCGATTTTACATTAATCTCGAATCTTTAGCTGATGAAGCGAGTATATAAACATTGAGTTAATGGAGCTGATGCAAAGACTCAATTTCCTAACGACCTAAATTTGGGCCTCAGAGCCTGCCTGAGGTGCACTTGGAGCTACGGTAAATAGGCAGGCTGGATTAGAGTGATGAGCTGCCCTGCCTCTCATGTCTCACCTTATGTGTCTGTCTAGTAGGTGTAGCGGGGTGGAGGCGGAGGCACCCTGTCCGCCGTATAGGGGTCCCTGGGGTGGGGCGCTCCGTACACCGGAACCCTGGACACCGGGGACAGCCGGGACCGCTCATACGCATAGCCGTTACCTGCCGAGGACACAGGGGGAGGGGGGGCTCTCCTGATGGGACTGCGGTCCCGGGCGTAGTACGAGGACGGAGGGGGCGGGGGCAGGGGGCGACGCTCGTACGGGTCGAGGGCAGCGGACGCGGCAAGGCGCTCCCTGACGAGGGCAGAGGGTGGGGGGGGAGGAGGAGGGGGAATGGATCCGAGCCGCCTATTGTCGTAGGCCGCGACGCCGTACGGGCGAGCTCTGTATTTCTCGTAGTAATCCACCACCCCGTAGCTATCCCTCTCGCGCTCGTAGGGTCGCTCTGCATACATAGACCTCCTGAGGGGAGGGGGTGGCGGTGGCGGGGGACCAGGGTAGCCCATGCGGCCTCGGTAAGGGGGCTCGGGCCTCTCACCAGGGAAGCGGGGAGGCCAGTAACCGGCTCTCTCTGGCGGGGGCGGGTAGTCTTCCTCCTCACCCCTGGATCTGCTCTTTGATATCTGAACGTGAATACGTTTCCCTGGGGAGGAGAACCTTTATTATCAACCACACACTGGGGCGAGTGCTCTAATTGAAAAGAAACCTCTCAAAAATACGATTCCGCACAGAGATAAGGGGCATTTTACTCACCCTGGAATTCTGCGTTGTCCAGGCCCTTTATGGCGTCCATGGCCTCGTCAGAGTTTGCCATGTGCACGAAGGCAAAGTTCTTGACGATGGCGCACTCCGTGACAGTGCCGTACTCCTCGAACAGAGCGCGGAGCTCGTCGTCGAAGCCCTTCTCCACATTGGCCACGTGAAGTTTGACGGGGGCCTGGTTCTTCCCCCTGCTGGGCTCCACGTTGATGGGCCTGCCGTGCAGCTTGTGAAGGTGCAAGCTCCGGATCGCTTTGGTGGCAGACTTGCGGTCGTCCATGTGGACAAAGGCATAATTCTTGTACTTGGCACATTCAGTCACAGTGCCATATTCTGTAAAGAGAGCCTCGATTTCATCCTTCTCCGCCTCCTGGGCGAGGTTTCCAATGAATATCTTCACCATCTTTACTTGAGCCTAATTGAAGGTGAATCAATACACACATAATCCAAATTAGTTGCTAATTTTAGCTGTGTGACTCACTGTTTCCTTTTCATACCCCCACCCTACCCCTGACCCCTGCCTCTACCTGGACCCAGGCACACTCACACACACACCAGTCCTGGGCTCAGATCCCCCTCCCCTCACCCGGGTCGTTTCCCATTCCTACCCCCTCCCTACCCCTCCCCCTGCCTCTATCTGGGCCCAGGCACATTCACGCACACACATACACCAGTGTTTGCCATGTCTCTCCTATGATGTTTTTAGCCTTACTCTGAAAATGTAATTTAATGTAATGTACTGCTTTATAAATGTTCTTAGCCAGTAGACAAAAAAACTCCAGGAGCTTGCTCGATCGCCTTGTTGAGAGGGGTCAGGGAAGAATTTTTACAGCTCACTTATCTGGCCCCCGGGTGATACTGGTTTTTTACTTCCCTCTGGAATATGTAGGGGTGGGTCGTATGCCCACCTTCCTTGTTCTCTGTAAAGCGCATTGTGTTCCCTCTGGGTATGAAATGCGCTATACAAATAAAGCTTTGACTGATTGATTGATTGACTGGGAAAGTTTGCAAATACTACTAACGCATCATCACCACCACAAATAGCTGGCCAGTTGGCTTAGTTGCAACATCAATGTGCAACCGGGAACACAGGCCTGGCTAGCGACGCATAAAGTGTTCAAAACCCTAATAGTTAAGATTCTAGTTAGAAAAGCGTAACTTGGAGTGTGGTGAAGCCAACGTCGTTAACGATACTCCCGTTCCTCCGGTTAGTAGGAAAACACTTCCGCCTGTTTTCTAGCAGGCCTAGCTATGATAGCCAGCGTTAGCTTGTGGCTAATACTAGCTAGTTAGCTCGCATTCAATTTGAGTGGCTAACCTATGCTGGCTCATTGAATCAGATTATACAACTCGAACTGAGAGGTGACGTTAATATCGTAAAACAGCCTCGGTACATTAATCTGCCGATAGACTAAGCATCTAGTTTCGCTAAATGGTAAAGGTAGACAGTTTCTCACCTCGCACTTCGACTTCGGACGGAGCCTCTGAAATCTGACGCTCCCGGAAATCTCGTCACGTTCTAGACCAGCGTTTGATTGGTGAATTACACTGTCGGTTAAACCAATAGACCCAACGGCTGATGACTTGCCATTGTTTCATAGGACAAATCGACAAGCGTGGGCGTGGTGATTAAACTGCATTGATCAAATAAAAGCTAGCGACATGCATACTATGCAATTGCACAATATACTTTGCATTATTGACATGCGTTTGTGTGGCAAAAGAAAATTGATCTTTATGTGTGTGTGTGTGTGTGTGTGTGTGTGTGTGTGTGTGTGTGTGTGTGTGTGTGTGTGTGTGTGTGTGTGTGTGTGTGTGTGTGTGTGTGCGTGCGTTAATTCTGATGACTCCGAGGAACTCCCACAGTCTATTAGAAAAAAACAAAATAATTAAATACCATTGCCATGACTGTCAAAAGTCTTAACTTTACAACCCCTGTCTGTCATTTTCTCTCCTTTTCTCTGTTTATCTTTTTTGATCATTCTCTTGTTTGATCATTGAAAATGTGTTACTTTACCAGTTAAGTGGCAGTACAACATGATTAATAAGAATTATTTAGTCATAATGACCTTTGTGGGCTTGGTCTTGTTGTTTATGGTCGGCTGCGGAAGATAATATGCGTGATACTCTGCTGCTTCTTTGCTGGTGAGATGGATATCCCCTTAAAAATATATGCTCCTTTTAGAACAATGAGTGGATTTCATATTTCCAACCATTTTGTCTCAGGCAGTGGTATCATGACATGTTCTCTGTCTTTCCACCCGACTACAACAGGAACGACACTGAGTACTGTGACAAAACTCTGTACCAGTTTCGTTTCTCTATCTCCATCATATTTGTTGTAGATGTTGCTACTCGAATGAAGTCTGTCTCTCACCATCAGGTGATGGTGGATTTCGGTGTGTTATCATTCATTCATCCTTCCATTCATTTTGTCATTCAGTCATTTCATTCATGTCTTTTTGTGTCCAGGCAGTCCCCCCCAACTACAGCCAGAAACATAAACTACAACTGTACTTTGAAAACTACAGCCACAGCCTCTCTGTACTAAACTACAACCTCACCAGCGAGAATAACAACCACACCCAGACCCTGACCATCCTCAATGACAACCTCACTGTGACCACCCTGAACCACACCCACACTCTGACCACACACAGAGCCTGACTGATGGAAACCACAAGACCCTGATCAATGTGAATGACAATGACCGTGGGCCACTACCAGCCTTTGACCATGGTACCCTACTGTGACAGGACCATATATCTGTTTGCATTCTTGTCTGCCACATTGGTGCACCTGTGTTGGCTCTCTTGTACAGTTTTATGAAACCGGTGGATTACTTTGTGAAGTCAGTCTTTTTTTTATTATTTATTAAATCAAATAATTATTTTTTCATACACTGCACTGTAACTTTTACTCTTGTATTTTATTTTTCCTGCATTTTGTATTTAACGTCCTTTTATAATGTGTTCTTGCACTTTGTCTTGATGCTTTTAATGTCTCATGTAAAGCACTTTGAATTGCCTTGTTGCTGAAATGTGCTATACTTGCCTTGCCTCACCCTTGAAGTCTCTTTACTAATGTAAACGTACTATAGATAAAAAGTGAAAAATGTTTTTCACTTTGTATCTGTTTGAAGCTTGTGTGCACGTGTAACAGGTGTGTGCATGTGAAACAGGTGTCACTGCTGCGTTGCTCCTCCCTTCTACTCACTTGTCCATGCTGGGTTCGATCTCGAGTACTCTGACTTGCCAACTCATGACCGCCTCTCATAAACAAGGCTTTAGCCAGCTATGCTACCGAAAGGTGGGAGGAATTAATAGGAGTGAAATTAACCAATTCAACTTGGTTGTGAATAAAATCACTAAATGAGTGTATGGCCTCTTTGGTGTTATGTGATACAGAGTTGATCAGCAACAGTATGTCAATGATTGAGTAAGATATCCCAAACATCAGAGCAACATACCCTGTAAAATACTTTCTGGTGTCAGATTGAGGATATCAGCTCTAGTTATAAAGTGTTTGTTACCGGAGGATTTTACAGACATCTGGATCAGGAAATACTAGTAGTGTTGAAAGCCATGCCTTGTGGGGCATGTCAAAACATCTTATCTCAAAAACAGTGTCTTCAAACTTGACGCAGGATGATGCAAACTTTGTAGCCACACAAGCACACAAACACACACACACACACACACACACACATGCATGCACTAAATTGAGCTCACGCTTGGAAGAATCATTCCTGGCACGAGATTGAGACAAGTAAGACATACAATAGGCTACTGTTATGAATATTTATATATTATGTACACATGTAAGTCGTGTTTTTATGTTCTGAATTGTGTTGTAATGAATTTGACATTTCTGTACTATTCTTAGCACTTTTTTCTCATCTAAATTCTTCAGTAAAAAAATAACAGTTGTTCTTGAGAGTGCATGTTGACTGTGCATTGACATGACTGAAAACATCATCCTTGTTCATCTTCTCCTCCATTTTATAGGCATTAACGAGTCACAAAGATGAATCAGACAGACAGTCCTGCACTTACAGCAATAGTAGGTACTTAATCTCACTTAATATCACAATACACTGTACTGTTATTGTTGTTGTTGTTGTTGTTGTTGTCAATATACTGTGTATTCTAGCTTGTGGTCAGTCTCTCTCTCTCTCTCGCTCTCTTTTATTCTCTTACTCGCTCACTGTACAGTTGTGGTGAATATCATCATTTGGATGGTTTTGATAGCAGCTCTTGGAATAGGTATGTACTGTAGTTCTGATTAAGTGGTCTATCTCATTGCAAACATAATGTCTGTGTTCTACTAATCTGATGAGAGAGCTGTTGAGAGAAAATCCTTGGAGGAAACTGTAATCTGAAGAATGTATTCTCTATATCACACAGTATTTTCAGCTAAGTGTTAGTAGAAATATATCGTAAAGGCATCTTCTCTCAGAAGGGTTTTACTGTATATTCAGTGCATAATGGCACCTACAACCTACTCATCTCCCATGTCTCCCTGACTGTAGGGGCCATGCATCTGACCAGCTGCCCCCTGAAGCCTTACATCCCCGTCTACCTCCTGGTCATCAGCACGTCGTCCATCGTCTCCCTGCTGATGGTCTACGTCAAGGGCACACTGCCGGAGGGCCGCCTCACCACCGTGTGTTTGGTCTGCCTCCCCCTCCGCCATTTCTTCAACGTCTGCTGGCTCATCGCAGGTGTGTGTGTGTGTGTGTGTGTGTGCGTGCGTGTGTGTTTCTGCATTTGTGAAACTCATGGTGGATTACCTCATAGAAACAGGAAAAGATGCAATCACGGGGTGCAACTTGTTGGACAGATACAGGAGGATGCAGGAAGTTACCAAACTATCTGGGGCAGCCATTACCAATAGTATGCTCTTACTTTGTATTTCCTATTTCTGTGTCTGTCTCTAGGAACCGTGTGGGTGTATTCCATATATCCTCCCAACTATGACTCCCCCAATGGAGAACGCTACTGCCAGAAAACGGTGTACTTGTTTGCGTTCTGGTTCACCTGCCTGTACTGGTTGTTAGCGGGTGCAACGTTAGTCTGCGGGGGGCTCTACCTCATCTACATGTGTGTGAAGTCTTCACACGCCTTCAGGGGACATCATTTGTTTCCCTCGGGTCACGACAGGTCATATGGAACTGCTGAGGAGGCCTGACGGCTCTTTAGTGTTTTAACTGACATAACTTGGTTTACCCCAGGGAAACTCCTAGGCTGCGTTCTAGATCGTGTACTTCCATACTATATAGTATGCCAAAAATTGATGTAGTATGTCTCAATACATAGTATGCCATATGCAGTATGGCAAAAAAAAATACCAGGACATCCTACTACATTCGGTCGTATTTTTCAGTGTGCAAGCCAACACACTTTTCTGGCTATACTGACCCACACTCCTGTGCTCAGCTGAAATTATGTCACATGTGCAAGTCACGCAGGAGGCATTTTGATGAATCCCAGCTGTGGACCAATGTCGCTTCATGGACAGTGACGGATGTGGTCAAATTTCAAGGTGCAATGTTATGACAAGGTAGTATGTCCCAATTGGATGCATACTGCGTGCAAAGTATGTACTTTCTAGGGACAGCTGGAGTATGTACTGGTAGTAAAAGGTAGAAGTATGCAGTTCAGAATGCAGCCCCATACACAGGTCTGGGTCAACATAACCTGTTCAAATTCTTACATGTAGGGGGAGTACTGTAGTAGCCCAAAGTCAGGCCCGAAATACCAGATCTATGGGTAGCTACATCCTTTATCCTTTTTTGGCACATTCTCTACACAAGTGTGCCCTATTGCTAGTGCTACTAAATACTGGATAATAAAACACATTTAATAATACAGCGTTTTCAGTTTATTCAATTTGTCATGATATTCACTTTATGGCAATGTGTGAGTTGTCATGTAGCCTCATTATTAAATGTGTAATGTGTTTATAGTGCAATTGTGTTCTTTGTAAATCATTTGTAAAATCCCTTGCTTTGTCTAAAGTTTCACTCAGTCTGCTGTCTCTATGTACTGTAGGCTGTTATGTCATCGGGTGTTCAGGTGAGCAATCCAATAGAAAATGAAAAAGTAACCAACCAATAAAACGGTTTAGTGCTCCACCGAAGGTTTGTGCTTGCTGCATTCCCAAAATACAGAAGTGGACAAAATTGTCGGTACCCTTCGGTTAAAGAAAGAAAAACCCACAATGGTCACTGAAATAACTTGAAACTGACAAAAGTAATAATAAATAAAAATGTAATGAAAATGAATCAATGAAAATCAGCAATTGCTTTTGAATTGTGGTTCAGGAGGAGGAGGAGGAAGAAGACAAATGAGAATTAAAAATATCTTTAAAATCATGTGTCTTGCATTAGCATGTCTATTCTGCATCACTTAGGGCTTGATTTCACAACCTTAGACAACAAGGGCGATTCATGATCTTGTTGAACTACCTGCCAAGTAAGAGGCCATAGATGGCAACCCAGCAGACAGGAAAGACCAGGTTACAGACCAGGGAGGGAACTGGCAGTTTGGCCTTTGCTTGGCCTTTTAAGAATCTGGAGGATGGTTTGTGGAGGACAGTCTGATTATGCAGAGAGCAAATGTGTCAATTGACCCAAAAATGTGGGAGGAAGGGTTTGATAGGTTTTACAGTTTTTGAGAAAAACGGAGTGATGGACCTCAATTCTTGCCATCTTAAAGCATAAGGATGTTTCTGCCTACGTTTTGTTGGTGGTTGTAAAGTGATAGCCGTACAGCTGATTTGGTATTAATTTGGTAGGCTATTAATTCAATGTTTTAAACTTTAGACGCATTCATGCATGGAAAGTCAGACTTCCTAGGAAGAAGAAGGAGATTTAGAATTTTAGCAAATACAAGACGGACAGGCAGCTGAGCTGCTCGGCCCATAATTACACAAAAAATGGTTTAAAGATGCTACGAGCATTAATTAAGCTATTTTGTAAACTCACATTTTTGGTCCGAGGTGAAAATATGTGGTTTAGTCAAGAACACACAACAATCAAAATGTCTTTCTAACCCCTTTAAGCCACATATTGTTTTGTTTTGATGTTTCAAAGTGGTAGTGTCTGGGAGAAATGCAGGTGATGTCCAGTCATGGCTGTGTGAAGGACCCAAATGTTTTCTCTTTGTGTAGAAAAGAGTGATAACAAAGTCATTCTCATTTGAGAAGTAGTTCTTTTGATATTTTTATGCTGTGTGATCCCTGTTTATCATCAAAATGAACTACATTGTCAATGTTTACATTCACTAGAGATACAGGTATCTGGATTTTTTTTCTGGTGCTCTCTAGCTCCCTCCACAGGTCAGCCTGCCGTTGGACTGTTGTACAAATCAACTGCGGAACATGGCAACTCCTCTGAAAATGTTGTATTTACTTTAACCTTGTATCTACCTTATGGCCTGTATGTATGTATGTATGTATGTATGTATGTATGTATGTATGTATGTATGTATGTATGTATGTATGTATGTATGTATGTATGTATGTATCTATTAGTCTGATTGGCTCTACTGCATAGAATCCTATGCAGTCAGACGAATAGATACACCTGTGTAAAAACAAGATGGGAGCTCATCACAGCTGTGCCTGATGACGTGAATCTCACTCGCGTGTCCGAGTGACCAATCAAATCGCCCCTTCCCATGCACCCCGCCTCCACGTCAAAGTCCTGCCTAAACGAGCGAGAAAAACTGAATGAACTAGTAATAAATTAACACCTAAATGAGTTAGAAAAAACGTGACAATTGTAATTTTATTTATTAACATTTGTGAACATGATCGTTCTGTTTAGCCTATAGCCTAATTCAGAAGAATGCGTTTTATTTTTTAGAAGAGAAACATATCCAATTCCTACTACGACTAGGCCCTCGCGGACAGTAGGCTACTTGGCATCAATTTGATCCCATCTTCCTCCCCGGGACTACATTTAGGCCTACAAACAAGTGAGATGGCAGGTAAATCAAGGAACTCGAGCGGGTTATGGACGGTGGAATAATAGGCTACGTGAAGTTTATTGAGTGTCTTCACGTTGGCTTTGATGCATGCTTAAGCTGATTCTATGTCTCACCCGTACTGTTACAACAAGCGATTAATTTGTTTTCTATATCTACAGATAAATTGAAAATCAAGGAGCTTGTTTCTAAGTGCCAGGAAGCCAGGGACATGGCGTATTGTCCCTACAGTAGTTTCCCTGTCGGTGCTGCAATATTGACAATAGATGGCGCTATAATCACAGGTAATCCATACCAGGTGGACAAGGTCATTTCTGTAGTCACAACGCAGTGGTTAATTTCTATTTACGGATATTTGTTACAGGTTGCAATGTCGAAAATGCCTCTTTTGGGCTCACAGCGTGTGCAGAGAGAACAGCGATACAGAGAGCAGTAGTAGAAGGTCACAGACAGTTCACTGCCATCGCTGTTACATGGTGAGACATCCGAAAGAAATCTGAAACGGCACCCTAGCCTACTTATGTCATTGCCAATCTCTCTCTCTCTCTCTCTCTCTATATGTAGTGACATCAAGGACAGTTTTGTTGGGCCATGTGGAGCTTGTAGACAGGTTCTTATGGAGGTGAGACCATATGAGTTATTACAATTTGTTGTAATTATTTCGCTCTACAAATTAGACTTGTAATAAGTCATATAATAATCAGGTGAGTGAAAACTGAGCAGTCACCAATTATGTCTGTACACCACATTCTTTATCCTTCTAGCTTATTGTCTTGTAAAATGTATAAGTAAGTGACATAAAACTATATCTATAACATGTTACTGCTTGTTTTATAGTTACATTACACAATGATTTCATTACAGTGTCATGCCTAACTACCTCTATCCCTTTCACTGTCTGTCTCTCTCTCTCTCTCTCTCTCTCTCTCTCTCTCACACACACACACACACACTCACTCACTCACTCACTCATTCACTCTCTCATATACACAATAGTTTGGAACAGACTGGATTGTTTACTTAACAAAGCCAGATGGATCATACAAAGAAACCAGCCTCAAAGAACTATTACCCCTGGCTTTTTCCCCTGCCCACCTCACAAAAAAAGAATAGGCTATATTTATGATGAGGTTCCAGCAGTGATTCTCAAACCGTGGGATTGGCTTTTCAGGGCGGCACAGGACATGTACAGAAACAGTGCAGAGAAAGGAAAATGTGAGATAATAAATGGATGTTTATATGGAAATGATGATTATAAAATTATAAAAAAATGTCAAAAGTCGTTCCTTGTCATTTTAATCCACACTACAATGATAACTTTAACTAATGTACAGTAAACATGTTTTCCCCCACCCATGATGCATGTTCCTTTATAGCAATCGGAAAGCAGAAATGTGTAATTTCTTTTTGAATGAATATACACTAACCTCTGGAATCCTAACATGTAAAACAAGGATTAAACAAGCCAGGAAGGTTTTACATATACACTGTTGATTTGAAAAGCAGAATTGTAGAACTATACTTTTACTGGAACACTCCCAGCCCCCCAGTGGCAGTGTTTGTTCTCTGTATCTGTGTTCCTGTGGATTCCCCTTGTGTTGGTGGCTCCGCCCGTTGACCAATGGGCTGTGCACGTGGTTGTTCTCCCTCTTTCCGGTTTGCACACCACTCAGACCAAGCCCCCAGGAATCGAAATCTAAAGTGAAGGCCTATTGAACCGCGCCATCTTGGCTAGATTTGTAGTCACTTGGCTATTTCCGGTTACTTTTGACTTGCGCAGTTGAGCTTCTCTGGCCGACGCGCGTCCACGAAAAAGTTCACATTTCTCTGAAATGTAGACGCGCGTTCCCGGCTCTCCCCGCTTTGATTTAGCAATGAAAACCGGCTTGCATATTAACCTGTTTTTGTCAAATATATCAATTGGAGAAATTATTTTTTGATCCTGGCATCTTAGTTTTAACAAGTTAAATATAATTGAACATGTTTTGTTTGCTAGTAGATGGTATTCATTCCGTTCGTGATAACGTTATTGCAGCCAGGCTAAATTCCTCCAGGGAGCCAGTGACAGGCGAGTTGAAGAGCTTCACTCCCCGCCAGCAGGAGCTCTGGCCGCGGCTACCGCATCTCGGAAAACCCGCTGAGTTCGTGGCTGCTATTTCACACTCGCCCTTGATCAATCCCAATACCGATCCATGGTAATAATGAATCAATCGTTCAGATCAGATCGGCAGTGCTGCATGCATGTTACAACATCATTGTTAGCTTTATTAACATAACCATAGCCTACATTTATCTCTCTAACGTTAGGCTATCCATCTTACACCAGTCGGCCATTCGATAGCTGGAAGCGGTCAACGCCAACGTTGACTGAAAACACCCAAACTCAGTGTATCGTTTCATCTTCATGCTACACATCAACTCCTTTACATTGTATGTGAATAAATTCCTGTTATTCTAAAAATATCCCATTTCTGTCCATTCCTGGAAAAGGCTAATAATTGCTGTCAAATGATCACTCCAGTTTATCACCGTATCCCACTACCATTTCAACTATGCACAGGAGGTTGTCTTGTGGTCATTTTCATTAAAAAATGTGAACTTTTTCGTGGACGCGCGTCAGCCAGAGAAGCTCAACTGCGCAAGTCAAAAGTAACCGGAAGGCCAGAAAAGCACAACTGCGCAAGTCAAAAGTAACCGGAAATAGTCAAATGACTACAAATTTTGCCAAGATGGCGCGGTTCAATAGGGCTTCATTGTTGATAGCGGCCAGTGAATGGAGTGGCTGTATCCAGTTTATATAATACATCCATGACTCAGACGCTATTAGCGTAGCAGCACACAAAACGTGGAAGCCTGGAGTTTTTCTTTTGGTTAATAAAACCACAAATGCGCAAAGACTAAACTGTTGTCTCCGACTCAGTGCTTATAGCTAAACGCTACAATACTATTACTGAGACACAAAGTATAATTTGTTTGTGTAGTATCTGTCAATAGGCTGTGTATTGGCAATGGAAAATGAACTGTGGCAAGCAGTGAAGCTCCTGAAGCTCCAAACTGGGGCTTTGAAAATTTGAACGGCCCCTGAGTAGCTAAAGTAAGCTAAAGTAGTAGTTTTTTGTGTACAAAGCAGAAATTGATTTGCAATGGGAAACGGATAAACGGGAGAATGACAACATGCACCTCAGAATGACGTTATAGATATCTTGAATAAAAATTCTGACTAGTCAAAATGTGATTTTGACAAGTCAAAAAAAGGTTGATATCTGTAATGTTAATACCGGATAGTCAGGTCTAGTTAATAAATGTTAAAACGGCTTGCCATAGTTCCATAGTGTTAGGATGCACATGGGCCAGCCAGTGTCTGCCAGCTGGAGGAGTCAGTGATGATAATAAACTACATTTTCAAAAACGTTTGATACGTTGAATAGGAACATTTTAGTACCACTTTGGAAACTGTCTGTTTGAATATGAGCCAATATTTTGCAATCTAGTGTATAAATAACTGAGTCAAGGTTATTGAATAACAGCAAAGCATACGAATAGGCCAATATACACGTGTCACTCCTGCCTTATTTGACCAACAATGCCAGCTGGCAACCTGAGACTGAAACCTCAGAGTTTAAACATAACCTAGAAACATGTAAAAGGATTTTGATTAGCAGGTGGTGCATTGACCTTTTAATTAGGCTATGTGGAAAAAAGTGTGTGTGTGTGTGTGTGTGTGTGTGTGTGTGTGTGTACATGCGCGTGTGTGTGCGTGTGCATGCAATATTTGCTAAAAATATAGCATTGAATTATTTGTTTTAAATTTTAAAAAAACTATTGAACTTTAACATGTCCATGACTTCTCACCAGTTGTGTTTTGTGTTTTTCTTACGTCAGTAATACCGTTTGTACGGTGGCCGACGCGTGCAAATCACAACGGCAAATCCGGAACACAACGGCAAGTTCAAAAAACACAACCGCAAAGTTCAAACACAACAACAAAGTTAAAAAACACAACAGCAAGTCAGAAAACACAACTGCAAGTCGGAAACACAAACGCAATACAGAATACACAACAGCAAGAGAGAAAACACAATCGCAAATTGGAAACCACGATTGCAACTCCCAAAAACACAACGACAAAAACCAGAAATCACATTAGAAATGTGTCAACCGGAAAGGGATTTACTACTTGTTGAATCTGATTGGGCAGCTATAGTGTCAATAACAGTGGGACATGTGCGGGAAGCGAATATTTAAATTAATTTGAAATGATACGTTTAATGACTGGGTTTAAGAATGGAACTATTTTTCTCCCACATGCAGGAGCCTATCTTGCCTCCTGCCAGGCTGTTATCTTGCCTCCTGCCAGGCTGTTGTTATAAATAAGAAGTTCTTAACTACTTGCCTGGATAAATAAAGGTTATTGATTGCTGATGAGCTAGCTAGCTAATTGTCATTGATGTCATATCAAATATTGGACATTTTAATCTATAGCTAGTGACCTGCTTTAGGAGGCTAGTGGCCTCTAAGTAGTTTGCACAAAACAGCTGATCAGACGTTACGATGCATAGCCAGGCTCTTGGCTAGTCTATGTGACACCTATGGCAATAATAGCTAAAATAATGAAGATATGTTTTGAGTATATCTGTGGTGGTGATATGATAACATTCATATACAGAGAGAGGACGAGTAGTTGTTTTGTTGTATATTCAATATACAACAGCCCACTGAGCAAAGACACGTCTAAAAGACGTCTTTTAGATGTCTTTTTTGACTTTTTAGGACGTCCAAAGACATCCAATTAGGAGCCAGAATGAATGTTTTTTTTGAACGTTCAGATATTGGACCCGTTTTGCACGTCCACAGACGTCTTAGAGGGGTCCAAGCCAGATGTTTGAATATCGAGGGGTCCAGCAGACGTACAAATGGGGTTCTGGACCGACGGACGTTATTAAGACATGATCTGAACGTCTCCCTGACGTTGCGTGTTTGCTGGGAGAGATCATCTACAAAATAGATTACATCCTAATTCGTAGCATCATCCATTAATCCCGAGCAGCCTCCCAACACTTGGCCAACTCAACATCTGTCCTCTGAAAGGAAATCAGGTTATTGCGTGTCATAGGTGGCTGGGTAGGCTCGGACACAAGGTTTTTACTCGGGAGCATGCTCTGACTACGAGCACTTGTGTCAGCGGTAGGTGAAGTGGGCATAGATGGAACTGGGGCAGTTGATGAGTCAGACAACTCAGTCGCGAACACGGTATCAACCAAGTCCTCACTCAGTCCTGCGCACGGGTAGGCTACATGCGCACACAGGGAACACTTCAGGAAACCTAGCTCTGGGCCAACACATCAGGCTGTAGAACAGAGGGATATGTTCCAAAACCTCCAGCATAGGCATAACCCTGCCACCAGCAATATCGTTACCGAGCAAGAACATTTACACCTATTGGAAAAGACGGACGCACCTTACACTCCACTGGCTATCACAACTGAAGTGTACCAGATGGAGAGGCACCGACACATAGCTCATTTCGATGTCCTGCACCAACACTAGAACCAGTGGAAGACTTTTCAGAGAAAGGCAGAATATCAGAGAGTATAAAAGACTGGGCTGCTCCCGTATCTCTCAATATGCGCACTGGATACTGGTCCGCCGCCGTGCCACAGAGAGACACCCACCCACAGGAACGGTGCGTAACCAGGGTGCAGTGAACCGCGCACTCCACCCAACTGGCGCTACTGGTTGCACCAAACCAACCTCCTTGGGGTGTTTGCTGGGCTGCGACATTTTGCGTTTCAACATGAAGCAGTCGGCCCTTACTCCAGCCAACCAGCTAACGTCAAAAACACTAGGACAATGAATGAATGATGATGCTACGAATTAGGAGGTAATCTATTTTGTAGAGAATGATCTCTGTTGTATATTGAAATAATATACAACAAAACAACTACTCGTCCTCTCTCTGTATATGAATGTTATCCCATCACCACCACAGATATATTCAAAACATATCTTCATTATTTTCGCTATTATTGCCATAGGTGTCACATAGACTAGCCAAGAGCCTGGCTATGCATCGTAACATCTGATCAGCTGTTTTGTGCAAACTACTTAGAGGCCACTAGCCTCCTAAAGCAGGTCACTAGCTATAGATACAAATGTCCAATATTTGATATGACATCAATGAGCTAGCTAGCTAGCTCATCAGCAATCAATAACCTTTATTTATCCAGGCAAGTAAGAACTTTTTATTTATAACAACAGCCTGGCAGGAGGCAAGATAACAGCCTGGCAGGAGGCAAGATAGGCTCCTGCATGCGGGAGAAAAATAGTTCCATTCTTAAACCCAGTCATTAAACGTATCATTTCAAATTAATTTAAATATTCGCTTCCCGCACATGTCCCACTGTTATTGACACTATAGCTGCCCAATCAGATTCAACAAGTAGTAAATCCCTTTCCGGTTGACACATTTCTAATGTGATTTCTGGTTTTTGTCGTTGTGTTTTTGGGAGTTGCAATAGTGGTTTCCAATTTGCGATTGTGTTTTCTCTCTTGCTGTTGTGTATTCTGTATTGCATTTGTGTTTCCGACTTGCAGTTGTGTTTTCTGACTTGCTGTTGTGTTTTTTAACTTTGTTGTTGTGTTTGAACTTTGCGGTTGTGTTTTTTGAACTTGCCGTTGTGTTCCGGATTTGCCGTTATGATTTGCACGCGTCGGCCACCGTACGTTTGCCATGATTGGGTGATTCAGGTAATTTATTAACAAAGTGGGCGGTTCCCTGGTTTATTTCCGGAAACATGGAGGCTGTTGTGGGTGATGTGGTAGCCCCCGAGGACCTTCTGGTGAGTTTATATCATTATAATGCTCTCTATTTCTTGGAAGGCAGGTTGTTACGATTAAAAGACTAATCGACGAAGACAGGCTTCTGCTACACTCGTTATATTGAAATACGTTCAATATTCAGATGTCGGAAGTGTCAGCTAGTGCTAGCTAACGTTAGCTAGCTAACCTTAGCCATGTCGTCACGCAAGTTTACACTTAAATCACATTCTGTAGCCTTGAACCTGTAGCATTCGATTAGTAATTTTAGTATCGCTGGAACATTATAGGCCAATTGTTGAGAACATGGTGAAACCGTCAAAGCAGTTTAACTTACTGCTTACCTCATTGAGAGAGGGAGAAGCAAGGTAAG
Source organism: Borostomias antarcticus (assembly GCF_949987555.1). NCBI lineage: Eukaryota > Metazoa > Chordata > Actinopteri > Stomiiformes > Stomiidae > Borostomias > Borostomias antarcticus. The sequence continues at coordinate 5,906,018 of NC_140250.1, read as the reverse complement.
TCCTGTGACCAGTGACATCATCCCTCCTCTGTTCTACTATCTCTTTTCAAGTATTGTTTGAAGACTCATATTATTGAGCATAGTAACCTGCTATGAATGTGCCATGTCAATATTGCATTCTCGTTGTGTGTAAATATTATAGTTTTTTCTCAATATGAGAAAGAGCTACACCGGTAGTACTATTTCAACATAGTTGTATCTGATTGTAAACGTTTACCAAAGATTGGAATGTATACGTTGATTAGCTAAACGGCAATATTGACTCTCTACATTTAAGGTCAAACATTCTGTCTCAATTTCTTATCAGTGTCTTGAACAACAGAAATGCACAGTTACAAATCCCCACATTTTCCTGCTTTGACTCTCAGAAATTTCAGAAGAAGTACAACGGCGAGCGGTTTAAGGGGCCGGTGTCCAGAGAGACGAAGTTTGAGTATGCCTGGTGTCTGATAAGAAGCAAATTGTCAGACGACATCAAGAAAGGAATTGTGCTGTTGGACGGTGAGCGCAACAACCCCAGAGCGCCTCCGGGCCCCAGGCCTTATAGGAATATCTGGCCTAGATTTCTCATCTTCCCAAGTGTGAGATTACTGCATCTGGAGGAGTTTAATCACCTCAGATGTCATGTCAGCCCAAGGAAGCGTTAGTGTGATGAGCTGCTGAAAGGGTGGATTTTGCAAGGAAATAAGGCCCAGGCAAGATCTGGATAAAAGCATTTTTCTCAGATATCTGGAAGATTAAGGCAGGCAGAATGGGGTGGTGCTAGATTCCTTTATGCTGCGTCCCAGTTGCCTCAGAATTTGAATCTGGGAATGACATCACCCCCGAGATGACCGTGTTCCAGAAACAACAAGGCGAAAAACCCACTTCAGTCTGATCTTAGTTAGCAATACCAGCTCTAGCCAAGTTAGCAATACCAGTTGAACATATTATTTTGCGCATACAAACGCACCATAGCAACATTGTCCACTGATAGAAGTTGGACAGTACTGTGTGTACGACTGATTTAATGAGACACAAATAAGACAGAAGTGCTAAAAACTAGTATTTCTACAGCTTTCACTTATTGTTGATGTGCAGAGCCGCCATCTTGATTTTGAGGTCAATGTTGTGGTTGGGTCAGGTCAGGCTAAGTGAGGTTTCCCTGGGTTTTCCACAGCAGAAATCCCAGTTCAGGGGGGCGTTCCAGATTACATTTTTCCCTGGGAGGTAGGAAACTCAAAAGTTCCAGAGGCAGTTGGAACGCACCATTAGTCCAGGTCCTCCAAATAAATAGTACGATCTTCTACTCACTGGAGGGAGATGGTGAAGACACTCAGAAAGGTCAGAGTGTCTTCAGTACAACCAGATGTGGACAGAGTAGATAACCGGAGAAGCATTACACACACACACACACACACACACAGACACACACACAAAGATCAAAGGAAAGCAACTCTCCACTGGACAGTATAGGTCGCGGATTACATTATCAGTCTGAGCATTATTTTAAAATGCCATTACAGGTACATAGCTGCCCAGCTAGCTCAGTCAGCAAGAGTATAAGACTCTTGATGTCACGGCCATAGGTTATTTCCCCACACTGGGTGCAGCTAAATATTTAATTGTACATGGTACCATGTTAGCATGGTACCTGTTTAATCAGGAGATGCTTGGTGCTTTCCAACAAGGCAAGCCTGAAAGCTATATGGCGGAAAACCCACAACACTTTAATGTTGGTAAACCTTGGGGATCCAAGCTTTAAAGGAACACAGTATGTGGAACATGCAGTATACAAGGGGATCTAGATATATTCTTCTGATGTTGTCACATAATGATCAAGGCGCATACTATAATAGTGCTAATGATCGAGGTTACAGTTACATGACAGGTTTGATGGGTGCCAGGGCTAGACTCAGGACTCACATGCTGGGGGTAAAGGCTGGCGTGAAGGCCAGCGTGTTAGTCCCCAGATCCAAGTGCTCGTCAGGGGGAGTGTGCATTGGTGAGGTGAACGTTGTAGTTTCAGTACAGAGTGTGAATTAATGTGCTGGGATGGATGGCTTTTGATGTAGCCATCCACCAAGGTCATCGCCTGCTGATAGCAGCCACACACATTCCAACACCAGCCTCTGCCCCTAGGGAGCCAGAGAACAGACCAGCCTCTGCCCCTAGGGAACAGTGTCCGTTTGTCCAGAGTCTGTTGACTAAAATGCTATTTAGTTTTAGTAATATTTTAGTCATCTGAATGGTCTTTAGTCTAGTTTTAGTTGACTAAATCAACAGTAGATTTAGTAGACTAAAATTCGAATGGGAGTTTTTTTCAGCGTGAGCCACGACTTTCACAGAAATCTCAGCATTCTGATTGGATCTCTTCCCAAATCGTCCCTCCCTAACATTTGCCTCTTTTTATTTGCCACTGAAAATGTCAGTAGATTTCGTCATAATTTTTGTAATAAATTTGTTTTTATTTAGTTATCGTCTTGTGACAAAATTAGCATTGCTAGGGAGCCAGAGAACAGATGAGCCTCTGTCCCTAGGGAGCCAGTGGAAGGTTTGAAGTGTGGAAGTAGAATGTGGAGAAAAAACACAAGCATTAGTGATATAAGTAAACATCCAGAGTGCCACCTTTCATTGCAGTAGTCCATTTACAGTATATAACCTGACTTCCTTGCAGTAGTCCATGTGTATAACCAGACCGTGGCCTGGTGTGTCTTACAGAGTTGGTTCAGAAGGGATCTAAGGACGACTCCAGAGACTTCCTGTTCTACCTGGCTGTGGCCAACTACAGGCTGAAGGTGAGGGGCCTTACTGGAGCGGAGTGAGGGTGGGGATTGAGACCGTAGGGCGGGGGGGGTTGGGAGCGTGGGCCTGGGGGGGGGGTTGTGGATGCCGATGCTCGTGTCGTCTTTCTCATCTTCTCTCTCGTCGTCTGTCTCATGTCGTCTATCTCATCGTCTGTCTCATGTCGTCTGTCTCATGTCGTCTGTCTCGTCGTCTGTTTCATGTCATCTATCTCATCGTCTGTGTCATGTCGTCTGTCTCGTCGTCTGTCTCATGTCATCTGTCTCAGGAGTATGAGAAGGCCTTGAAGTACATCCGCACGCTGCTGAAGAATGAACCGGGGAACAAGCAGGCCCTGGAGCTGGAGAAGCTCATAGACAAGGCCATGAAGAAAGGTGAGGAGTGAACTGTGGACAGCCAGGCTGGCTCGCAAATAGTGTAAAACTGGGAGATAGGTGGGACTATGTTAAGATAAGCACAGTGATTGATCTTGTGACGTGAAACAACTTGACTGAATTTGACCTGTTTTCACTCAGATGGCCTGGTTGGCATGGCGATTGTTGGGGGAATCGGCCTGGGCGTGGCCGGATTAGCGGGCCTCATCGGATTGGCCGTGTCAAAGGGTGCGAAGTCCTAACAAGGACCGGGGAGGGTCTTGAAGTCGCTGACACACACCCCTCCAAGAAAGACTGACTCAAACTTCTCATAAACAGCAGTTTGAAATGACTGGCTTTACGGAAAATGATGACCCAGCGAATTCCCTCCATGCTAAACTCCTATTGTTGTTGAAATAATGTTCTGGACCTGGTACTACACACTATAAGTGTTTTTGACGATGGCCTTAAATTTACTTTTACATATTTTAACAGGTGTTCTGATTTCAAGTGAATTTGACATTACTGAATCTGACATTGCTTCTCTGTATTCCTACATTTGTGCAGCACTTTGTCACCCGCTTTGTACTTCATAATATATATCATAGAAGAGGTGTGTTTCATAATATATTATATAGAAGATGTATCGTGCAGCTCAACTGAATGGCATTGTATGATTTCCTGACCCCAACATCCAGATCCTAGTTAGCATTATAGCATGTGGGTTTTCTAATTTATTCCTTTATAAAGATGGATTTTGTGTTCGAGTTTATTGTCACTGTCTGTTTTACTCATTTTGATACAGAATAAATATAGGATTTTTGGGAAGTGTTGTAGGTTTATGGGTAAGTGCTGTATGGTGGTGTACCAAGCCAATATCTCTGTCCCCATTGTGACGTATTTGGTTGTAGGTCAGTGGTTTTGTTACCAGGGGCCATCAGGTGTTAAGGTACGCAGCATAGAGACATTGTAATAGTGGAACCTGATAGTGCTTTGGAAGTGGGCAGCTTTTGGACCAGATTGTCAAGCTAGAGCGCCCAGGAGAGCGAGAGCCTTGCATGTAGAGCAGCAACCTCTTCATCAGTTCTGATATTCGGCCTGACTCACCATAACGATGTGTTTTGTACAGAACATAATTAACTCAATAACTCAGGATGTGTCTGCCTAGTGCCTGCTTACTAACATGACTAATAATTAGGCCATTGATCAGATATGATTCACCTAAATATACATAATATATGTCAATACCCATGTATCTGTGTGTATGTTTGTCTCTGAGATTGTGTTTGAATCCTTATCTGCTTAATGAGGTCACATAGTGTCAAACAGAAAACGTGCCTAGCCGCCCTACTTGAGTTAGTGTGGGCCTGCTCTTCACATGCACCCTTCCTTCCTTCCCTTCTTTCTTCTCTCCTTCGCCTGGATTCATATCAGACCAGTGACTTCTCAAAGAAGTGGTTAAGAAAGGATGCGTTTGAAGAGTATTCAAACAGGTGCCAGACTCGTGATGGTTTTACAACAGGCAGGATTATGGTTTCTATTAGTTACGTGGTCTTATCAGCGGCCCGGGATGTTACACATTAACCATCATGACATGACCGAAACTCCCCGTGACAAAGCGGCGGGCACGAAAACTCTCATTTGTTGTCGAGGTGATGAGGGCCTTGAGAGAAAGTTTCACAATTGTGTCTCATTGATTTGTTCACTTACACATTCATCACAATTCCACAGATAGTCCCTATAACCCTGCAAACTGTCTGGAATCATGTAGAACATCCAATATTGATAAATACCCAGGTAGTTTGGAATCAACTAGCCAGTCTTCTCTCAATGGATAAACCAATAGGCTGCTAATATACTTTAGGTCTGCGTTACCCTTATCATGTTACAAGCATCTCTTATTCTTCTTTCAGAGATGGGTGGTTTTAGATACAGGAACACAACGTGTTGTGCATCATGTTTTATTGCTGTTCATATGAAACATGTTAGATATAGATATCTATATTAGGCTTTATAGGCCATGTTTTCTTGAATAATTTAGAATTGCATTGTACATGCACAGGTACTAAGGAACCAGCGACAACACTGATATCTCAATCTTGATCCTAGAGGCAAAATGTCCTTTCTCCCTGTCATAAGACAATTTAATTATTAGATTCACCTGTTTCCATTATTGTCCTGGCTAACCATTTAAGGGCCTGTCCCAATTGCTGTTGATTTAGCGCTGTTTAGTGCTCAGCTTGGGTTCAGCATATCTTAAGAGTCCCTATTGAGAAACGGGTCTAGACTAACTTTAACCCCAGCCTATCTGCATCCTGCCCAGAGCATGGGCTGGTGATTTACCCAGCACACATGCATCACACTCTGTTTAAATAGTCGTTATTGCTTTGAGTTCTAGAAAGTAATGTAATCTTCTACTAAAAAGTCACATGAAAAAACACAAACAATTTTGTTAGCACCATAAAGGCCCCAGAGACATTCGGTCTAAATGCAAAAAAAAGCTCAAACAAGCCAAGCTGTCTCAGGGAGCTATAAAACAGGCCTTTGGCAAACAGCTCAGCCATAAAATGAGAATTTTATAATGGGGCAGAATCCATCTTCTGTCTGAGGAAGTCAGGTGTGGGCATGGTGGCCAGGCTAGGTACTGTAACCAGTCTTAGGTGCTCCCCTTTTTAATTCTTATTCTGATTGAGTAGTGGAGGGAGGATGTGTGATTAGGGTTTTAATAGGGTGTCTGGATTGTTGTTGCCTCTATACTCTTGTTTCTAAGAATGAATTTATAGAGCAGAGTGAACTTTAAGCTACGTTTCAGCCTGGGACAAAATGTATTCATAATTTTCCTTTATTTCGTAACGGCAGTTCCGGTACCTCAACAACAAAACAATCACTTCTCACATGCTTGCCAAAACCTGATGAGGGTTTGCAACAGATTTATTGACTATCTTATATTTGCTGGACCGACTTGGCCCGCCTCTTGACCTTCACACAAATGAGTTTGCAGATTTCAAATCACCCCAACACGACAAAACCCTGTCAACAAGTAAGATTAAGCATTAATCATTGTTCTAAAAGGGGCCATGTTAGAATGGTTCCTGTTCCCGGTCATGCTGATGTATGTGAAAACTGACTGTACAGACCTTCAACTAACCAATGGGTGGGGTCACTTGGCAGTTGGCACTTTGTTGGGCAGTTTTAGTCGCTTTGCTCTAGTTGACCTTGATGCTATAATACATGATAACGGAACAATAAAACCGGTAAAATCTGACGTTTTACGTTACGTTACATAGTGATGTAAGTTGTGGCACAAATCTGCAATGCATCTTAATGGAATATATCTATCATGTCTATAATCTTTTAAATTAAATTTGGACGTAAATATTCAGAAACCAATCAGAACTAAGGATTTTATATTAGAGACAGATATTAAAGATATGAATAATATTAATTTAAAAGGACATGTTTTGTCCAACTGACATGCATGAAAACATAAACAAATCGCTGTGATCTAGGGCTCGGAGCGACCATTGGACCTTCAGCCTGCCTACCGATGATAAACACCTGTGCAGTTTCAGGGTGTAAAATGCAAAAGAGAGATAGAGAGGGGGTGGAGAGAGAGAGAGACCAGGTATGATCAGTCATTGAGCATATGTGGTGATTACAGCATTTCACTGCCAACCTGACACAGTCCAGATCCAGCAGGAACACAGAAACTTGACAGCTTTTTAAATCATCTGAAGAATCAAATTGAATAGGATTAAACAAGGCCACAGCCAGAAAAGGCTCTACACTTTGATATAGACTTTTAGTCTTTGTTTATTTTGAATCTGGGAGAGTTGAAGCAGGAGTGGAGGAATGGATCCTATAGTGGAGGTTGTGGCTCTGCTCCTGGGGTTCATAGGATGGGTGTTGGTGGGGATAGGAATATCCAACCGTTACTGGAAGAGCTCCACTGTCGATGGGAATGTTATCACCACCTCCACCATCTATGAGAACCTGTGGATGTCCTGCGCCACAGACTCCACTGGGGTCCACAACTGCCGAGAGTTTCCCTCTCTACTTGCCCTGAATGGTATGACCACGTTGTGAGAATATCGTCAGTGTACCATCCCTTCAGGCTCAACAGAACATGTATGTAGTTTGGATTTAGCATCCATTATGTTTTTTGAGAAGGTTGGTGCACGCTTACATTTTGTATCATCTTACATTATTGCAATTCAGTGGATAATGCTAAGTAATAATCTCCAAAACACACACACTGAATTTGTCTGACATTTGACATTCATTTGAAATTTTGAGGGAGGAAACACTGTTTTAAAATCATGCTATCAACGGTCCCTAAAACCTAAACAAGTCATGGTAGCTGAACCATTTTTTTTTTATATTTGCAATAATTTTTTTGTCATCAAATTCAGAGTTATTTATCTTGTGAATACAGTCCACAATAATTCATTGTTGTATGATACATTTTTATGTAATTAATGTTTTTTCATGTTCTTCCCAGGTTATATCCAGGCATCGCGAGCCCTGATGATCGCCTCAATTGTCTTTGGTACGATTGGTCTAGTGGCCACCCTGATAGGCATGCAGTGCTCTAAAGCTGCAGGAGACAACTACGTTCTCAAGGGGAGAATCGCTGGTGTCGGTGGTGTCTTTTTCTTGCTTCAAGGTAAAAGAGCATTCACACATATTATACACAATTTCATAATCATGTAAATATTATCATTTCATATTAGTGTCACATATTATGTGAGAAATGATGCAATTCCTTTCTCTTACTCTCAAAAAGGCCTTTGCACTATGATCTCTGTGTCTTGGTACGCCTTCAATATCACCCAGGACTTCTTTGATCCATTCTATCCTGGGACAAAGTAAGTGTGATCGAGCTTATGGTACACTACTGCCCTCTACTGTGTTTGGGACCACAGAACTTCAGGCATATATGGTTTATACAGTCTCTAGTTCAGACACACTACAGTATTTTAAAATCCTATGGTGTGTGTGTGTGTGTGTGTGTGTGTGTATGTGTGTGTGTTTGTCTGTGTGTGTGTGTGTGGGGTGTGTGTTACAGGTATGAGATTGGAGAGGGACTGTACATCGGCTGGTGCTCTGCTGTGCTTGCTATCGCTGGAGGGGCGTGCCTGACCTGCTCCTGCAAGATGGGCACCGAAGAGAAACAGTGAGTGAACTGTGTGTGTGTGTGTGTGACGTTTGGTTAATAAATGTTCAGACTTTTGGTCTTCATCACTCTTCCTCTCCTCCTCTTCCTCAGTCCGTACCCTTACCAGCCCAGGGGTACCGTCTACTCCGCACCCGCCCCAACTCAGAGTCAAGCTGCCAGCACCTACGGCCGAAACGCATATGTGTGAGGAACAAACGTACCTTGTGGGTCACCTTTGTTCATCATTATCTGAATGTACATGTGGAAGCAGTATTCCCACACAGGCAAAGCCAAGTCACACTTGTACTAGAGATGCGCCATTGAAGTAGGCTTAACTTTGGTCAGAGAAAGCAGCAGTCCTGAGGTTTGTAGAGCTACATGACAGCTTTATTGTATACTGTACTAGTACTAATCACAAATATTGATTTGGTAGAACTGAAAACTGTGTCAGGATTATTTGCCGATGCACCTCACACTTGTATACATTTTTTTCTAGGAAATGCACAGTGAACAAAGCTGTTTTATGATTGATGTTATCTTGTCATTGTGGTGGGCATCAGGCTACTTTACCTTAACGATCAGGTAATGTGTGTTTGAAGAAACCAAATCATTTGTTGATCTGTTGATGTACAAACTTCTACACATTTCATAGGGGAAGGTCAAAAGCAGCAGATTCAGACCTGATTTTATTGATGTTTGTGTTATTGAGATGTTCTGTATTGTTGTTTATAGTTTTATATGTGTATGAGAAGTGATGGGCCAATGTGAATACTCAGATTAATAGGTGAATTCTGAAGCTTGTTTGTTTTTTATACAATAGCGCACAATACAATTCTTTATAGTTAAAATTCACAATCTCAATTCTGTTGTATAATGTATACATATATATTAGGGCTGTCAAACTATTAAAACGTAATCTAATTAATTCATTATCTATAATTAATTAATCATAGTTAATCGCAAATTGATCGGATATCCATTTTTTGCTGGAATAGACCCCAAATGAATATTTTTCAATTCCAATACATTACATTATTGTGGCTTTGTGATTTAGTCAGGGGCCTTAGGGCAATATAAGGGCCGTTTGGTTCAGATTCTTCCAAAAGCACCACATTTGGCCCAGATGTTGTCCCTACCATACTTAATCCAATTTTGCCGTTAGCCAAGATGGGCGCCCCTCGGGGCAGCCATATTGACAAAAATCCAATATGGCTGCCACCCTAAAAAACGAAAAGGGTTAGAATCATAAATGATACCACTTTCTAGGGGTTTTCTGGGTCGTATAATCTGATTCTGATGTTATTTCAATTATATGAGGTCAAGTTTACCCCTTAAAGGTAATTTTGGGGTCAAATCCAGTGCTTCTGGTCCGTCATCCTAGATTCTACCTCCAAAAAGTATTTTTCATTATAAACTGTACATGTATATGTCACATGAGTTTGACATCTCATCATTTGATGTTTTGGGGTCAAATTCAGCTTATTTTTATTTATTCATTATTATTATTTTCGGCAATAATATTTTGCTCTATAAAGTTAGATTTCCGAACTTGTCTATTAGAGACAGGGGAGGGGACAAAACAGGACTTACAGTAACATCATCTATCTTTGGTAATTAGTCCAAAGTAGAAGAAGAAGAAGAGGAAGAAGCACTGTACAGTAGGTCTACTGGAGATTCATTGTAAATATTAAAGACAGGCAAGTTGAAAGTAATGTTAGCAAAGTGCTTGAATGTTGTGATAGAGAACATACAGTAGTCAAATTGGTGTCTGGTTATAGTTCTGTGGTGTGAATACTGTCAAAGAATGTTAGCTGACATTGTTCACAAGATAGCTAGCTAGCTAGCTAGCTCAGAGATTATCAGATAGCTAGCTCAGAGATTACTGGCTAATGTTATCTCTCTGAGCAAACTTTAGTCTGCTTACACACTTGGCAGCTAACAAGCTGACTGTAGCACTTTTAAAGTAACGTTAGTCACTGTTTCCCTGTCTGATAGAATTTAGCATTATGGTATATTTACAGTACATTTATGTGCTGTTAGTTGAAGCATTGGAACTAGGCATGTTTAAGGAGTAGTAAAGGGAAAATGCATGTTGGTGCTCTGACATCAAATTCGCCGCAAAGTATGAATCCTGTAGGGTTTAATTGATCATTTTATGAAATCCATTGACTTGTATTGAAGCGACCGTTGTAGATGTGTAGATCAATCCGCGGAGGGGATTCAGGAAACGGAACTACTTACGGTAGCTATTGTTATTGTTTATGTTGCTAGGCTACCTAGTTTGCGGAAGTTTACACACGTATGTGCTGCAACTAAATAGTTCTATGCTAAATATTTAAAAAAGCCTTTCCAGATGAACTAGAATCTTACTTTATGGCGAATTATATGTCAGAATGCCAACTAACACCTCAGTGAGTTTCTTGTCTCTGAAATTGAGAGTTTAACATGTTTTTTGAATGATTTTTCAAGGTGCCCACCCACATCCATTGGATGACCAAAACGGTGGTAGAGCAATTATCAGACTTTCTCAAAAGTGCTAGTTTTGTCAATGTTTTGATCTGAACCATTGTATATGATCATAAATAACCTTAAAACAGAGCTAAACATGCATTTTCCCTTTACTACTCCGTTAATAGTTAATCGACTATCGATTAATTGCCGATAAGAATTCACTCGAGTAAGATTTGGTTACTCGATTAATTGCTTGTTAATGGAACAGAACTTTTTTTTTTTACAAACGTTTTCCAAGGGAGTTGCGTGAAATGTAATCATGATTTACGGTCTGACTGCACATGAGGGCGCCCCGCCATGTAGTGAAGGCTAATTGGGATGGCGGGAAATTTCAACGACACAGCGGAAGAGGACAAAGAAGCGAGCAAAGCGCAGTCCGGCGCAGGACGTTCTTATCAATTAATCGACTATCGTTAGTTAAGGTTAACAGTTATCGATTAATGAAATTCCTTGAAAATTTAAACCCTAATTGGAACTGTTGTGGAAATCTGTTTTTCCATAGATACAATTTATTTATCTAAGAAAACAGCCAGGTTTAGGTGAGAGAGTAAGGTCAAATGATGTTACCTCACTGCATAGCCCACAGAAACTCATTATTCAATTAGAATAATGTTATAAATTAATATGGATTATTTGGTATGTTTGCCTTTTCGTTGACAGTACAAAGAGGGAGAGAGGAAGATAGAGAAGGAGAGAGAGAGCAGGATGGAATGGCACACACAGAGAGAGAAAGAACCAGGTGAGAAAGTGGACAGTTAGTCAAGTCTGCACATAATAACTAAGCAATGTATATTGATATACTGTTATCGTTATTATTTTTGCATGTGTGCTTTGCTTCAATGTTGAGAAAACAAAGATGGCACTGGTACATGGCAGCCACTATGGACAACTCTAAGTGACGCGTCAGCAGCATGTGGCCTTCTTGTGCACTGCGGCTGCCTCAAGGCATGCACAGGAAGGTGCAAATGCTACCGTACCGGTGTCAGATGCACAGTCCTCTGCAAATGCGAAGGCGGGTGCCTTAATAACAGTGACGATAACTACAGCCTCCATCTGCCCTCCGGCTCTGCCCTGCACCTCTCCTGACCCTGCCTGCCCTGCTCCACCCTCAGCACGGTAAAGCCTCTCCTGACCCTGTTGACTATTTGATCTACATTTCTTTCCGCCCTAAGCCTCTTGGATTCCCTCGCAGTGTGCCTGCCTGCCTGCTGTCTGCTTGTCAGCCACCGTGTCTGCCTGTCAGTCTGCTTGCTAGACCGCCTACCTGCCTGTTCATTAAGAAAATGTTGGGAAAATGTATTTCTCTGTTCAGATCTCTTATTTCAATAAAAGTTCTTCCTGAATATAATCCTTACTGGTTTCTTTAGTGACCTTGAGGGTTAAACGTCAAATAATGAGATATCAAACTAATGTGACATATACATACAGATTATAATGAGAAACTCTTTTGGAGGTAGAATCTGGGATGACAAACACTGAATTTGGCCATAAAACGACCTTTATGCTCACTTTGAGGGGTAAACCTGACCTCAAATAATTGAAAGAACATCAGAATGAGATTCTACGACCCAGAAAAACCCTAAAAAGTGGTATTATTTATTATTCTAATCCTTTTCGGTTTTTGCGGAGACGGCCATATTGAATTTTGACCACATGGCGGCCCCATGGGTCCATGTGTCCGTTCGTAGTATGAGATTTAGGCCAATCAGGAGTCACCAATACCATTGCACGCCAGCATTAGAGGGCAGGCATGAGGAAAACATGGCCGGCTTCAGACAGCTCTATCTCAATAAGTTTAAATGTCATAGCCTAGACATTAACACTGTAGGAATCCTGGGAACCAGGTGAACATATGTCCATGTAATTACCAACTACCACTAGAGAGGAGCATGGTTTTCAAACAACACTGAATATTTCAAAGACTATGTAGGTTATCTGAAGAATCAAACTGAACATGATCGAACAAGGCCACAGCAAGAAAGGCTTCGATATAGACTTTTAATCTTTGTTTATTTTGAATCTGAGAAAGTTGAAGCAGTAGTGAAGGAGGAATGGATCCTATAGTGGAGGTTGTGGCTCTGCTGCTGGGGTTCTTAGGATGGGTGATGGTCTGGATAGGAATATCAAACCGTTACTGGAAGAGCTCCACCGTCGACGGAAGCATCATCACCACCACCATATATGAGAACCTGTGGATGGCCTGCGGATGTAGCTTCACAACTGTAGGAGTAGTGACAAGTTGGAAAACGGGTATGAATTTGAAATTACCAACGACCACTAGAGTGGAGCATGGTTTTCTAACAACACTGAATATTTAAAAACTTATAAATGCAGCCACTTCAATACATGTTGTGTGTCTGTTCATACCATAAGATTTAGACCAATCATAAATCGCCATTACCGTTACACACCAGCACTAAAGGGCAGTTAGAGATTGCTCATAAACTAGCACCGCTTACGTCACCACGTGGGTGTGATTTTTTATTAATCGTCTTACAGTAATGATACACAACACACGCACACATAGCGGCGACACCAAGAACACACACGCATGCAGGAGCAGAAATTGTATCCTCTGCGTTTCTCCTGTCAAAGTTCTTCTCTCCAGTTGGCACCCTCATCAGGTGCGCCCGGAGACCAAGTCCATGTGCTCATGTCCGAGTCCTGGTCAGGGCAGGAGAGCGATCTGTTTTGCATGTTTGTTAATTTTTATATTGGGGTTCTATGTGGAGGAAACCCATTTGAGCACTGGGAGAACATGCAAACTCCACACAGAAAGTCCCAGGGCCGGACTGGGGAAAAAATTCAGACAGGGAAATTAGCCCCAGTCAGGCCACTTTTTAAGCCGGATCCTACCCCCCAAAAAATATAAATTATCTGTCATCTTATCATAACTGTAAACGTGAAAAGAGCGGCTTTCCCGCTTTCCGATTATAAATCATAAACTGTTGGCGGGTGGGGGGGGGGGTCTTCTAGCTATTTTGTTTTTTTGGGGGGGGGTGGGTGGGAGGGGTCTTCTAGCCAGTTAGCACACCAATCCACCGTGACACACACAATATCATGATTTTTGTAGTAGCATGCCTAGTATTAGTAGTAGGCTAGTAGGTGTAGGTGGTAGGCTAGGCTTTATTATTGACCCCTTGTGAAGCTTGGGGGCTTTCTTCCTGTTTGTGCCAGAAGAATATCTGAAGCTTCGGGGCATTGAAAACGGAGAACACAATGTTTTGTGTAAGTCAACGCCTCATTGATTTAATACACGCCTGTGTTCATTGTGGTCTTCTGATGTTCCTGTTCACTGATTGAAGTGCACGATACCCAATTTTCCAATGTTGCCATGCCAGTAAACAGTCATATGAAGGCAGTATAAAGTTTCAGTCGACTGAAGAATGTAATGACTGATTATACAACTTCTAGTTCATCAGGTATGATCAGTCATTGAGCACATCTGGTGATTACAGCATTTCACTGCTAATCTGACAAAGTCGAGAACCACCACTGGAAGAGCTCCACCGTCGACGGAAGCATCATCACCACTACCATATATGAGAACCTGTGGATTGCCTGCGGATGTAGCTTCAAAATTGTAGGAGTAGTGACAAGTTGGAAATTGAAATTACCAACTGCCACTAGAGTGGAGCTCTGAACATTCTGTCATTCGTGTGAATGGGGAGCATGATTTTCAAACAACACTGAATATTTCAAAAACTATAAAGGGCATTGTTTAGATATTTAAATGTTGTGTATAATATGTGAAAGTACTGTGAAAATTGTAGGAATGACAGATAGGGTAAGAGCCAATAAATCGTCACTGAGCATATTCCTATATATTAGTGGAATGGTAATCTTCACTGGGCATATTCCTATATATTAATGGAATGGTAATCTTCACTGGGCATATTCCTATATATTAGTGGAATGGTAATCTTCACTGGGCATATTCCTATATGCCAGTGGAATGGAAATCTTCACTGAATATGTTCCTAAACACATATGTCGGTGAAAAGACATCAATTGTCTGAGGGAACTGACCATTGATGTAGGAAATCTTCACTGAACACAATGACGTTTGGTGTGCGTCAACGCCTCGTTGATTTAACAAACACCTGTGTTCATTGTGAACTTCAGATATTTCTGTTCACTGATTGAAGGGCACGATTTATAATGTTGCCATGCCAATAAAATGACCTATGAAGGAGTATAAAGTTTCAGTCGATTGCCGAATATAATGCCTGATTATACAACTTCTAGTTCATCAGGTATGGTCAGTCATTGAGCATATCTGGTTATTACAGCACTTCACTGCCAGCCTGACAGTCGAGATCCAGCAGGAACAGAGAAGCGTGGCAGCTTTTTAAATCATCTGAAGAATCAAACTGAATACAATCGAACAAGGCCACAGCAAGAAAAGGTTCTACACTTTGATAAAGATTTTTAGTCTGTTTATTTTGAATCTGAGAGAGCTGAAGCAGGAGTGGAGGAGGAATGGATCCTATAGTGGAGGTTGTGGCTCTGCTGCTGGGGTTCATAGGATGGGTAATGGTGGGGATAGGAATATCCAACCGTTACTGGAAGAGCTCCACTGTCAACGGGAGCGTCATCACCACCTCCACCATATATCAGAACCTGTGGGTGGCCTGTGCCACGGACTCCACTGGGGTCCACAGCTGCCACAAGTACTCCTCTCTACTTGCCCAGAAAGGTACAGTATGACCACGTTGAGATGTAGTTCCTCTCGCTACTCTCCCTGAATGGTTTGACCACGTTATGAGAATATTGTCAGTGTACCATCCATCCCTTTAGGCTCAACAGTAAATGTTTGTAGTTTGGATTTAGCATACATTATTTTTTTTAGAAGGTTTGTAGTGCAACTTTTTATGATACATTTTGTACCATTGCAATTCATTGGACAATGATAATAATCTACAAAATATGTATGCACTCTGAATTTCTGACATTTGACATGCATTTGAATTTTTGAGGAAGGAAACACTGCCTTAAAATCATGCTATCAACCTCACAGGTAACAAGTCATGATAGTTTTAATTAATATTTTCAATCATTTTACTGTCATCAGATTCAGAAAATTTAATCAAATTCAGGTATTTATTTCTAAGCGGTGCAGCTTGTCATGCCAAACAGTGTCCGGGCTGTCAAAATATGTCCGGGTAAAAGGTCTGTTTGTCTAATAACTTTTTTTTTGCTTCTAGCTCACTTGTGATGTCAGTAAACATATAATATTGACGTTTCTAGTTCATTGGAACGTAAAATACATCTATAGAATGGCTAAATCTCATCCACAAACATAGCTACTTTGAGCTGGTAGCTAACACTGGGGGCTAGCTAGCTGGCTAGCTAGAACCAGCTCCCAAGTAGCTAGCGTTTGTGGATGAGAATGAACAATTCTATAGACTATATAGATTTTTCTTTCAAATTAATTAGAAACATCAATATTATGTTTACTGTACTAAATGTATCATAATACGAATGTTTTTACATGTTTGGCATGGCTCAGACATAAGCATTCCCCTGGCGCTTGTTTTCAGTGTTCCCACAGAGGAATATGTGCAAGTCATGCCAAACACCTAAAAATATTCAGATTTCATTCAATTTACATAAATTTCACAGGAGAGCATACTGAGACTGGTAAGATTAAAGTCTGTGCTTCCAATCTCAGAAAAGCACATTCATCATAGTTTTTCCAATGCATTTATGTATGCCCCATTGACTTCCATTGTAGCCCAGTGAGAGCCTGCATAAAACTGCAGCTAGCACAATACTGGAACGATCAGTGAAATGATGGTCTCTATATTTCAGGATCATTATAGACAGACCACAAATAGGGCTAAATGTCCAAAATAGCACACAACCCCTTTAATGTTTTTTTCTTGTTCTTCACAGGTTATATCCATGCATCTCGAGCCCTAATGATCGCATCAATCGTCTTAAGTACGATTGGTCTAGTGGCCACCCTGATAGGCATTCAGTGCTCCAAAGCTGTCGGAGACAACTACGTTCTCAAGGGGAGAATCGCTGGTGTCGGTGGTGTCTTTTTCTTGCTTCAAGGTAAAAGAACATTCACACATATTATACACAATTTCATAATCATGTAAATATTATAATTATAATATTAACCACTGTGTTAAGGTTATGGCTATCTGGTCATTGGCATTATGATAAAATGATGAAATTCGTTTCTCTTACTCTCAAAAAGGCCTTTGCACTATGATCTCTGTGTCTTGGTACGCCTTCAATATCACCCAGGACTTCTTTGATCCATTCTTTCCTGGGACAAAGTAAGTGTGATCGAGTTTATGGTACACTCTCTACTGTGTTTGGGACCACAAAGCTACAGGCATATTATGGTTTATATAGTCTTCAGTCTCTAGTACAGACACACTACGGTATTTAAACATCCTGTGCTGTGTGTGTGTCTGTGTGTGTGTGTGTGTGTATGTGTGTGTGTTATAGGTATGAGTTTGGTGTGGGCCTCTACATCAGCTGGTGCTCTGCTGTACTTGCCATCGCTGGAGGGGCGTGCCTGACCTGCTCCTGCAAGATGGGCACCGAAGAGAAACAGTGAGTGAACTGTGTGTGTGTGTGTGTGTGTGTGTGTGTGTGTGTGTGCGTGCGTGCGTGTGTGACGTTTGGTTAATAAATGTTCAGGCTTTTGGTCTTCATCACTCTTCCTCTCCTCCTCTTCCCCAGTCCGTACCCTTACCATCCCAGGGGTACCGTCTACTCCGGACCCGCCCCAACTCGGAGTCAAGCTGCCAGCACCTACGGCCGAAACGCATATGTGTGAGGAACAAACGTACCTTGTGGGTCACCTTCATCCATCATTATCTGAATGCACTTGTGGAAGCAGTATTCCCACACAGGCGAAGCCAAGTCACACTTGTAGTAGAGATGCGCCATTGAAGTAGGCTTAACTTTGGTCAGAGAAAGCAGCAGTCCTGAGGTTTGTAGAGCTAGGAGATATGAAAGCTCTATTGTATACTGTACTAGAACTAATCACACGTATTCATTTGGTAGCATTGAAAACTGTGTCAGGATTATTTGCCGATGCACCTTACACTTGTATACACACATTCTAGGAAATGCACAGTGAACAAAGCTGTTTAATGATTGATGTTATCTGGTCATTGTGGTGGGCATCTGTCTACTGTACCTTGACAATCAGGTAATGTGTGTTTGAAGAAACCAAATCATTTGTTGATCTGTTGATGTACAAACTTACACACATTTCATAGAGGAGCAGCAGAGCAGCAGATCAAAAGCAGCAGATTCAGAAATGATTTTATTGATGATTGTGCTATCAAGATGTTCTATATTGCTGTGTGTATAGTTATATACATGTAGGCTACTGTATGAGAAGGGATAATGTGAATACTCAGATGAATAGGTGAATTCTGAAGCTTGTTTGTTTTTTATACAATAGCGCAGAATACAATTCTTAATAGTTAAAATTCACTATCTCAATTGTAGTTTGTTGTATTATATATATATATATATATATATATATATATATATTAGAGCTATCAAACTATATATATATATATATTAGAGCTGACAAACGATTAAAAACAATCTAAATAATGACACGAACTGTAATTAATTACTAGCGATTAATCGAAAATTGATCGCATATCAATTTTTTGCTGGCAAAAGAAAGATATTTCAATTCAAAGACATTACATTATTGTGGTTATGTGATTGTGGTTACTGACCGACATCCCCGCTCAGAGCAACGTCCCGCGCCAGTAGGCTACTTCCATTCTCATCGTCTTTTCCGGGTCATACAGCGGGTGGATTTTTGTAACTACGGTGCCTCTTGAAGGCGGCTTGTCAATTTCATTAGAGGAATCAGTTTGAAACGCCACCATTAAGCCCTTATCCTCTACCATTGAAATTGGCCTGCAGTCCACAGCAATCCACTTTGCGATGGAGCTTGTCAATTTTAGCGGTAGACTTGCTCATTCGGAGCCTGCTCTCACTGAGTGTGGGGTGGCGAAGCCCGCTAGTAGGCTACTGGGGCAAACAGCTGTTAACATGTTTAGCATTGAGATGATAAGTTAGGCTATAACTGCTCTGATGGAATGCAAATTCTTTCTCGTAGATATTATTAACTGTCCCATCTGGGAATTATTTGAAAGTAAAATTGCCGTTTCGAGGGCAAACCAAAGTGATAAGTCTACCCGCCACCTGGAGTTTGTTTGAAGGCAATGATGCTTTTACGTGACATACGACTTAACCTATGGGGTCATTCAGGTCCAAATTAAGTTTGTTGCTTCAAAAATTTTACATCAGGCAATGACGTGGCAACTGTCACCTACAGCTGGATGAAATCATGAATCCGATTAATGTGTGTTAATTGTAAGTGTTGTTTGCATGATTAATTAATTATAATTAACATGTTAAATTGACAGCCCTAATGTATGTATATATATAAATATGATTGATGACTGATGTTATTGTGTATAACATTTTTAAGTGGAGCTGCCGCTTCTATTCCTGACATCTGTGTCCGTCCGCGTGTCCGTTCGTAGCATGAGATTTAGGCCAATCAGGAGTCACCAATACCTTTGCACGCCAGCATTAGAGGGCAGGCATGAGGAAAGCATGGCCAGCTCTATCTCAAGAAGTGTTAATATCACAGCTTCAATATTTACACCGTAGGAATCCTGGGAACCAGATGAACAATGTCCAACAATATGTCCATGTAGCTTCAAAACTGAAGGAGTAGGCCTAGTGACAAGTTGGAAAACGGGTATGAATTTGAAATTACCAACTGCCACGGGAGTGGAGCTCTGAACATTCTGCCATTCATGTGAATGGGCAGCATGGTATTCAAACAACACATTTCAAAAACTGGCATTGCTTAGATCAGGGTTTCCCAACCTTTTTGGACTCAAGCCCCTCTTGAAAATCTCAAAAGTATTTGCAGAGTTGGCAACACTGTTTTCATCTGAGTCGTCTAGCCAACGTATACCTGAGCAGAGTAGAGCAGAGCATCGACCTGACCAACTGAGAAAAGGTAGATTAGTTTTGCCATAAAACGGTTAAAATAGCCTTAAAACGCATTGTAGGCCATCATTGAGGCTTTTACCCTGCCATTTACTGCAGCATTATGCATTGATGGGGTGTACCTTCATAGCTAACTGTTAGCTAGCTAACGTTAGTGCCAGATAATGCTGTGTAGGCTAGGGATAACGTGACTGGACCAGTAGCCTAGCTCTGCCATGGTCCGAGTTAACGCTGGATCTTTCCCTTACTTTGAGCAGCACTGTAATGTAGCTACATTTTCAGCAGTCTTTCTGAGTGAGATCATGGGAAGCACGTTTTCCGAGTGGGTCTCTGTGTCCCGGCTGCATTTGTCATTAGACTCGTGCCAACAAATGAATGCCCCATAGCCTGTTATGGCTCACTCCTTTGGCGCCATCTGTTGGTTTGCATTTGTAAATCTCTTAGACGACTTGTCATTATAAGACTTTTTTCTATGAATTAAAGCACAAAGAATCATATGACTGCAGAGCATAGCCTAAAGTTTCAGTGATCACAGTTTGCAGTCAAGCAAATTCAGGTTGTACACAGCTTGTAGCCTAGCTGTTGCTGGTATAAGAATATAGTTGTGTAAACTGTGACAAATGCTAATGCCTGGCTCTAATGTTAAATACTTAAGTGCAGCCACTTCAATACATGATGCGTCTGTTCATAGCATAAGATTTAGACCAGCAATGACACACAACACACAGTGGCGACACCGAGAACACGCATGCAGAAGCAGAAATTTTATCCTTTGCGTTTCTCCCATCCAACCTCCATGAAAAAGGGTGATGGTTTGGTGTCTCTTAGACATCTCAGTAAGTGATATTGTATGTTTGAGAATATCTCATCTCATTTGTTAGCTAGAAGACTTCTTGTCTGTGTTTCCTCGTATTGCTAGATGTGTGATGCTCAAGAGATGGGTCAAGACAACCTGGTGATGTGGGCATCTTACGATCATGAGACGAAGGGGGGCGAGAAGGGTACTTAAGATGGTGATAAGAATGTGTCTCTTTGTTGTGAGTGTCTCCTTTGTGAAAGCTAGCTGCTGTGTCAAGAAGCTGAGCTGTAACTTTACTTTTGCTTAATTATGCAATAAACATCTATAAGACAAAGGATTGCTCCATCCCGTGTTGGATATTCATTCATCAAGAGATCTTCAGTGTGTGATTGGTTGAAGCAGAGTTCATTTTTAATTGATGGTACAAACACAACGCAGAATCAACGAGCTGAGCCATCGAACAGAGTCAATACGTCAATACAAAAACACCAAAAGCCAAAACTACTTTATTATTGACTCCTTGTGAAGCTTTGGGGCTCTCTTCCTGTTTGTGCCGGAAGATGATCTGAAGCTTCAGGGCATTGAAAGCTGAGAAGACAGTGACGTCTGGTGTAAACCAATGCCTCGTTGATTTAATAAACGCCTGTGTTCATTGGATCTTCTGATATTCCTGTTCACTGATTGAAGTGCACGATACCCAATGTTCCAATGTTGCCATGCCAGAAAACAGACCTATGAAGGAAGTATAAAGTTTCAGTCGTTTGAAGAATATAATGACTGATTATACAACTTCTAGTTCATCAGGTATGATCAGTCATTGAGCATATCTGGTGATTACAGCACTTCACTGCTAACCTGACACAGTCGAGATCCAGCAGGGACACAGAAACGTGGCAGCTTTTTAAATCATCTGAAGAATCAAACTGAATACGATCGAAGAAGGCCACAGACAGAACATTTTCTACACTTTGATATAAACTTTTTGTTTTTGTTTATTTTGAATCTGAGAGAGCTGAAGCAGGAGTGGAGAAGGAATGGATCCTATAGTGGAGGTTGTGGCTCTGCTGCTGGGGTTCACAGGATGGGTGTTGGTGGGGATAGGAATATGCAACCGTTACTGGAAGAGCTCCACAGTCGACGGGAGCGTCATCACCACCTCCACCATCTATGAGAACCTGTGGATGTCCTGCGCCACGGACTCCACTGGGGTCCACAACTGCCGCGAGTTTCCCTCTCTACTCGCCCTGAATGGTATGACCACGTTGTGAGAATATCGTCAGTGTACCATCCCTTTAGGCTCAACAGTAAAAAAAAATAGTTTGGATTTAGCATACATTATCTTTATTTGAGATGGTTGGTAGTGCAACTTTTTTATGATTAATTTTGTATCATCTTGTATTATTGCAATTCAGTGGATAATGATAATAATCTACAAAGCCCGCACACACTCTGAATTTGTCTGACATTAGACATTCATTTGAAATTTTGAGGAGGTAAACATTGTCTTAAAATCATGCTATAATGGTCCCTAAAACCTCACAGGTAAACAAGTCATGGTAGTTTTAATGATTATTTTCAATCATTTTAAGGTTATCAAATTCAGAGGTATTTATTTCTAAGCAGTGCAGCTGTCATGCCAAATTGTGTCTGGGCTGCCAAAATGTGTCCAGGTAAAAAGTATGATGGTCTAATAAGACTTTTTTGTTGCTCCTAGCTGGCTAGTTAGCTTGTGTGATGTCAGTATAATATTGATGTTTCTAATTCATTTGAACATAAAATACGTCTATAGAATTGAAAAATCTTGTCCACGAACACTTGGGAGCTGGTAGCTAATCCTGGGAGCTAGCTAGCTGGCTAGCTAGACCCAGCTCCCAAGTAGCTAGTGTTGTTGGATGAGAATTTTCAATTCTATAGACTACATAGATTTTTCTTTCAAACTAATGAGAAAAATCGCTGTAATATGTTTACTGACATCAGATAAGTTAGCTAGCGATCTAGGAGCAACAAAAAAAGGTCACAAAATGTTATTAGACAATCTGACTTTTTACCCAGACACATTTTAGCAGCCTGGGCACTATTTGGCATGACACAGCCGCTTCTATACGTGCCACATGTGTGTGTCCATTCATAGCATGAGATTTAAACCAATCAGCAGTCACCAATACTGTTGCACACCAGCACTAGAGGGCAGGCATGAGGAAAGCATGCTCGGCTTTACACAGCTCTATCTCAGGAAGTGTAAGGCTCTGTCCACACCAAGATATTTTATCAAACGTTTTTCGTATATAAAAATATTCCCGTCCACACAAGCATTTTTATAAAAATATCAGTATCCACATGCATACGCATAAACGCAAAATAAGCACTGCCATTGAGCATTCCACACCAGTATTCGGCGATATAATTTTAACCCTATAGCCCCGCTGGCCAATCAGACGCCAGGTAAACAAAGCTACTACCGTTCTTCCGCGTTACTGCGAAGCACAACATTTCGGCCAGTAGCAAACATGCCGCCTCGGGGAAACGATTTGACGGATAACGAGGTAGAGTTATTCCTCAACATCACTCTGGACTACAAAGTTTTAAAAAAAAAACGTACGAAAACAGAGGAAACAGCAAACAGCTGCAGTGCGCATGATCATAAAAATCTATGCGCATGATGACGTGACAAATACAAGAATCTCCGTCTATCTCGTCCCCACGTCAAAGAATAAACGGCGTTTTTAGAAATCTTCATTGTGGCCAGAGTTTTTCTAAATGTTTGTTTGCAGGGGGCAAACATTTGTTTGCGTGTGTACGAACCCCCCAAACAGAATATAAAAATCCACATTTGGCAAATAAACGTCTTGGTGTGGACAGGGCCTAAATGTCATAATTTAGAATCCTGGGAACCAGCTGAACATTTTGAGATAAAATATGTCCGTGTAGCTTAAAAACTGGGAGTGGTGACACATTAGGAAATGAGTATGAATTTGAAATTACCAACAGCCACTAGAGTGGTCTGAAAATTCTGCCATTTGTGTGTATGAGGAGCACGGTTTTGACACAGAATATTTCAAAAACTATAAATGGCATTGTTTAGATATTTTAATGTGAGTGCCAGAATGGAAATCTGAACATTTTATGAGATAAGATATGATGTTTTTCGCTTCTTGTAATTATGAGGAGTTAAGCACCTATGGTGCATAGAACCCTATTGTAATTGTTGGTTTTCTTATTATTTTCCTTGATGCCCTCATTAACTCTAGAAGTCCTCAACCAAAAATGCTGTAACTCAGCATGTCGCAACTACAGAACATGAGTAACTATGCCACAAAGACTCATCATGATTCGCCCATTGATGGCGGTATAATAAGTAATTTAGCGTACAATGCTGCCATGTCCGCCCCGGTTGACGAAAATGTATGAAACCTGGTAGATGTACGTCATTCCTCATGAGGACCCATGATCTTTGCCATGATGGATTTGGCTGCAGGCTGAAAATTTGACAAAACCTACGAATAGTTTCTTCTCATAAACCGTAAGTCCCATCGGTCTGAAATTTCATGCATATGTTTAGGGTGCATGTCTCCCTAAACGGTGTTCACAGCTAAGAGATCCAATCCAAGATGGCGGAGAAACTGGCATTTTAATATAAAAAAATGTCCAAATAAATGGGCTGCATTCAAAAATTGCATTCAAAAAATTGGGCCACAAAGTTCAAGTGCTTATAATTTTGTACAACAATAATCTATGGGAATTAAACTGACTGGATACAAAGAAGGCACTACCATGTTGCACCAGTCGAAGCATTTGTGTGACTCTAGCACTTACAGTACATGGTCAGTAGCCTACACACGCTGGTGGTAGGGGTGCAGGCGGGACAGGAGTACATTATGCAGTATGTGCAAAGCCATGCCCATTACGCTTTCATTGTATTTTCATTGATGTTATAACTCAAATGTTCTGTCATAGTATGGCCTGTTGATGGGCTTGTTGTTGCGCTCGCTCGTTGCTGCATGTACTCATTGCGGCTCTCATTTGTTGCTGCATGGGCTTGTTGCTGCGTGTGCTCATTGCTGCGTGCGCTCATTGCAGTGTGGTCGCTGCAGCGTGGTCGCTTGAAGCCTGACCCCGTATAGCCGCTTGCGGCTTTAATTTCTCTTGTAATTTTTCCTTGTAATTTAATTTGATCCATTATGTTTATTACCTATCTATTCCACTGTACCTTTCCCACTGCTACTGTACCTTTTCCACTGCTAAAACCCCAAATTTCTCCAGCTGGGATTATTAAAGTATATCAAGGTATATCAAGATAAGTCTCAGTATGCTCTCCTGAGAAGTGTATCACAATCTGAAATGTATCGCAATGTATGTTTTTACATGTTTGGCATGGCTTGGACATGCAATACATTGCGTACATCTCACAGGAGAGCATGCTGAGACTGGTAAGATTACACCCTGTGCTTCCCGTCTCAGACGCAATTCAATGCATTTACGTATGCTCCATTGACTTCCATTGTAGCCGAGTGAGAGCCTGCATAAAAACTGCAGCTAGCTCAATACTAGAACGATCAGTGAAATTATGGTCTCTATGTTTCAGGTTCATTGTAGACAGACCACAAATTGGTTTAAATGTCCAAAATAGCACACTACCCCTTTAATGTTTTTTCATGTTCTTCCTAGGTTATATCCAGGCATCGCGAGCCCTGATGATCGCCTCAATTGTCTTTGGTTCGATTGGTCTAGTGGCCACCCTGATAGGCATGCAGTGCTCTAAAGCTGCAGGAGACAACTACGTTCTCAAGGGGAGAATCGCTGGTGTCGGTGGTGTCTTTTTCTTGCTTCAAGGTGAAAGAACATTCACACATATTATACACAATTTCATAATCATAGAAATATTATCATTTCATATTAACCACTGTGTTAAGGTTATGGCTATCAGGTCATTGGCATTGTGATAAAATGATGAAATTCCTTTCTCTTACTCTTAAAAAGGCCTTTGCACTATGATCTCTGTGTCTTGGTACGCCTTCAACATCACCCACGACTTCTTTGATCCATTCTTTCCTGGGACAAAGTAAGTGTGATGGAGTTTATGGTACACTCTCTACTGTGTTTGGGACCACAAAGCTACAGGCATATATGGTTTATATAGTCTTCAGTCTCTAGTACAGACACACTACGGTATTTAAACATCCTGTGCTGCGCGGTGTGTGTGTGTGTTACAGGTATGAGATTGGAGAGGGACTGTACATTGGCTGGTGCTCTGCTGTACTTGCTATCTGTGGAGGGGCGTGCCTGACCTGCTCCTGCAAGATGGGCACCAAAGAGAAATAGTAAGTGGACTTTGTGTGTGTGTGTGTGTGTGTGTGTGTGTGTGTGTGTGTGTGTGTGTGTGTGTGTGTGTGTGTGAGTGTGCGTGCGTGCGTGTGTGTGAAGTTTGGTTAATCTCTTCCTCTCCTCCTCTCCCTCAGTCCGTACCCTTACCATCCCAGGGGTACCGTCTACTCCGCACCCGCCCCAACTCGGAGTCAAGCTGCCAGCACCTACGGCCGAAACGCATATGTGTGAGGAACAAAAGCACCTTGTGGGTTACCTTCATCCATCATTATCTGAATGTACATGTGGAAGCAGTATTCCCACACAGGCGAAGCCAAGTCACACTTTTATTGGAGATGCTCCATTGAAGTAGGCTTAACTTTTGTCAGTTCTGAGGTTTGTAGACCTAGGGGATATGAAAGCTCTATTGAATACTGTACTAATCAAAAATATTGATTTGGTAGAACTGAAGACTGTCAAGATTATTTGCTGATGCACCTCAAGGAAATGCACAGTGAACAAAGCTGTTTTATGATTGTTGTTATCTTGTCATTGTGGTGGGAATCAGGCTACTGTACCTTGACAATCAGGTAATGTGTGTTTGAAGAAACACATTTCATAGGGGAAGGTCAAAAGCAGAAGATTTAGATCTGATTTTATTGATGTTTGTGTTATTGAGATGTTCTGTATTGTATTGTGTTAATAGTTTTATACAAGTAAGAGAAATGATGGGCCTATGTGAATCCTCTGATGAATAGGTGAATTCTGAAGCTTGTTTTTTTTTTTTTAATATACAACAGCGCACAATACAATTCTTTATAGCTAAAATTCACTATTCCTATTGTTGTTTGTTGTGTTAGGGTTATATATATATATATATATATATATATATATATATATATAACCCTAATCTCTCTCTCTCTCTCTATATATATATATATATATATATATATATATATATGATTGATGTTATTGCATATGATATATTACTGTATATGATATCATTGTTAAGCGGAGTAGCCACTTCTATTGACATCTGTGTCCATCCGTGTGTCTGTTCGTAGCATGAGATTTAGGCCAATCAGGAGTCACCAATACCGTTGCACTAGAGGGCCAGCGCTAGAGGGTATGGCTGACTTCAGACTTCATCTCAAGAAGTGTAAATGTCCCAGCTTAGATATTTACACCGTAGGAATCCTGGGAATTAGGTGAACATTTCGTGATATAATATGTCCATGTAGCTTCAAAACTGTGAGTAGTGACAAGTTGGAAAACGGGTATAAATTTGAAATTACCAACTGCCATTAGAGTGGAGCTCTGAACATTCTGCCATTCGTGTCAATGGGGAGCATGGTTTTCAAACAACACTGAATATTTCAAAAACTATAACTGGTATTGCTTTAGATATTTGAATGTGAGTGAAAGCATGGCAATCTGAACATTGTGGTGTATAATATGTGAAAGTATTGTGAAAATTGTAGAAGTAGCTTTTGTTTGCAAAATGTGTGGATATTTTCTAATCACCAACTGACTCAGACCCAGTTTGTTGTTCCGAACAAGAGTGTTTCATGTCTGCAAGTAGTTTGATATTGTCAATCATTTCCCTTTTATGATAGATGGTGAGTGGAGGGCAAAATGCCACCAGAAAAAAAGAAGACAAAATGGACATTAGAATTTTTTTGGGTCAAAGCAGCAGAAAGGCAGGATCAGGAGAGGCAGGAGATGCATCAGGGTTACAGGTGAGATTATAGTCTGACTCAACAGATGTAGGTTTTATGGATAAACCTTGTCATTCGTTGTCACATTGCCCATTAGTGGCAACGGAAATTAATCTGATTCGGCCACCACCCAGATTCAATCCAGACTAAGTGAAACAATTACAACCCAGTGTGTCCCTACCAAAGCTCAAATCAAACCTACGCCCCTGTGTACCAATCACAAAACTGTCTACAAGTGCGGGGTGTTGAGGGTGTATCCAGAACCAGAGTAGACCTGGAGATAGTTTGCTCTAGCAATATTGCTGTGTGAACACGATTCGAGCTAGGTCCAAGTGCAACATTGTAACATATTATTCCCTGAATCTGAAAAAATTCAGGTATGAAATTGGCCTAACTGAACATTCCATCATTCATTTTGTTATGTATTAGGGATATATTGTTATAGGGCAACCACTAGGTGCCGACCCATCATTGTTAACGGTGCATTCCCATGTAACCTGTTGTTGAGAACCAGCCATGTGTCAGCGTCGCTCCATGAGTCTGTGTAAAATTGTTTGCACATAGACATGTGAGTAGCTTACATAATATAAACTGACGAGGTGTGAAGTCCTGAAACTTTCCTTCACCCGTTGGGGATGAATGTTGCCTTGTGAGTTAAGTTTTGACGATAAAGTACATCCACGCTGTGTGGAAGCTAGCTAGCTGGCGGGACTCTGTGTTAGAAGCTCTGACTCTGACGAATCAACTTTGCAAGGCAGACACATCATGGCTGGTATTATCGGACATATGGATTTTGGTGAATCCGGTGAGCAGTGGGCAACATATTTTGAACGTTTCGAACATTATATCCTGGCTAATGAGAGGGATGCTAAGAAAGTGCCGGTACTGGTTAGTGTGATTGGGATCTAAAACGTATGGATTACTGCACAGTCTCATTGCCCCTGCAAAGCCTGGGAAGATGGAGTATAAAAGCATTGTGGAAGTATCTTATTGCAGGCCGATTTCGCCCCCAAACCCCTAGTGATCGCAGACAAGTTCCGCTTCCACAAACGGAATCAGGTGGACGGAGAGTCGGTGGCACACTGGCACAGTATAGGCTATACAGTACATATGTGGCGGTACAAAATGGACTTTGCGCATTTAGAGAATGTACTACGTGACAGATTCATTTGCGGGTTAAATAGCGAAGCTGTTCAGAAGCGTGAAAGCAGTTTTTCTGTAAGCATTGGCACTTTTTTATCTTCTCCTGCGTCTCTTCCACGTGGGGTTCCCCAAGGTTCCATCCTTGGGCCTCTCCTTTTCACCCTTTATTTTCTTCCCCGAGGGTCTATTATTAAAAAACATGGCATATCGTTCCATTTTTACGCAGACGACTCTCAAGTATACCTGCCTCTGAAACGTAATGACCCCAACTCTATAACTCCTTTGTTGGAGTGTCTTAAGGACATGAAATCTTGGCTGTCTTTGAATTTTTAAAACCTCAATGAGAGTAAAACTCAGGTCATTATGTTTGGACCCAGTGGTCCTGGTACTGCAGCCCCTGATCTGGGCCCCCTTAACTCATCTGTCAAACCCATAGTAACCAACCTGGGTGTGAAAATTGATGCCAAGTTGAAGCTGGATAAACAGATAAACTATGTAGTAAAAACAGCTTTTTCCAATTGAGACAACTCTGGAACGAGTTGCCCCCCCATGTTAGGTTAGCCCCTACCCTGCCTGTGTTTAAATCCTGCCTTAAAACACATTGTTTCTCCCTGGTGTTTTAATACCGAGTATTGAGCCACATGTTTTTCACATATTGTCTTATTGTTCTTTCTTATTTGTCCTGTATTTGCTACTGTGTTTCTGTGTTTGTGATGGATGTAAAGCACTTTGGTCAACCCTGTTGTTTTTAAATGTGCTCTATAAATAAAGTTGGATTGGATTGAAGTTGGAGAAGCGCCTTTTGACAGAGGGAGATCTTACCTTTCAGAAAGCAGTAAATGATGTTGTGTCGACAGAAACGTTGGCGCATGATGTGCAACAGAGCGGATCGCTTAAGGTGAACGTGTCGGCGGTGCGGGAAAGTAAATCATACTGATGACTGCTGGTATAAGGATAGAGACTTCCATCAATGTGGGAGAAAAGGGAACATCCGGTGCCTGTGTAATAAGTCTAAAAACAACTTAGAGAGCGAGAGAAAACAGAAGGAGGGAAAACCAGAGTTTAAAGGTAAGCCCAGCAGGGCAGCCTACACTCGTTAGCATTAGCATTCTCCTCGCCCCCCCCCCCCCCCCCTCGAATATAGGCCGAACTGCTAGGATGTTTATTAGCTACAGTGCAGTCCGGTAGCCATCCTGGCTAGCTAGTGAAACTAGTTTGCTACACTATGAAAGTTCTCTGAGACGTGCTCCTGCAGCCTACTGATGTCGTGCTGAAAACATACACAGGCGGGCCTCTCACACCTGAAGGGGTCATCAAAATGCAAGTAAGTCTAAATAATCAAACTGCTGATTTACCCTTGTATGTAGTGAAAGTAGATGCACCCTCACTGTTTGGTAGAGAGTGTCTGAGAGCCATTAGGCTGAACTGGAAGGACTTAAAGACTGTGTATGCAGTACAGCTAGGAGAGAAAGGCAGCTTAGAAAGGGTGTTAAAGAGACATTCTGCTGTTTTCTCTGAGGAGCTTGGCACAATTAAAGGGATTAAAGCCAGAGTGACTCTTAAACCTGACAGTGTACCCAGGTTCTGCCCACCATGTAATGTGCCATATGCTCTTAGGTAGGCTAGAAATAATAGGCCACAAAGGACACATTCAAGATGGCACAACAAAAAATGGCCCAGCTGATAAGAGTATGAATAACATGGCCAAACCGTGGTGGCCTGCTACCCAATGCACCAATTCCCCTTCGCTTGTTTGTGTGTGATGACAGACAGCAGGCGTATCCATGTGGAAATCATCCAATTACGCACAGCTATTGGTTAATGCAAATTATGGTATATAATGATCCGGGGGTAGTTGCACACATTTGATGGGGATGAACTACTTTATCATACTGGATGTTCATGCAGATGTGGGATGGTTGCAGAATAATCATGGTCATGATGTTAAACTTAATTAAACTTTATTTATTTCAGACATGAACTGCAGCTCAAATTGCTTTATATACAGAGCCTACAACAAGTGGTAAAGTAGGAGGCAGTAGGCCTTCATCAAATAGTGAGAAAATATTAGAGCAGCATCAAAATTAAAATTTAAGCCACCTTGGGTTCTGTGAAAGGTGCTACAGTATATAAATCCACTTCATTCTTATTATAAAAGCAGTATTAGTCCATTCTGAGAGGGATATAGCCTATGGCAAAATATTTAAAACATGTGTAATCATATTACATAGAGGAGAGATTTTCAAGTTTTCCCCAATTGTAAACACTTAAGGGTGCATCAAAGAAAGGAAAAAGGGGGAAACACAAGAAGACAGTGCACATTGTATTGTATCTCCTTTTGCCTGACACGGCTGGATCTGCAAGCGTTTGGTCGCTAAGAAGGTGTTAAGAACACCTCAGACCCTACTTACAAAACCTTCTTAATGAAAGATCGTTTTAGGCTAAGAAGTAATCTGGGAAACACATTTTCTTCTTACGGGAGCCTTAAAGGAAAATGCTCGTTTTTGACAACCTGGACCTTATTTACGACATATTATAAGAAGTTTGACTCACCCAGATCACTTTTGTGTTGTTCGGAGGCCTGTAGAAGAAATTTAAAATCCAGCGCGAGCCAGTATATCCATGTAATGGCGGCGCACGGGGCAAAGGGAATGCAGTTTCTCAAAATCCATTTTCGGCCTTGTTGCTGACGAATGACGACGACAATATTCTCGGCACCAACTACGATCGTAGCGCAGAGAATGTGAGCCGGAGAATAGCAGGCTGCGCGCTGGCCTGTGCGCATGCGTGCTGGAGCAAGTGGGGGAGAGGCTTGTAAAGATCATATTACAGAGGCTACAGACCACGTATTTGAAAACCGAAAGAATGGCTCGCGTAGAGGAATATCAACTGTCGATTCATGCAATCTGATTGATGAAAACAACCGTTTAGCGGCCGAAAATGGATTTTGAGAAACTGCATTCCCTATGCCCCGTGCGCCGCCATTACATGGATATACTGGCTCGCGCTGGATTTTAAATTTCTTCTACAGGCCTCCGAACAACACAAAAGTGATCTGGGTGAGTCAAACTTCTTATAATATGTCGTAAATAAGGTCCAGGTTGTCAAAAACGAGCATTTTCCTTTAAGAAGGGTCTAAGAAGCTTCTTAGCGCTAAGAAGCTAACCAGCTGACCTCATTGAGATATGGAATCTCTTTGTTTTCAGACATGAATGTCTGAAATGTTTGTTGTTTTCGACTTTGAACGATTACAACTACTAAAGGCGATCGGCTATTTTAATAACACATCGCTCCCTATAAACTATGAAAATCATTTGATGTGAACTCAACATTGCAATGGCTGGATCAACGCATCCCTATTTTAGGGCTATTGACTATTTTAATGGCATTAACACATAGCTCCCTATAAACCATGAATGGCAATCGAATTTAGTATATGGGCGTAACTTAAATGATGTGCGATCATCAAAATATAGCCTATACGTGCAGCAGAAAATAGGCATTCTGTCTATTCATTCAAATACTGTCATCATTTTTGTATTTGTTTTTTTAATATTTAGAGGATATGACCAATTATAAGATATCTAATGTATCCAACGTGCCAAGCAATCAAATAGATCTATTCCTGGCTTGGCCTAGAATGGCGTGGTCTACTAAATCTCTCCATGAGTATGTGTAAAATTGTTTGCACATACTGTAGACATCTAAGCAAGTAGATAATTCAGACAAAAAAATACAAATAACAGCAGCAGTTATAACGTGTGTTTGTTCATAGCATTAGATTTAGACCAATCAGAAATGGCCACTACCGTTGCACACCAGCACTAAAGGGCAGATGAGATTTCTATTAAACCAACCGCTTACTTCATCACATGGGTGTGATTTTTATTAATCATCTTAATGCAATGACACAATACATTGAAATGGGGCATTGAAAACAGAGAACACAATGACGTCTGAAGTAAGTCAACGCCTCAATTTAATAAACGCCTGTGTTCATTGTGATCTTCTGTTAGTCCTCTTCACTGATTGAAGTGCACAATACCCAATAATCCAATGTTTCCATGACAGTAAACAGACTTATGAAGGCAGTATAAAGTTTCAGTCAATTGAAGTTCTTCTAGTTCATCAGGTATGGTCAGTCATTGAGTATATCTGGTGATTACAGCATTTTACTGAGATCCAGCAGGGACACAGCAACGTGGCAGCTTTTTAAATCATTATCTGAAGAATCAAAGTGAATCCAATCGAATTAGGCCACAGCCAGAAAAGGTTCTACACTTTGATATAGACTTTTAGTCTGTTTATTTTGAATCTGAGAGATTTGAAGCAGTAGTGAAGGAGGAATGGATCCTATAGTGGAGGTTGTGGCTCTGCTACTGGGGTTCTTGGGATGGGTGATGGTGGGGATAGGAATATCCAACCGTTTCTGGAAGAGCTCCTCCGTCAATGGTAATGTTATCACTGCCTCCACCATCTATGAGAACCTGTGGATGGCCTGCTCCACGGACGCCACTGGGGTCCACAACTGCCGAGAGTTTTCCTCGCTACTCTCCCTGAATGGTATGACCATGTTATGAGAATATTGTCAGTGTACCATCCCTTTAGGCTCAACAGAAAATGTTTGTAGTTTGGATTTAGCATACATTATATTTTTTGGAGAAGGTTGGTAGTGCAACTTTTTATGATACATTTTGTTGCAATTCAGTGGATAATGATAATCTACAAAACACGCACACACTCTGAATTTGTCTGACATTTGACATTCATTTGAAATTTTGAGGCAGGAAACACCGTCTTAAAATCATGCTATCAACGGTCCCTAAAACCTCACAGGTAAACAAGTCATGGTAGTTTTAGTGAATATTTTATTGTCATCAAATTGAGAGGTAATTATTTCCAAGCATTGCAGCTGTCATGCCAAATAGTGTCCGGGCTGCCAAAATGTGTCCGGGTAAAAAGTCTGATTGTCTAATAACCTTTTTTTCGCTCCTAGCTTGTTAGCTAACATGTGTTATGTCAGTAAACATATAATATCGACATTTCTAATTCATTTCAACAGAAAAGACATCTATAGAATTGAAAAATCTCATCCACTAACATAGCTACTTGTGAGCTGGTAGCTACAGTAACACTGGGAGGTAGCTAGCTGGCTAGCTAGACCCAGCTACCAAGTAGCTATCTTTCATGGATGATCATTTTCAATTCTATAGGACTATAGATTTTTCTTTCTAATTAATTAGAAACATTGATATATATTAACTGACATCAGACAAGTTAGGTAGCGAGCTAGGAGCAAAAAAAAAAAGGTAATGAAATGTTATTAGACAATCTGACTTTTTACCCAGACACATTTTAGCAGCCTGGGCACTATTTGGCATGGCACAGCCGCTTCTATACGTGACACGTGTGTCCGTGTGTGTCCATTCATAGCATGAGATTTCGACCAATCAGGAGTCACCAATACTGTTGCACACCTGCATTAGAGAGGAAGGAAAGCATGGCTTGCTTTACACAGCTCTATCTCAGGAAGTGTAAATGTCATAACTTAGACATTTACACCTTAGGAATCCTGAGAACCAGATGAACATTGAGATGTAATATGTCTGAGTATCTTACAAACTGTAGGAGTGGTGACACGTTAGGAAATGAGTAAGAATTTTAAATTACCAACTGCTACTAGAGTCTTCTGAACATTCCGCCATTCATATGACTGGGGAGCATAGTTTTCGAACAACACATTTCCCACTGCTGCTGTATCTTTTCCACTGCTGAAACCCCAGATTTCCCCCATGGGGATTATTAAAGTAGGCTATATATTATAATGATATACTTTAATAATCCCTGTGGGGAAATTTGGGGTTTCAGCAGTGTACAGCAGCAGTGGGAAAAGTACAGTGGAATAGATAGAGAATATACATAGATAGTATATATAATAGATTAAATTAAATTACAAGAAAGTTACAATAAAAATAATGAGATTAAAATCTGAAATCCTGCAAGAAGCTTGGAAAGCATTTACCACAGGACTACTAAAATGACACACAGTGTACCAAACCGAATTTTGCATTCTATGGGAGGCCACACAAAATACCACCTTCTTTTAAAAACAAGAAATTCATATTTTGGTCCATGAATCAATAAAGGTTTGTATTTTTTATTTCACACAGTTCCTCAGATTCTCTTCAGACTGCCAACCATGGACAGTTACTGTTGTTTTTATTCTTAAAGTCGCACAGAAATGAAAAAAGCGTTCTGTCCCATTTTGGTTCACATAATAGTACACATAGTGTTCACCTATTCAACGATGTATGACAAAAACATTTACAAAATTCTACTTTTGTTGTAATCTTATATCAAAGTATATAATTTCTTACTTCCTGGAAAACGGTAGGTCACGTGCAATTACGACACCAGGTACCTTAGATTTTACGCCAATAATCTCACAACATCCACCCTGTCAATCAAAACGTCAACAACTCTGCAGCCTCAAGTGTTGAATATTCCACCCGCTTGATAACGTTCCAATGAAATTCATCTAAACGTATGTCCCGCCCTTGCAGCCCATTTCAGGCGGAAATACGTCAAAGTACGGAAGCAAGATGTTCTCCAACTTCCCTTTCTGCGCGACTTTAAAATTTGTATATACAGTAGGACCCCACTTATCCGAACCCAACGGGACCGAAGGTCGTTCGTATCTCTGAAATGTCCGGATGACTGAAACTTATGTTAAAATGCACCAAATTCAATAAGTGGTATACTTGTTTCATATAGACTCATAATAGACCAATAAATACCCTTAATTACTTGTGAAAATGCATCAAAATTGCAATCAAATAGCCAACTAAACTCA
Source organism: Borostomias antarcticus (assembly GCF_949987555.1). Taxonomy (NCBI): domain Eukaryota; kingdom Metazoa; phylum Chordata; class Actinopteri; order Stomiiformes; family Stomiidae; genus Borostomias; species Borostomias antarcticus. Next base: position 5,870,374 of record NC_140250.1, on the reverse strand, counting down.
TATAGCCTAGCCTACAATAGACCTACAGTAGCCTATAATACAAATAAACGAATGTCCACTTGAGTGCGTGCTTTGATCAAATACAGTACTTTATTCTCAAATGAGGCGTACGCTACATCGATAGGCTACTGTATTCGCAGAACCAAATGGTATAGCCTAAAAACAACCCAACATTAGAACAATTAGAGCAAATGATAATCAATAAATAAATAAATGAAATGACAGACAAGTTGTTGTGTCTTAGGCTATTGTAGCCTAAAAGAAAGTCTCTAAAACAACCGATGTAGGCTAACGTGGCCTAGGCTGTAGGCTATTATTTAACAAATACAGTAGGTCTAGTAGGCTAATCCACATGCCCACAACACGTCTGTGTTCCTGAAGTCCATTAACTGGGAACGAAAAATGACTCGTTGCTCCTCTGCTTCAGGTTGCTGACGCGCTTTCTGGCTACCATGCAGCTCTCGCGCAGCAGACTCGTTTGCGTTTTATGCTCGACATTAGAGTAACAAAGAAATTAAACGTGACAGTAGGCTACAGCCTACAGGCAACATACAGTTCTGTTTTTATTCACAGTAGGATACAGTACTGTAATGAAAATCCCACCAGTAACCAGATAGCAGGCAAAAAAAAAAGAAAAGTTTTTTAAGCCTGTCCGGTAGACCGGGAGGTTCGGATCTCTGAAGTTCGGATGAGTGGGGTCCTACTGTATAGGCTAATATGTGTAAGTAGCCTACTGTGAAAATTGTGGTGGTAGTTTACAAAATGTATGCATATTTTCACATCACCAACTGCCACCACTCTAGGCTAAACATTCCATCTTTTATTTTAATGGGATAAAAACTGAAAAAAAAAAACGCCAGCGCTTCTAGACGTGATGTGTTTCCATGTGTGTGTGTTCGTAGTATAAGATATAGACCAACCAGGAGTAGCCAATACTGTCGCACACCAACAGCTTACTTCACCACCTGGGTGTGATAAAAAAAAATCAAAAAAAATCACAATGATTCATTATTCAATCAATCAGCTTTATTTGTATAGCGCATTTCATACCCAGAGGCAACACAGTGCGCTTTACAGACATTCTTGTATGATACATTTTGTTGTTCCCAGGTTATATCCAGGCATCTCGAGCCCTGATGATGGCCTCAGTCGTCTTTGGTATGATTGGTCTAGTGGCCACCCTGATAGGCATTCAGTGCTCCAAAGCTGTCGGAGACAACTACGTTCTCAAGGGGAGAATCACTGGTGTCGGGGGTGTCTTTTTCTTGCTTCAAGGTAAAAGAACATTCACACACACGTAGGCTATTACACACAATTTCATAATCGTGTAAAGATTCTAATTTCATTTATACAACGTTTAGTTCTGGTTCTTGATTCTGATTGTCTGGAAGCCGTGTTAAAATACTTTTTATACAAAGGTTAGTTCTGGTTCTTGATTCTGATTGGCTGGAAGCCGTGTTTAAATACTTTTTATACAATGGTTAGTTCTGGTTCTTGATTCTGATTGGCTGGAAGCCGTGTTAAAACTCTGCTTCGCGTCGTGCCTTACAACGCCCCCTAGCTGTTATAAAATCACTATAACACACGGCCTCGAGTGGTTTATTGCTTAAATTAACCACTGTGTTAAGGTTATGGCTAACTGGTCATTGGCATTGTGATAAAATGATGAAATTCCTTTCTCTTACTCTTAACAAGGCCTTTGCACTATGATCTCTGTGTCTTGGTACGCCTTCAGCATCACCCACGACTTCTTTGATCCATTCTTTCCTGGGGCAAAGTAAGTGTGACAGAGTTAATGGTACACTACCGCCCTCTACTGGGGGCCATAGAGCTACAGGCATACAGTTACAGTAAACCATGTGAGATGTCCTTAAGTGCACACTTTCATCTTTAATTTGAGGGTATTTTCATCCAAATCAGGTGAACGGTGTGGGAATTACAAACAAGTTTATACATGCCCCCCCCCCTTTCTAAGGGACGAAAAGTTGGACAATTGGCTGCTCAGCTGTTCCATCGCCACGTGTGTTATTCCCTCATTATTTCATTTACCAGGAGCAGATAAAAGGTCTAGAATTAATTTGAAGTGTGGTACTTGCATTTGGAATCTGTTGCTGTCAACTCTCAATATGAAATCCAAAGAGCTATCAATATCAGAGAAGCAAGCCATCATTAGGCTGAGAAATCATAACAAACCCATCAGAGAGACAGCAAAAATATTAGGTGTGGCCAAATCAACTGTTTGGTACATCCTTAAAAAAGTCTAACTCTGTCCAAACTCTGATGAGCTCAGCAACACCAAAAGACCTGGAAGACTATGGAAAACAACTGTGGTGGATGACAGAATAATTATTTCCCTGGTGAAGAAAGACCCTTTCGCAACAGTTGGCCAGATCAAGAACACTCCTCAGGAGGTAGGTGTGTCTGTGTCAAAGTCAACATTCAAGAGACTTCACCAGAGTAAATACAGAGGGTTCACCCCAAGATATAAACCCTTGGTGAGCCTCAAAAACAGGAAGACCAGATTAATTTGCCAAAACACATCTAAAAAACCCTGTATAGTTCTGGAACAACATGGACAGATGAGACAAAGATTATCTTTGTACCAGAATGACGGGAAGGGAAGAGTATGGAGAAGGAAAGGAACTGCTCATGATCCAAAGCATACAGTACCACCTCATCAGTGAAGTATGATGGTGGTAGTGTTATGGCGTAGGCATGTATGGCTGCCAATGGAACTGGTTCCCTTGTATTTATTGGTGATGTGAATGCTGACAAAAGCTGCAGGATGAATTCGGAAGTGTTTCGGGCAATATTATCTGCTCATATTCAGCCAAATGCTTCAGAACTTATTGGACGGTGCTTCATAGTGCAGATAGACGATGACCCGAAGCATACTGCAAAAGCAACCAAAGAGTTTTTTAAGGCAAAGAAGTGGAATGTTCTGCAATGGCCAAGTCACCTGATCTGAATCCAATTGAGCATGCATTTCACTTGCTGAAAACCAAACTGAAGGAAAACCTCCCAAAGAACAAGCAGGAACTGAAGACAGTTGCAGTAGAGGCCTGGCAGAGCATCACCAGGGACGAAACCCAGCGTCTGGTGATGTCTATGGGTTCCAGACTCCATGCTGTCATTGACTGCAAATGATTTGCAACCAAATATTAAAAATTACAATTTGATTTATGATTATGTTAGTTTGTCCAATTACCTTTGGTCCCTTAGAAAGAGGGGTACCACATATAAAATGTGTTGTAATTCCTACACCATTCACCTGATTTGGATGTAAATACCCTCAAATTAAAGCTGAAAGTCTGCACTTAAAGCATATATTGAATGTTTGATTTCAAATCAGTCGTGGTGTACAGATCCGAAATGATGAAAATTGTGTCAATGTCCAAATATGTATGGACCTAACTGTATATGGTTTATACAGTCTTCAGTCTCTAGTAGACATACTACAGTATTTAAACATACTGTGCTGTGTGTGTTACAGGTATGAGATTGGAGAGGGACTGTACATCGGCTGGTGCTCTGCTGTACTTGCCATCGCTGGAGGGGCGTGCCTGACCTGCTCCTGCAAGATGGGCACCGGAGACAAACAGTGAGTTGAATGTGTGTGTGTGTGTGTGTGTGTGTGTGTGTGTGTGTGTGTGTGTGTGTGTGTGTGTGTGTGTGTGTGTGTGTGTGTGTGTGTGTGTGTGTGCCTGCGTGCACCTGGTTTAACTATACATGTGGGGTGCCAAATGTCCCCACAAGTGACGATTGTCCTCCTGTTTAGGGCTAATTTTAGGGTCAAAGGTTAGGGTTTAGGGTTTGGGCTACAATTATGGTTAGGGTTAGAGATCAAAGGTTATGTGTAGGGTTAGGTTTAGGGTTATGTTGTAAGTATGTATGTTGTAAGTATGTATGTCAAGTAAATAGTTAGGGTTTAAGATTAGGGTTAAATTCAGGCGGTCCCCACAAGTATTAGACAAGTGTGTGTATGTGTGTATTTGGTTAATATTTTACATTCTGGTATTCATCACTCATTCTCTCCTCCTCTACCTTAGTTTATACCAGCCCAGGGGTACTATTTACTCAGGACATGTCCCAGCTGACAGCTACGGCCTAAATGCCTATGTGTGAAGAACAAACGCACCTTGTGGATCACCTCCATCCATCCTACATCTTACACAATAAAGAAGAGGTCTCTCTATCTGCTATGTTCGCATTTTCCTCAGACATCTTTGGCCTGATAGTATTCATATTTGGCACGGGTATCTGCATGGCTCCTGGACAGACAGTGACTGAGACGGATTTTTCATGAATTAATGTTCTCATTTTAACATAAAATACTGCTCCAGAGCCGCCGCTCCTGTCAAGCTGTGCCAGTATATATATATATATATATATATATATATATATACATATATATATATATATATATATATCTACTGCACCCAAGTCAAGCAAGCCAATAGTAATACAGCTTGGAATAAAACCCTGCCCTGATACAAAGCACTATAGTAGTTAGCTTGCTAACATTAGCCAAACCAAGCCATCATTCAGACAGGATTTAGCCTTGATGCTAATTTTTGCTATATTCTACTCCATTAACTTAACAGCGTTAGCAATCAGATCAGTTGCATGAAAATTCTCCTCTCTGTCTGGACGATCTAGCGGTCAGTAAAATCGACCAAATGTCAGGAGGTGGACGTCATTGGATTCCTCTTGGCCTACAAAATTTTGCAATGTGCTTTTGAACAGTTTGCTGTCAATTCGTGTCAAGCTAAGCAAAGAATAACCGCCCATTGAACACCATTCAGTTGGGGCTCATAAGCAAAATACATTTCCCATTCTGTAAGGCACCCGGTTCCGATACCAGTATCTCGGGTTCTGGGAGGGCATATAATGGACTAAATGGCCAATTACTGATTGCTCCAACGGGTATCAGAACTAGTTGTTATCTGAATGCACATGTGGAAGCAGTAGGCTATTCACACTTGTACTGGAGATGCTCCATTGAAGTAGGCTTAACTTTGGTCTGAGAAAGCAGCAATCCTGAGGTTTGTAGAGCTAGGGGATATGAAAGCTCTATTGTATACTGTATTAGTAGGCTACAGTAATCAAACGTATTGATTTGATAGATCTGAGAACTGTCAGGATTATTTGCTCATGCACCTCGCACTTGTATAGTTTTTCTATTAAATGCACAGTGAACAAAGCTGTTTTATGATTGACGTTATCTTGTCAGTCAGGTAATGTGTGTTTGAGGAAACCAAATCATTTGTTGATCTGTTGATGTACAAACTGCTACACATTTCATAGGGGAAGGTCAAAAGCAGCAGATTCAGACATGATTTATTGATGTTTGTGTTATTGAGATGTTCTGTAGGCTATTGTTGCTTGTATAGTTTTATACATGTAGAAGGGGTGGGTCTATGTGAATACTCAAATAAATAGCTATGAATTCTGAAGCTTGTTTTTTTTTATATAGAACTGTGCACAATAAACATTTTGTAGTAAAAATTCACTATCGCAAATGTTATTGTAGATATAATTTTTATTCATCGTCTTACAGCAATGACACACAACACACACGCACACACAGCAGCAACACTGAGAATACACACACACATGCAGGTTGTCAAAGAAATTATATCCTCTGCATTTCTCCCATCCAAGCTGTCGTCCTCCAAGGGCAGCCAGGAGCAGTGTGTAGCCTCATCAGCAGCGTCCTGGGACAAGTCCAAGTGCTCAGGTCCGAGTCCTGGTCAGGGCAGGAGAGCGATCTGTTATGCATGTTTGTTTTTATATTGGGGTTCTATGTGAAGGAAACCCATGTGAGCGCACAGAGAACATGCAAACTCCACACAGAATGTCCCGGGAGATACGCCTCCGGGTTCGAGGTTCGTTTTGGCCATGGTAGTGGTGGTAGTGTAATTAGGTGCAAACGTAGGTCTTTTTCAGGGAAAATACTACAAACGCAGTAGTGTAATCCAGGCTTAAAGGTGCGTTCACACGGCAGGTTTTGTCAATGCGTTTGCGTGTTGCTTTTCATTGTTGTCTATGGCGCAGTGTGCTTGGAGCCTTTCGGCGTCTTGCGTTTTATCAGCGCCAAAAAGTTGGGGTGCGGAGGACGCACCCTTTGATTCTGTCGCCTGGCAACGAATAGGGCAGGCCAGGGACAATGTGGTGCGCCTCGATCGCGTTTTTAGCAGCTTGCAAAATCTGCCATGTGAACATAGCCATAGTATAGTTTTATACTTCTGCGTAACTGGACAGCGCACAGACGCATAGGCGTTGTTCGCAGAGGCCGCAAAGACGCGTCACGAACATCCAGAAAATGTCACAACGCGTCAGTGGGATTTCTTTAAATATATAAAAATGATAAGGCATCTTTGAGTAAATTGCGAGTATCATTTAAAGGTATAATATGTAATATGTGGATTATTTCCCCCATCTGGTGTCTAAAGATAAGAACAGCAACAACACAACATATTGGTTGCCAAAATGCCAGAGAATGCACAGTTTCAGTCATACTGTGATAAGATCTTCACTCCGAGAGGAACATAACGTTACACTAATCAGTAATCACAATCAAGTATTTCAGAGTGCCATGTAATAAGTTACGTTAGATGCTGTAGGAGATAACGTTAGGTCTGGCTATGCAGATTCCAAGAAAGATAACGATAGCTAGTTAGCTAGCTTACCGGTCTAGTAGAAAAGTAGCCATGTCACCATGCGACTTTATCCCATGAAACTCCACAAACTCCGTCCAACGAGCAAAGGCTGGCCCGATATCTATCCGACTTTTGCTCCTTCTTTGGTCACTGAGCTTTTGAGATTCGTATCGCACGGTTCGCCAGGGCTCAGGTGGAGAAGCAGGACAACGAAACTCAGCCATTTTACCAAATGTTTAGCTGAAAAGAGTGAGCGGAAGTGGACGGAAAAGCTGCCGTTTTATAGTCGCACACACACTAACCAACATGTATAATGCTGCTAATTCATGGAAATATAACATTAGCTGGCTACTGCTAATCTCACAGTGGTGAAGCTAGAATAGTAGGCTACCTGGCAACCCAGCGTGCAGTACCAACACTGTAATACTATTGGCTGGTATGATATTAACAGTGTCATTGTCGAGCCGTCAAAATTTCATAATGTAATAATTTCAGACAAAATATATTTTTTTATGGAAAAGCAATACTTTTACTCTGCAGCCTTCGTAAAGCCCTATGGATGTTTATTTTAATCCACATATCCTACATATTATACCTTTAAGTAGGCTATCGCGTGGCCGGGCCGAGTGTGCTCTTTTTTGGAAAAATATGGTCACCCTACTGGTAGTTCGCCTGGGTCACCTGGCTTCCTCTCCTCAGGGAGCTACTGGCAAAGAGTATTTTCTACTGGTAGTTCCAGAGTCTCTAGTCGCGAGTCTCTAAAGTCTGCCATCGCGAGACTAGTGGCTTCGGGCGTCATCAAACCCGTGGTTGTCGTCATTTGACACGAGCTCCGACGAATTGTTCCGAAACCGTGCCCTTCGCATTGGCGACACACGCACCGACGCCTCGGTATCGTATGTCCTGTCACTAGTAATACGATATTAGTAAGGTTGATATGAAAACCGTAATGTTCCGTGGTAGCGTCCTGTACCATATAAGGACATGGGAGTGTCGTTCTGAACTAAAATAGCTGGTCCAATGAGAGCAAACCACGTTTGTAGTCAAACACGGATCTGTTCCGCTTCGCCAGCCACTCGCTGCACAGAAATGTAGGACAGATGAAACTACAAGAAGGTGGGGGCCAAAGCGGCACCGGGTGAAGTTTCAGTTTATAAAGCTCAAAGTTGACAGCTGTTGAAGAGATGCAATGTCACGCCACGTAGAGATAAGGAGAGACATATACTAGATCTTAACTCAATGGTCTCTCCTTGTTGACGTATTCTCGCGAAGAAATTACAGGAACCTAATAGCGACGGGGCAAAGTTTCACTCGGAATTATTTCTAAACCGGACGCAACGTTAGCTGGAAACATTCAAGAAAAATGATAAAGAATATATGAAGAAAATCTCAGTTTCAATGACCTTATTTGTTATTTACAATCCAGTCATATCAGAGACGTGAGATATAGCCTACACACATTGGTCACAACTGTGAGTTTTATTGAACATGGAATCCGGCAGGCGGAAAGGTCTGAGCGGTGTCCTGTCTTCCTTGTCGCTGCTCTGTGTCATCTTGGACCTCCAGTTGGATGGTAAGATTATCTTATAATTAGCTAGCTAGCCGTAGCAAGGAAAGCATATTAATTACAATCACAATATAATAGCTCATTTGATTAAATTAGTCGTTTAGTTAGGTTCGCGAGTTTTGAAAGCTTAGGTAGCTGTCAGCTTATAGCAAGCAGTCTAAAATTGGGTTATCATCATGTAACCTATCTGCCCCATTTGTAAATCCGGTTAGTATTGTTGCGCACCTGAATGCCTTCCAGAACAAGACTATGGTCTTCCAAGTCATCCATTACAAATTGTTGAATGTAAAAATGTCCACACTACATTATATTGATCATGTGAATGTAATATCTTGACAAATGTCACTTTGGATGACAGACACAGTATCAAAACAGTACAAGCTCGCCACGGCATGCCCTGCTTTCCATAGATGGATCCTATATTCAGTATGTCGTATGTATTCCTTGTGAGGCTCACACAGTGTTGTATTTCAGGTGTCTTGGGGGCCACTCATGTGGAGATCGAGCAGCACTTGGAGATGGGCCGCAAGCTGCTGGCGGCCGGTCAGCTGGCGGAGGCGCTCTCCCACTACCATTCTGCTGTGGGTAAGGTTACCAGCCTGGCGTCTTTAGACAGCGTGATGACTTTAACCCCCTGCTCGTCTCTCTGCACTTCCTCTGTGCGTTCATCTGTCTCCCTCCTTCGAGGACCGATCGTACTTAACTCTCCCCTCTGGCTGCACAGCCAGACCCTGTCCTGTCTCAAATGACTCATTACAGTACATCACATTACAGTGCTCAGTGAATCAATATCCAGACGTGAGAGGGGAAAGGAGAACAGAGGGGGATGAGTGCTCATGTTTTGTGCCCCGTTGTCTTCTGTCTCTCAAGAGGGGGACTCCAAGAACTACCTGACATACTACAAGAGGGCAGCCGTGTTTCTGGCCATGGGGAAGTCCAAGTCCGCGCTGCCGGACCTGACCAGAGCTATCCAGCTCAAGCCGGACTTCCTGGCTGTGAGTTTTCCACAGCTTTTAAAATATAATTTTATTTTAATTCTATGACAGTGACAGTGGTGCACAGCAGTGATATGATGTGGTTGTCCTCCCGCTCGCTCCACTCTTCTCTCGTTACCAACACACACTCTCTCTGTCTCTATCTGTCTCTCTCACTCTCTCCTCGTGTTTCCAGGCCAGACTGCAGAGGGGGAATATCCTCCTGAAGCAGGGCAACACCCAGGAGGCCAGGGACGACTTCCAGGCAGTGGTGAGTCTACTGACACTGTTATTACACTTATATAGCTGCAGGATCATCCAATAAGCTGCCACTATCACATCTCCTCCCTACCTGCCATTGGTTATTAGGTTAGGTTTAGTCCATCCTCCTCCCACTGGTGTTGGGCGAGTTCAATCTGAAAACGGTACGCAGCGTTTTGCCACAGTTTCCGGGGTTGAACAACATGTTTTCCTCGGTGTGAAAGAGGCTTTGGGGTCGGTTTCCTCTCGATTGGCGGGTGTGTCAGAGGTGTTACTGTGTCAACTGCCTTAGGTGCAACGCTTGCGCATCACAGCAGTTTTGTCGTGGGTTGAACTTGTGTGGCGAAGGGGATGGGGGGGGAAGGCTTCTCCGGAAACCTTTATTACATGTCTGTTAAATGAAAGCTTTATTATATGTCTATTACATGAGAGCGTTATTACACGTCTAGTCTCTTCTTCTCTTGTCTGTCTCAGCTGCAGCGAGCCGCGCCGCCGGACCAGACGGAGGCGGAGGACCAGCTGATGAGGGCCAGCGAGCTGGAGGAGCTGCGGGAGGAGGCCCATGCCGCTCACAGCCGAGGAGACTACAGCACCACCGTCACCGTGCTGGACCGGGTCATAGAGGTACGCGGCAGCTCCGCCGTGGGGCCCGGTCACAGAGGAGGTGCTAGCTCCGCCGTGGGGCCCGGTCACGGAGGAGGCGCTAGCTCCATCGTGAGGCCCGGTCATGGCTTTTTGGGCCTGGGTGTGAAAGTAGTGCTGGCGCCACCACACAGAGTCAAGTTACTCAACCTGGTTACTTTGATGGGACTAGCTCCGCCTCCACCTCAGGGCCTTTTGGGCCTGGTCTAGGAGGCAGGGATATAATGGCACGTGTGTGTGCAGCGCTACTGAAATCCAGGAAAACTCCCGATCTCTCTACGCACTGTGCGTTGATCTCTTCAATGCACAGTAATGTATAGAACCATGGTTGAGTGGAATTCATTTCCAACTCAGATAGCTAAAGCTCATAGTAAAATAAATTTAAAAAAACAAGTGAAGCACCACCTCATAGCCCCTCATATGTAGGCACATGTATTGTAAGCACATGTTAGTATTGTAGTATGTGTAGACATGGTACTGTAATATGAATGACATTCATATTACAGTACCATGTCTACACATACTACAATACTAACATAAAAAGGTCATTACATTGAATGTAATGTATGACCTTTTTATGAGAATGGACTGTTAGTTTTTATGTTTTTAATTTTTGTGTAACTGTTTTGTCTATCAGTGCCCTCTCTGTTGTTGTTCTGTGTTATGTGTGGACCCCAGGAAGAGTAGCTCATGTCACTGACATCAGCTAATGGGGATCCTAATAAAAAATGACACAAAAAAATCTCTCTCTCTTGCTTCCAGCTGTCCCCCTGGGACCCGGACACGCGCGAGCTCCGCGCGGATAGCTACATTCGCCTCGGGGACCCCCGGAAGGCCATCCAGGACCTGACGCCCACCACGCGGCTACGCAACGACAACCGCGCCGCCTTCCTGAAGCTGAGCACGCTCCACTACAGCCTGGGGGAGCACCACGACGCCCTCAGGTCAGCTAGAGAGGAACGGCCGAAGACGACGATTAGCTTAACAAATGACTGGGGCGTTGGAGAAGCTCTCCGTCTGCTGCAGAGCAAATACCCTTTGTAGCTCCTGTGATTTCTCTTCCTTTCATTCTTGAAAGGGGAACGCCGCTGTCATAGCAAGTTAAGCTCAAATGTCGCTTTGTCCTCAATGAAACCGATCCGTACACACCAACATTTAACCGATCCGTGCGGTAGTAAGCTAGCTCCTTTTTCCTCTGTGCGCGCACCCCCTTTATAATAGAGGTCTATGGGCCACTGCTAAAAACTATGATAAACATGCATTTTCAAGGCAGGAAGCACAGGGTATGATCTTACCGGTGTCATTATGCTGTCATGTGAAATATATCGCATTCTCATATATTCGCACTGTAAACTTCCGCCCCACGTTGTAGAGAGCGCGAGCATGCGAGTGCGCGGTAAAGCTAGATGATTGTTTACATCCTCCTAGCCATGCCTAACACGTCAACACATGGGGATGGCGATTCATTTCACAAGACAACATTCTACTGAGACCAGTAAGGGGCTTCCTGGCGCTTCCTGCCTTGATAATGCATGTTTATCATAGTTTTTAGCAGAGGCCCATAGACCTCCATTATAAAGGGGGTGCGCTCACAGAGGAAAAAGGAGCTAGCTTACTACTGCACGGATCGGTTAAATGTTGGTACGGATCGGTTTCATTGAGGACAAAGTGACATTTGAGCTAAACTTGCTATGACAGCGGCGTTCCCCTTTAATTTATTTCCTTTTGATGGATGGATGGATGGATGGAGAAACATTATTTCACTTAATGTCTCAACGCTTATCTGTCTGTACCTCTCTCTCCGTCTCTCTCCCTCCAGCCATGTGCGAGAGTGTCTGAAGCTGGATCAGGACGATAAGGAGTGTTTCTCCCACTACAAGCTGGTGAAGAGGCTCAGTAAGCAGCTGGACTCCGCTGAGGAGCTGATCCAGGAGGAGAGGTCCGTTCATGTGCATTATTCATCATCATAACACACGCCGTCTCGTTATTTTGTCTTACATTGTTGTCGTTTTTCTTGGCTCTTGTCTGATAAAATTGTAAACCTTTTAGGTATCAGGACGCCATAGACAAGTATGAGGCTGCCATGAGGACGGAGTTTAACGTCCCGTTCTACACCAACCTGGCCAAGGAGCGGATCTGCTTCTGCCTGGTCAGGGTGGGTCCCCTTGATAACACTGGACCAGAAACGCAGTTTTATTTCGAATATGCTTGGTTTATTTTGTATAGTCAAAAAAATCCTAACATTGAGTTGTCCGTGAACTGATTCGAGACTTAACCATCGTTCTCTTCTTCTGTGGTGTTCCGTTCCTCCCCCCAGAACAAGATGGCCGTCGACGCGATAGACGCTTGCTCGGAGGCCCTTGAGAGTGACCCTCGCAACGTCAACATCCTCCGAGACCGCGCCGAGGCCTACATCCTCAACCAGGACTACGAGAAGGGTAAACCCTTCCAGCACGCTACCGTCTCCCCCTTCGATTACCCGACACACTCAAACGCTGTAGCCCAGTCTTTCTGAGTGATAGGTTGCATTTTGGGTCATTGTCAAGCATCCATTTTAATCTTTCTTTGCTGCCTTCCCTCTTTTTTTCTCTCTCTCCCTCTCTCCTCTCTCTCTCTCTTCCTCTCCCTCTCTCCCTCTCTCCTCTCCCTCTTCCTCTCTCTCTCTCAGCGGTGGAGGACTACCAGGAGGCGAGGGAGTTCGACGGCGAGAGCAATGAGATCAGGGAAGGTCTGGAGAGGGCCCAGAAACTCCTCAAACTCTCACGCAAGAGAGACTACTACAAGATCCTGGGTGTGGGCAGGTATGGACAGCTATGGCTCTGTGGGGGCACGATATTACATGGTAAAGCGGTCTGTGTGTAATTGAGGACAACCTTTTTGGCAACAAATAATAAATAGACGATAAATATTTCAAACCTGATGGCGCTTAAAGCAACTACAAGGAGTGAAAAGAGGGAGTCTTGGAGCACACGGATCATCTTTTAACTATAAACTTTATAAAGTTTATAATTAAAAGATGATCCATGTGCTCCAAGACTCCCTCTTTTCATACTTTTAGTCCTCTCTGTGAGCACCGGACATCTAACAAAAGAAGGCTTAGCGCTGGAACTCCGAGCATTTTCAGCTACAAGGAGTTTTTGACTGGTTATTTTATTACATCATTTTAATACTGATGCCTCTATATTACTGTACCTACATTAGCAAATGCGGCAAAGATTGGCTGTTTCTATGTATGTTATTCTATAGATGTTATTCTATAGATGTCTGCTCGGCTGGTCAGGTTGACCAGAGAGGACGAAACGATTTACCTCGTCGCTAGTCATCCTGACAAGTAGCGTCTTTTTGCTGGCTTCCAAAACGAATGTTGGGCTGGGCAAGAGATATTGAGACAAGAAGTGATGGTGCTCATAGAAAATGCAGTCGTCTTTCCGGGAAAACATTATTGGTCTTTTCCATAGGTGCGGCTAAAATCAACACAAACTGAAAAACTCGCAGCTGCTTTAAGATGAAGTAAAGGTATAATGTCGCTTCACGCATATTTGACTTCCTCAGGAGCGCCAACAAACAAGAAATCATCAAGGCGTACAGGAAGCTGGCTCAGCAGTGGCATCCTGACAACTTCCAGGCCGAGGCAGACAAGAAGGAGGCGGAGAAGAAGTTTATTGACATCGCCTCTGCCAAGGAGGTTCTCATCGACCCAGGTACTGGACTGGACAGCACTGCATCGCTTTCAATTGTGCAAATGCATGAAATAATCAAATAACCGCTGTCATACTGGAGGAAATGTGTATATGACATGGTGGATTGAAGTTAACAATTGCCAACTTTTTATTTGTTGGATTTGTATTCAAACGACAGATTAGAGTTGCTAGTTTCCAGTGTTTTAAGTAATCCAATGGTTCAGAGCAGCTACAGTAAGGGTGGTGTGTTTGTCAGTGTGTAGTTATGTACCGTCCTTCCCGTCCCACATCCAGAGATGCGTCAGAAGTTTGACAGCGGCGAGGACCCCCTGGACCCGGAGAGCCAGCAGGGAGGGGGCGGCGGCCAGGGGGGGCAGGGCTGGCCCTTCCACTTCAACCCCTTCGAGTCCGGCGGCAACTACCACTTCAAATTCCAGTACAACTAGAGTGATGAGGTCGTCAGAAACACGGTGGGGGTGGGTGGGGGGGGGGCAGAGAAGGAATGGACATCTGAAGGTCTGTGAAACCCTGTGTAGAAGCTCGGGAGCGACCCAGGGGTTGTGCTTCAGGTTGGACGTAGAGGATATTTGCGGGTCATTTTAGGACTATGAAGACAAATTGGTGTTTGAACCACTTTACGGCCGAGAGCTGAGTTGTATGGAGAAAACGACCCAGCGTCGAGGCCGAGAGTGGTGGCTTCACAGTTGAAGACTTGAAGAATGAAGTCCTGTATGGACTCCATGTTCAGCCCTCCAAACTAAACTTGGAGGATTTTCCCAAATACTTTGTAGCACCAAACCCCTTCACTTCCAGCAGTGTGCTGCAGATGATCCTGGTGTTACAAAGCCCTGCAGTTTTTGTTTTTTTTAAACCAGTTTTAGCAATGAAAGCTGGAAGAATGTCCTCAGTCTCTGCTTGAGCAAAGCGTTTAGAGACCGACTTGTGAGTATCACTGCTGTGGCTCTTTTTATTCAGTATGAGACAATATTCAGACCTTTTCAGTGTGTTTAAAGAGGTGATTATCTTTTGTACATGGACAAGGTGTATATCTGTTTTACTGGCAAAGCTCCTGGATATTGCTCCTAACTGAATGTGCCACTCCCTCACAGACGCCACAGGTATATTGAAATTCCAGGGGTGAGTTTAATCAGAAAACGTTGCACCGTTTTGCTATGGTTTCCGGGTTGAACAACATGTTTCCTGAAAACGGTGTGCAACGAGTTTTGGGGTAGGTTTTCTTTTGTTTGGTGGGTATGTCAGAGTTGTTACCAAATCAGAAGACTGATATAAATATAAACCCGGCCATTTCTTCTCAGCTGCCATAGGTGGAACACTTGCATAACAAACTGGGTGCGTTTCTGTTACAATAACCGTTTGGTCAGGGCTGAACTCAGCCCAGGTGATTGAGTCTTTACTGAACCGCTGGTCTGTGTTCTGATTGGTCAGAATGTGTCGCGTGGAGGGTTAGGGAGTCTGTGTTGTTGCATTACTCCTCCATTTTCATTTATTTCAAAGGATGACTTTGAAAACTTGCACTTTTTTGTCTTTCTTTCTCTGAATAACCACTCCAAATCTTTCCCACTCCTAATGTTACTGAAAATGTGTCCCCCAGCAAATACATGTCCTTCAAGAATAGACAGATGATGATTTGGGTCATTTTAGTGAAGACTTAATACTTTGACATTAAATATTGATCTGAATTTCAATGACACAGTATACACAAAGCTGTTATGTTATGGGTTTTATTCAAAGTTCTTAGCTGTCTTCAAATTATGGCAAGGCATTGTATTAGATCACCTGCCTGGGGTGGAATCTTTTCTGATTGTTTTGAGGGAGTTCTGGTTTTTAGTTGCCAGTTTTTACGTTGCCAAACAGAATAATCTGAACTGCTCGTAAAGCTGTTGAAAAAAAATTAAAATAAACATGTTTTCAAACGGTGAATTGCAACTTGTTTTGAGCTGAGCTACAAGACCACCGTTGTCTTGCAACATTTCTGTGCGGCACTCAGTCCTCAATGTTATTTCATTTCATTATAGTATGCAGTCTGTGGTGCGACAATCAAACAACCACTTAGAAATGCAATGAGGTATGTTCTGTTCAATGTACATATACATATGCCACAAACAAGCATATTCCTTGTTGACATCCAGACAGATAATTTGAAACAATTATTCCTCACTCTCGTGTATTAACAGCACAATCAGATTACCTCACAAATACAAACACAGCCCAGGATGAGTCCTAGACACTCCTTGTGTACACATTGGCCACAGTGTCATCATATCAACTTTGTAGACACCCATAAACAAACACGTGCGGTCGTGTCCAGAGATCACACGGTGAGTGTCTGGTCAGATTTTACAACATATGTCACAGGTAAACCCATGACCTCAGAGACACACAAACTGTAAACCTATGTCCTTGATCCAGATACTGGAGAGCTGCTCTTGAATTAAGGTGCCTCCATTTGAAAAGTCTCATCAGTGTTCATCCGCGGGTTAGGTTAGCCACTGTGCTAGCTTTCCCCAGATTCTGGCGAGGTTCTTCAGTGGCTGGGCCCGAAGCCCTGAGCGTCGGCCAGACTGTCAGACTCCACCTCGATGGAGACCACGTGGTGACCGGGGATCATGGCCAGGCCCAGGACTCTGGGCTCCCCCTGGGAGAATGAGTCTGGCGCAGGGTAAGAGAGACAGGCAGAAGATGCACAAAAATGATTAACTAAGACAAAACCGCTTTGAACAGAAGATTGTATGGTTAATTAAAAAGTAATATTATCAATGTGGTTTAGGATTTTGCTCTTTGTGGTATACACCTCAGTACACTCTATTTTACATCACTTAAGTGATGGTGTGTATTTTCTGACTGTAGTCTGTTAGGTACTGTCTCTCATCTACCTGAAGATTTGAGGAACTCCTGAGCAGACCCCAGGATGACATTGCAGTCTCTGTCCGTACACAAGAACAGTCCCACCAGAGTTCGCCCGTCTGTCATCCTGATCCTCATGTTCTTGTTTAGCAGGCTCTCCAGCTTGTACCTCGCCCTGGACCACGGCAGGTCACCCTGCTCCTGGGAAAACGGAGAAAGGGCCGATATCATTGTAACAGAAGATGCTGTCATGTACTGAATATTATCTTTTGTAATCCACTGTGACATCTACTTTAATTGATCTTGACTGGTGGAAGGGAGACTAAAATGTTTTAAGCCATGCACTACAATGTTTTCATCGCATTCTGACCTTTCTTGTTTGAGCGAAAAGTGTGTCGGGAAAGGCATCGTTAACGTTAGGAAAGGGAGTAAGGACAGGGGGAAAACATTATACACTGTACTGTGACTGTGCACCATAGCTGCGTAATAGCAAACTGACAAATTGAGAAACTGACAAAACTCGCTACATGGCCGATGCAATAATTCATTTGAACAAATAAATACTTTATCTGAGACCAAAGCTATAATCTAACCAGAAGCACAGCTGGTAGCTAACGCGTTAGCACTGTTAACAACTTGTACTTGCCTACAAATTCGGCAGGGCAACATAAATGTACTCTACTCTTACTTTCCTTCTCCGTATAACATATATGCATTGCTCTTGAATACAAGATTGACTGTAATATTTCAGCCTTACGTGCGTTGCTGGGCCATTTTCTTCAATCATTGTTTCCATTCCAATCTTTATTGACGAAGATGTTTCTTTACGGAATCGTTTCACTGACGGACCAAACCAACACCAAACGGAAATGCGCTGAGGAACGCACTGCATTGTGGCCCTTGTAGTATTCAAGGTGTAGTTGTTAACCAGCGAGCGATTTAGAATTAAACAAACAAGCTTTTCCACAATTTGCGAAAGCATGGCATTGTACAGATATTTATTTTGAGTACATTAAAATGTACAATTCAACAAGCTGTGTTGTTAGAAAGGTGTTAGTGTGTCAGATTAGTAGATTTCTACCAACGTTTTTACGCGTTGTTGACGCCACCGTGGTTGCCACAGTAACAGAGCATGTACAGAAGTCCTAGGTCATAATGTAGCAGCCAGTGGGTTTTTGAAACAATAGTTTTATATAGGAATAGTTATTTTGCTGCATATTAGCCTACTATTGATGCGTTTCCGTTAGTTTATATTTCACAGTTCTGCTTAGTGTGCACCTGAAGACGTAATGCGGAGACCAAAGCACTTCACACCAAACGAGGTCTCAATCCACAACACACTAGGCGACCTGTGGGTGTCCTACCTGGGCAAAGTCTACGACTTGACTCCTTTAATGAATGAATTCAAAGGTGAGTAATGAATGAATTACGTTTCTTCAATTGTATATAGGCTAATCCCTTTCCAATACAAACGGTGTTGTTGTATTTTCAGGAGATGTGCTTTTGAAGCCTATTATAGAGTATGCAGGAAAGGATATCAGTCACTGGTTTGATCCAAAGACTAAAGATGTGAGTGGTATTATTACAATCTGAATTATTCATAAGATGAAAGATGTGAACTGTGTGTTTTTTCAAATCAAATATTGATAATATTCCCACATAAAAAATGTCCATCCTTAGATCCTGACCCATATCGACCCATTGTCTGGCTGTGTGAAGTACTACACCCCTAGGGGGCGCTTTGTGCATGTGCCCCCTCCCTGCCCTCGCACGGACTGGGCTAATGTCTTTGGCAAACCCTGGTGGAGGGACACGCGCTACGAGGTGGGACTGCTGTCTGCCAAAACCCGGTGGATACGCATCATCAACACCCTGACTTCTCAGGAACAAGGACTGGAGGTAAGCCATGTATCCCTGTGTCCTTCCTCAGAATAACGGCTTAGTTCAAGTTTTATTGTTTTTTTTTACACTTGAACTTAAGCCATCTTTATTCTGAGGAGGGGTACATTTTTAAACTCATATGCAGTCTGCATACATACATAGCATGTCTGTAGTCTAAATCATACAATCACTTAATGAGTGACTCTCATTATGCTTGCATACTACGAGCGCTACATACCGTTTACCTCAGACTGCCAATGAACATCATTGACACATACAGTGTCTGTGTCAGCCTATGACCAAGTCCTTCTGTCTACATCCGCTCTGAGCTTGTCACTACAAAGCTCCATATCTAATCCAGTCAATTATGCAGTATTATGTCCAGTTTGCTGGTGCTGTTTCCCTCAGACAGCATGGCTCTGACTGGAAAACAGGTGCTGGTGTCTCTCCGTCTGTGACACTGCATAAAATATGTGTGAGAACTGAACTCCGGCGCCGCGCTGTGCTCGTGACAGGCTGTTCTCCCTCTCATCCTCCACGTGGATCCCCTCCAGTGGGATGCGAGGGGAGAGAGAGTAGCACAGTAGTGCAATGTGTCAAGCCCTGAGGCGTACGGCTGATCCCTGGCTGCTTCCCTTCATTTTCCCCAGCAGCCCTGAGACACAGGCACGCACGCACACACACACAGACACCGGCACGTCTGTCGTCTCCAGCACAGTGGGGGATCAGTGTCTCCCGCCAAACGCCCATCTGGCACCAGAAACCTCCTCCTGAGCCAGAGGCTTGCTTGCTCGCTCTCTCTCTCACATACACACACACACACATGCAGGTACACACTATTCATTCTCTCATGCATACACTCACTCTCCTACAGTATATATGTCTCTCCTCCTTCTTTCTCCTGTGCCCTGCCCTCCTCTCCTCCTCTCCACTCTCTGTTCCCCTTAAGTGGTTCCTGGCCCGTGTGCCAGTTGGACCAGGCATAAGCACATTCCTTTCTCCTATTTTGTGGATTTTGGTAGCCCAGTTAGATTGGTTCACTCGCCTGTTGCTAAAATTGTGCGCATGAGGACAAAAATCACAATCCATTACTGCAATAAGCTGCACAGCACATCCAGAGACTGGTATCAAAGTTAAAACTTTAGAAGCAGATTGATAGACACGCCAAGAGTCAGTGTGTGTGTGTGTGTGTGTGTGTGTGTGTGTGTGTGTGTGTGTGTGTGTGTGTGTGTGTGAACGCCTGCTTGAGATCCACTGAGACAGATGTATCCTCCCAGCAGCAGCAGCAGCAGAGATTCATGTGTCTCGGGGGAGCCGTGTCCATCTGTTGGTGGGAAAGTACCGGAACTCATCCCGCTCCTCCTCCCCCTCCCTCGTGTCTGCCAGGTGTGTTCTGAGGAGACCCTGGGCGAGATCCTCCAGCGCTACCTGCGCTACAACTCCCACGCCGCCAGCTACACCTGGAAACATAACCGCCTCGCCCTGGACATGGGCAAGACGCTGGCCGAGAACGGGCTCCCCGACGAGGACGAGGACTTCTACCGCGGCCGACTGGACCGCGACCTCTTCTCCCAGGCCATCTGCCTCTACTTCAATGATGACCTTACTGAACTCTGACCTTTCCCACCTGCCCGGGGGACGTGGTGATGCGACGTATGAGCGGCGAGTGTTATTAAAATGCTGATGCAGGAAAATACCCATTCCATGTGAATTCACGTGTTATAAGATTGTTATAAGAGGCTATTACACACGTGGGACTGAATCTTGCAACTTTACCTCGATTGTCATCAGATGGATTCTTAATCTTACATTCTCCCACTGTTTTCCTCCAGTGGCTTGCATTGCAGTGAATGAGTAATTTAATAATAGCTTGCCACAAAACCGTGTGAAACGGCATGGTTACCATGGCGATTATTGATAGTATAATCAGCAGCACTTCCTAACAGCACCATTGTGTGACTGCTGTTTCCTGTACAAAATGTGCCAGATACAAAAACGGATTTGTTTATCGTAACATAGCAGGTTTTACATTTGGACCCTTATTTCATAATGTTTGAACATTCTCCACGTCATGATAGGCTGTAACGCGCTCTTTTCCTGTGTTCATTTGAATATAAAAGCCTTATCAAAATCCGTCTGACAAAACAACAGAGCCTGGAGCGGGGCAGCCAATAGGCTCAGAGAGAGAGCGGGGATTCCCATGGCCCTACTGCCTCCCAGTTAGCACGGGCTTCTGGTGAAAAGTGTCAGATATTTTTATGCTGACTATCCTGTCCTCCTTCATTTTTACAGTGTTCCCCGCATTCAGAATCATGTACTAAACGTGTTTTAGTTCCGTATCCGAAGGTCTAGTGGATAAAAAGACAGTTTCCATGTGGGGTTGTTCTTACCCTCACCACAAGTGGTTAATTTTTAAGCAATACAATCTGATGTAAGTCTGGGCATGGCTGCGGCAGATTTTCCCAACCCCCCTCCCATTCCCTCCCCAGCACACACACAACCCTCCTGCTCCAAAATAATTTTATACAACGGTGGGGGCCTTTAAGAATATTAAGGTGGCCATATTTGATAGGTTTCGATTGCGTTCTGCAATGCAGAAAGCCGGAGCTGCGCCTTATTCAGTGAGACAGTTATCATGTCAGGTCTGTCTGGGTGACTTGTCGAGGGGGGACAACAAACAAGAACCAGTGTAACTGAAGTGTTACACCCCTCTGATTGTAACAATGTGAATGTTTTTGAAGAGGGAGGGGAGTGAGACGAGAGAAAGAAAGAGAGGCAGAGGGAGAGCAGGGAGGAGGGGGGGGGGCGTTCTGAAATGATATAGTCAGCCATTTTTTATGTAAGGGGATTTTTCTTATTGGGGGGGGTTGTTAAAAAATAAATATAAGGGCGGCCATCTTTGTTTCTCTGGCTTGTAGTGTAAAATATTCCAAAACGCCCCCCACTTTTTTTCTCTGACGATTTGAATATTAAATAAATATCATAATTCGGGAGGAATACACTTTCTGAATCCGAAGAGGGAACCGATGACAGGAATATAATGTCCTCTCCTCTCCGGTCCTGTGAGGAAGACGAGGGCATGGTGGTTAATTCCGAGGGAGGAGATTTTGATGAAGAAGAGGACGACGGAGATCTAGACGAGAACGCAAGCGACATAAACTCGCCGGCGGCGCTCAGGGAAACTGCAACAGCAGCCGCGCCAGGTACAGTACAGACAGGCTGGTTAAGCACGGGAGCGCGCATACTAAACAGAAACACACATACGGCAAATACTGAAGAAAAGTGCGCCAGGACACCTTGTAGCGTCCATCCTAACAGTTACACATGTCTCTGTAATTCTAATTAGTTACGCTCCTTCGTCCTGGACATAGCAGCTGTGTTAAAATAAAGAGTTCGCTCTAAACTTCAAACCAACTTATGGCCGCTCATTGAATTCGATCCCGTGTTCTATTTGCAAGTAAATCCTTATAGACGCTTCTGTTTCTCCTCGCATTGATCTTGGATAGATGCAAATTATTCATCCCGAAATTAATAGGTCGCATTGAAGGGTAAAGCGACACGACATCACTTGCAGAAAACATGGACTCCCAGCAATATAACCTACTTTAATATCTCCATAGAAGGTCTCTAACACTCATACGCTTGAAGTGTGAAGGTGAAAGGAGCGGTGATAGAGTGAAGTGCTGGTGTGACAGCTGGTAAATAAACTTGACCCTTCCCACTGTAGCACTGACAGGGACGGTTCAGGATATGACACTTCAACAATCAGGATCTTCCCTGCTCTGATATAGAACCACTGGCTCTGTTCGGATAGGGATTTTACTTTCACATTTCACTGTGATAACACGTAGCCTATTACATTAGCATTATAGGCTAAAAAGCTACTGTCTCGTGACAGTCATTTGCGTTACTGTACCCTATGCAAAGGTCTGATCAAATGTTTCAAGTTGAAATATTATAGCCTAACAGAAACATGGTTCTATCAAACAGTTGTAGCCTATGTTACATTTTGACATATGGCTTGTTTCATCCCAGAAGTGTAAAGTTATGCTTATTGTTGACACAGAGCAATGTGCGCTGGCTAAATAGGCTAATGGTTTTACTCTGGCTACAGCCCTTATGCAAAGGTTATGTGTCTCATATTTACCACTGAAATACAGTGGAAAAACATTCTGTGTGTCACTAATCTAGGCTTTCAAAACAGGGCCTTTTAACCACAAACCAGACGTCATGTCACCACCGGTCCGCGCACAATTCAATCAGCGCGCTTCCCACCGTGGCCTTCACCCCTCCCCTCCCCTCCCCCCCCGTGCCCTCCACCAGCGGCGTCCCTGGGTGGTCGAGACCCCAGGTGTGAGAATAGAGCAGCAGGAGAAAGTCGTTTCAATCCATCACGCTGTCGGTCTCTCTCTCTCTCTCTCTCTCTCTCTCTCTCTCTCTCTCTCTCTCTCACACACTCTCTCTCACTCCCTCTCTCTCCTGCGGCCTCAGAATCCCCGAGGCTCGAGTGAGAGCTGCTGCCGCCTCTGGCTGCACCGCGCGGCGGAACGGACGAGAGACACGCGGAGCCCTGGTCTAGGCGCGCACCGCTGCGTGCTGCAAAGACACAATAAAAACCTAACACATTGTATCAAGTAGACTACAACGGAGACTACGAGCGATAGTTCTTCGTGATGTTATTTCTGCTCTGTTTCCCTTGAGAAGCCCCGTATTCCTCTTCTCTCCTTCTTGGATGCTGTCTTTCTGATTTGGATTTTGACAGTGTTTTCCTAAAACACGAGTAAAACTTAAATGAGATACTTTGAAGAAATTATAGTCTTCCAGAAGTGTAATTTATTTGTTTTTATCGATAAAGCTGTTCATTTCAATTGTTTTTTTTAATTGTAATTGTTTATAGGGCACCTATATTATATTTACATGGCTAGACTGTCAAGCCTTTGATACATAGGCCTATAGCCTATATATAAACAATATTGTACGTGTGTGGTTATGAAGCTCTTATAAGCATTGTGCCCAGGCTACATAACCAGTGCTGTTCAAGCAGCAGCCATAGCAGCCAAATCCACTTACACACTGACTGGAACCAGCTTAGCATGTGGTCCAATTCAGTTCAAGGGCAAGGGCTGTCTTAGACATCAGTCCTGTAACACAGATGGCATCGCTGCACCAAGCATGTTGGTGTCACGCCGTCTGTGGTACTTAGTTGTATTGTGAGAATCTTAAATGGATAAATTGATGCATTATTGTCAGCAAAGCTCACGGCTATTTCTGCCCCCCCCCTCTCTCTCTCTCTCTCTCTCTCTCTCTCTCTCTTTCGTTCACAACACTGTTTCCTGACAGAGGAACAGGGGGAGGTCTCGGATCGGGACAGTCCAGGGAGGAAGAAAGGACGTCCCAAGAAGAAGAAGGAGACCAAGAAGAAAGAGAAGGAAGGGAAAACACCTAAAGCCAAAAAGCGAAAAAAGATTGTAAGCAGGTTCAGTAGGCAACTGCCATGTCCTTCTCAGGGCTACAATGTTTCTTAACACAATGATGTATTTTTCTCCTCTGTGTTTACCCCCACCCCCCGCCTCTCAGGACAGTGATGTAGAGAGAGACTCGGAGAGAGACTATGGCGAGAACTCGGACAGCGCCGCCAGCGACTTCGGACCCGGGGAGAAGAAGAAGAAGAAGAAACACAAAGAAAAGAAGGAGAAGAAAACCAAGAAGAAGAAGAAAGATGATGGGGACCGCGACAGCAGCCACGAAGAAACTACAAAGGTTTACCAAAAAAATCTATAATCTGCTCTAAGATGTTTGGTTACTTATTCTTACCCACTGACTTTAATTGGTCTGTTATCCTAGCGTTCTGATTGGTAATTTCTCCACATCAGCCAATAGAGCAGAAGACGTCAGCGCAGCTGGCCCAGGAGTGGGGTCTGGAGGATGTTGATCATACCTTCACCGAGGAGGACTACCACACGCTCACCAACTACAAGGCCTTCAGCCAGTTCATGAGGTGCTTCATTTTTACTGTTTGGTGACATCATTTAGTGACCTGTGTTGTTGTGGTCTTACACGCATATTACCTGCACAGTGTTTGTGTGTGTGTGTATGTGTGTGTGTGTGTGTGTGTGTGTGTGTGTATGTGAGAGAGAGAGAGAGAGAGGAGCGTCTGTTCTGTTCTCCCAAGTCGGCCACCTGGTGTCCACTCTGTCGTCAGTGCTCCATGCAGAATCACTGGCTCATTACAACCACAGCATGTTATCAGCGCCCAGAGCAGAACCACTGGGTAATATCCCACACTCTTCTTCCCTGTCAGACCCATGATAGCCAAGAAGAACCCTAAGATCCCCATGTCCAAGATGATGACCATCCTGGGCGCCAAGTGGCGGGAGTTCAGCTCCAACAACCCCTTCAAGGGCAACGCTGCCGCCGTGGCCGCCGCCGCCGCGGCCGCCGCCATCGCCGTCGCCGAGCAGGTCTCTGCAGCAACCGCCTCCGTCGAGCCCACGCCACAGCCGCCCCCGATCCGGAAGGCCAAGACCAAAGAGGGCAAAGGTGAGTGGAGGGGTATAGGGACGGGTCAGAGATCAGTTGAATTGAAATGGAATTGGTCCTGACATGAACGTATTGCTGGCCCAGTCCTGACCATATTGAGTTCATGCACTGTGTGCTGTAATGAATAATAATAATAATAATTGTTATTTTTTAAAAGCACTTTTCATTGATATTGAGAGTAGAGGCACTGATCGTTATCAGCTGAACTGGACTCCAAAAGTGTCCGATGGCTGTGCAGCCTCTGCCCATTGTAAATAGACCATGTTGCATTACATTACATTACAGTCATTTAGCTGACGCTTTTATCCAAAGCAACTTACAATAATTGCATTTAAAGTGGGAAGTTAGTGTTCTACTACTTTCCAGAACTCACCAGTGCATCTCCTTTCTAAACAAGTGACTACTGTAAGAGCATAATCTAGTGCTGAAGGCAAAGTGCAAGAATAGCAAACTAAAATACAATCGGTGCATAAGAGGGAGGATCCTGGTAATACTTCTTGATGAGATGAGTTTTGAGCCTGCGGCAAAAGATTGGCAGCAACTCTGCTGTCTTGACATCAGTGGGCAGTTCATTCCACCACTGCGGGGTCAGGACAGAGAAGAGCCGTGACCGTGTCGATCGACCGCAGGGGCCTCGGAGTGACGGGGGAACCAGTCACCCCGAGGTACAGTAGCAGACCATAGTGGTCGGGAGGGGGTGTAGGGCTTGACCAAGGCCTGGAGGTAGGAGGGGGCTGTTCCTTTCATTGCCCTGTAGGCTAGTGCCAGCGTTTTAAACTGGATGTGAGCCGCTACAGGGAGCCAGTGTAGGGAACGGAGAAGGGAAGTTGGGCGGGAGAACTTGGGATGATTGCGTCGTTTCGTCAGTGAGGAAAGGGTGAATCCTCCTGGTGTTGTAGAGCAGGAATCTGCAAGAGTGTGTAACGGATGTGATATGTGCCGAGAACAACAGTTGGTCACACCCAGATCCCTCACAGTCCGAGTTGGCGTCACCACTGTGTTGTCAATGGTGATGGCCAGGTCCCGGTACGGGCAGCCCTTCCCCCGGGAGGAACAGCAGCTCAGTCCTGTCCAGGTTGAACGGCCCGTCAGGTAGGATGCAAACAGGGAGCGTGCAGAGCCAGTGATGCCTTTCTCCTCAAGGGTGGAGAGTGGAGAAGTATTCAAATGATGTAGTTCTAATCCCCCAAATCACACTTAACAAAGTTCTGCTTCATTTTTATATACTTAAACTCTATTTTTTTTAGATATTAGTTATATTGAATTAATTGACAAGAATCTGGACCACAGCCACCCAGCAACTGACAAAAAGGAGTAGGCTACTTCATTTGAACTTGATTGAATACAAAAATGGGCTGCAGGCTATGGCTGGTATTAGTGATGCTAGGTAGGTTGCAGGACTGAAGATAGGGCGGTAATCCTTGTGAAGGTAGTAAATATCAAGGAATCCACTGTTGGTGCTGCAACAGTCACGCCATCTTATCAGGATGTGTGCGTCTCTCATAGCTCCTCCCCTCCGTGTCTGTCCAGGTCCCGGCTATAAGAAGCGCAGTAAGAGTCCCCGCGTCGCCGACAAGAAGAAGACGGCCACCGGGAAGGCCAAGAAGATGGCGCCCATCCGTATCAAACTGGGAGCCATCGGTGCCAAGAGGAAGAAGAGCATCTCAGTGAGTATCAATATGGTGTGTACACTCACTGTACCGCACAGTAACAACACAACACAGGCATGGCCTTGGCATGAATGCGGGAGAAAAGCAGCGTGGGAGAGCTTGACTAACTGTCTGACAGAAACCGCCTGGCTGTTTGTCCGACAGATCCAATCGCCACACTTGTTTGTTTGTCAGCGCATCACTTTTCTGACTGGATAACAGGTGTTTGGATAACTGGATAACTTACTAACTCACCCTGTCTTATACCTTGCTGCCCCTTCTCACTAGTGTCCTTCCTTGTCTGCTTTCTTTGCTCTCCCTCTCCTCTCTCTCTCCCCTCCTTTCTCTCTCCCTCTCCTCTCTCTCCCTCTCCTCTCTCTCCCTCTGCTCTCTCCCCTCCTCTCTCTCCTCTCTCTCTACCTACCTCTCTCTCCCCTCCTCTCCCTCTCTCTCCCCTCCTCTCTCTCCCTCTCTCTCTCCCTCTCCTCTCTCTCTCCTCTCCTCTCTCTACCTACCTCTCTCTCCCCTCCTCTCTCTACCTACCTCTCTCTCTCCCCTCCTCTCTACCTACCTCTCTCTCTCCCCTCCTCTCTACCTACCTCTCTCTCCCCTCCTCTCTCTCTACCTCCCCCCCCCTCTCTCTCTCTCTCCCTCTCTCTCTCTCAGAGTGAGGATGTAGATGAGGAGGAGTCGGAGCAAGAGGACTCCAGCGTCCACAGCTCCTCGGTGCGGTCAGATAGCTCCGGACGTGTCAAGAAGAACAAGAGAGGACGGCCAGCCAAGAAGAAGAAGAAAAGTAAGATGGAAGCTTTAACCTATGTGTCAGTGATGGTGAGATCAAGATATTCTGCTATACACTTATACTTCTGTATTCTGTATTCAATACTTCACCTCTTCTCCTGTTTTCGTTCGTTCGTTCGTTCGTTCGTTCGTTCCTTCCTTCCTTCCTTCCTTCCTTCCTTCCTTCCTTCCTTCCTTCCTTCCTTCCTTCCTTCCTTCCTTCTTTCCTTCCTTCCTTCCTTCCTTACTTCCCAGTGCTGGTGGAGGAGGAGGGAGACGGTTATGAGACGGACCACCAGGACTACTGCGAGGTGTGCCAGCAGGGCGGGGAGATCATCCTGTGTGACACTTGTCCCAGGGCCTACCACCTGGTCTGTCTGGAGCCAGAGCTGGAGAAGGCCCCCGAGGGCAAGTGGAGCTGCCCCCACTGCGTGAGTACAGCGTCGTTGTTGACAATGACCATTATGGGCAGTATTTACATCGGAATAGTGAGACTAATTCCCTGTGGTGGGAGGTTATGTTCATAGTTAGTTAGTTAGTTAGTTAGTTAGTTGGTTGGTTGGTTGGTTAGTTAGTTAGTTGGTTAGTTGGTTAGTTGGTTAGTTGGTTAGTTAGTTAGTTAGTTAGTTAGTTAGTTAGTTAGTTAGTTAGTTAGTTAGTTGGTCAGCAGGATCATGCAAAAACCTCTAGAATGATTTTCATGAAACTCGGTGGAGGGGTGTAGCATGGGCCAATTTAGAACCCATTAAACTTTGGAGCGGATCCGAATTACGAGGTGGATCCACAAACTATTTTCACCTTTGTTAACATTGCCAGATATAGCTATAACTATAGCGTAATCAATAGCATCATGGGAAGGATTGATTCAGCTAGCTAGCTAGCTACCTTGCTATTTTGCAGGTATTAGCACCAAAATAGTTGAATCTGACGGCATGCATCACGGGCTGGGGTCTGCGCTCTCCAAGTGCTCTTCTAGTTATATTTCCTTATTATTTATTTTTTCTAGCTTGCTTGAGTTTCTCTTGGTCTGGTCTGGTCAAGTAGACAGAATAGTGGCTTTATGGATTAGATGTACAGTACAGTAGATCCCTATCAGTTGGTACTCTGGTGCTGAAGTGCTGGAGTCTGCACGCAGCTCAGGAGGTAGAGCGGCCCACGGGATCTGAACCCGGTTTGATTCCAGCTCCCGGAGTTTACCGGGAGCAAGACACTGAGCCCCAAAATCGCTCGTGCGGCACGGTGGTGCAGTACTTAGTACTGTCATCTCACAGCAAGGTCTCCAGGTCTTTCTGTGTGGAGTTTGCATGTTCTCTCCGTAGAACCCAATATGAAAAACATCCAGAAGAACAGATCGCTAACGCTGTCCCTCCGTGACAATGACGGACGCGGCTCATGCACGCTCCCTTGTCTGCTCCCGCCTGCTCTTGGGGGAAGGACGAAGGGATGGGTTAAGCGGTTGGTTAAGTGCAGAGAACATTTTATCTGTGGCAGCCTACTGCATGTGTGTGTGCGTGTGTGTGTGTTCATGTCGCCCATTGCACGCATGTGTTGAGTGTCAAGTTGTATGACAAATAAAGCCTTCTTCTTGAATGAATGAATGAATGAATGAATGTCTTTATTGTCATTGTACAAGTACAATTACTTCAAGTACTTCTTCTTCTTCTTCTTCTTCTATGGTATGACTCTTCTCCTCCTGCTCTCCCAGGAGAAGGAAGGGATCCAGTGGGAAGCGAAGGATGAAGAGTTCGAGGACTTCGAGGAGGAGATGGAGGACACCGTCGTGGGCGTGGCGGTGGAGGCAGCGGTGGGCGGCGGCGGCGCCGGGGCGGGGCCAGCGCCGGGGGCGGAGGAGGAGGAGGACGACGACCACATGGAGTTCTGCCGGGTGTGCAAGGACGGGGGGGAGCTGTTATGCTGCGACACCTGCACCTCCTCCTACCACATCCACTGCCTGAACCCGCCGCTACCAGAGATCCCCAACGGAGAGTGGCTGTGTCCGCGCTGCACGGTGGGTCATCGCTCCTACTGGCGCGGAATCTGACTCCCCTTTCGCGTTCAGTTCGATCTGCGCTCTTTTTCCGACAAAACAAGTGTTTATACAGTTTCTACCGCTCAGCAAAAGACCAGAACGTCACAAGATGAGCAACTTGCCACAAAAAATGCAAGGCTGTTTTAGGTTTTAAGATGACCACATCACAATGCGAGCCTATGACTAGCTACTGCTAACATCCACGATAATAAACTACGAGAGCACTTGGAATACGTAATAGTTTACAAGTAATACATTCATGTATTATATTATTTATCCCCACTCACATTTATTGTGGTTAGCCTACATAAGATACTTAAAACTCAAAGATAGTGAAGGGGAGTCGGATTCTGCTGGAGTCGGAATTCGGTACAACACCGGCGCCAAGGCTAATCTGAGTAGCCAGACCTCTTGCTTTGGCGAGAAATTCTGGGAACAAAGTCTGATATTCATGGACACCAATGAAAAGACTGGATTTTGTGCGCGGAGGATGATTGGCCCACAAAGATAGCGGGTTGTGCAGGGAGGCTGATTAGACCTCTGATTGGTCACTGGCCGCAGCTTTCCACTTTTCAAGTATTGCTAACTAGTCAAGCTGTCAGTAGCATACTGTATCTGGCACTTAAAATGCAATTTAGGCTACTTGGACTTTCTTCCACGTTTCTTCTCACTTCACAGAGTTGGCTAGCTACAGTTTTCTCCTTCTCTGGGCTGGATGAGTTTTTCATTTAGTCCTGACTATACGCTCCCGATGAAATATGTTCAAATGCAGCTGGATTTGAAAGGTAGGCGCTGGCTCCTCCCCTATTCCAATGTTTTGTGGCGTTTTACTCCAGACTAGCACCAAGGCTAACATCAGTCAGCTGGTATGGGTGGCATTTTTATCTCAATGTAGCCTGGCTCCACCCCCTGAATCACACGCCCACTTTAATTTTCGAAATGCGATTCAGGCTCTGGTGTTGCTCTCGTCTAGAGTGATTTCTGGGTTGGAATTCCAACCAAGCCAATCAACGTCCTTTGAATGCGATGACGGAAATAAACTGCACGATGTGATTGGTTAGATGATGAACTAATCGCTGAGGATTCTCTCTTCGGCAACACCCATTTGGGAAAACGGCTACAATGGGAGCCTGTTCAGACTGAATAATGAAGTGAAATGAAATGGTGGTTCAGTCTGAGTGTCAGGCTAATCTCCTTTGTTTTATTCTATTGTACTATTCTATCCTATTGTGTTCTGTTGTGTAGTATTCTATCGTTTTCCATTCTACTCTGATCTATTTTGTTTTGTTCTGTTCTATCCATTTTACTGTCTGGGGTAGAATAACAAACTCTTTGCTGTGGAATCCCCTGATGTCCGTTTCTCTTCCCCCCCATAGTGTCCCCACATCAAAGGGCGCGTCCAGAGGATCCTCCACTGGCGTTGGGGGGAGCCCCCGCCCCCCGTGCCTGTGCCCCCCGCCCCCGATGCCCTGCCCGACGCCCCCCCTCCGCCCCCCATGAAGGGCAGGGCTGAGAGGGAGTTCTTCGTCAAGCTGGTGGGACAGTCGTACTGGCACTGCACCTGGATCACAGAACTACAGGTGAGAGGGGGTAGAATGAGAGGAGAGATAGAATAAGATCAGAGGAGAGATAGAATGAGAGGAGAGGAGATATAGAATAAGAGGAGAGCAGATATAGAATGAGAGGAGAGCAGATATAGAATGAGAGGAGAGGACAGATAGAATGGGGGAGGGGAGCTAGCCTGGCTCCAGCCCCTGAATCGGACGCTCACTTTAATTTTCTAAATGTTATTCAGGGTCTGGAAAGGATCTCATCCAGAGTGATTTCTCGGCTGGAATTCCAACCAGCCAGTATTCACTAACACCTTATCAACACAGCCAGTATTCACTAACACCTTATCAACACAGCCAGTATTCACTAACGCCTTATCAACACAGCCAGTATTCACTAACGCCTTATCAACACAGCCAGTATTCACAAACATTCAACACAGCCAGTGTTGACTAACACCTGATCAACACAGTTAGTATTCATTAACACGCCACCTGTCCTTCCATACTCCCTTCCTCCTCCTCCTCCTATCCTTCTCCTCCTCCTCCTCCTCCTCCTCCTCCTCCTCCTCCTCCTCCTGCTCCTCCCCCTTCTCCTCCTCCTCCTCCCTCCTCTCCTCCTCCTCCTCCTCCTCCTCCTCCAGTTGGAGATCTTCCACTCGGTGATGTTCCGTAACTACCAGAGGAAGACGGACATGGACGAGCCCCCGGCGCTGGACTATGGCTCCGGGGACGAGGAGGGGGGCGGGGCCAAGAGCGAGAAGCGGCGTCTGAAGGACCCCCAGTACGCAGCGCTGGAGGAGCGCTTCTACCGATACGCCATCAAGCCTGAATGGATGATGATCCACCGCGTCGTCAACCACAGGTAGGGCCGTGTGTGTGTGTGTGCGTGAGTGTGTGTGTGTGTGTATGCGCGGGTTTGTGTGTGTATCCGAGTGTGTCTGTGTGTGCATGCGTGCGTGTACTGTATGTATGTGTTTGTGTGTTTATGTGTGTGTGTGTGTGTGTGTCTGTGTTCTCACCTATCCTGCGTCTGTCGTGGTATGTCCCAGCCTGGATAAGAAGGGGGTGTACCACTACCTGGTCAAGTGGAGGGACCTGACCTACGACCAGTGCACCTGGGAGAGAGACGACCTGGACATCCCAGAGTTCTCCCTGCACAAGGCCAGCTACTGGAGACACAGGTAGGCAATGTTTTTAGGTGATACAATTAGGGCCTTGTTACATTCTTTATATGGGCCTCAAAGCTAAGGCCAGAATCCAGTTTCTTGCCTGGCATTTCATATTCAGTGACAGTGTTTTTAACACACACACACGCACACACACACGCACGCACACATACACACACACACACACACACACACACATGCACACACACACACACCTACACACACAGGGTTCACCTACAACTGTCTTTTATGTGAATCGGGACGTGATCCATTTCTGTGATGTAAATTACACAGCGTGGTTTTAGGGGGCAGCTGAAATATTAAAACGCTTGGCTAACAGGTTTTTACTGTAAATCCGTGTGCTGATTGGTTGCTGTGTTGTCGGGCTGCAGGGACGAGGTGATGAAGGAGGACCAAGACAAGCCCCGGAGGATGAGGAGTGTGAGGCTGGAGGAGAGTGAGGAGGGGTCCAGCTCGCCGGTCAACGATGTGAGTTACTGCAGCGGGGTCTGCGAGGTAGACAGGCGGCCACGCCCCCACGCCGCCACACCCCCACGCCGCCCACCACCTCCTGTGATTCCTGTCAGCCAGCTGTCAATCTGACACGTCATCCACTTTAACGCTCTTCCCTCTCTCCTCTCTCTCTTCTCCCCTCTCTCTCCCCCCTCCCTCTCTCCTCCTCTCCTCTCTCTCCCCCTCCTCAACTTTCCCTCACCACCTTGCTGTATCCTCCCTCCCTCCCTCCCTCTCTCTCTCCCTCTTTCTCTCTACTTCCCTTTCTCCCTCCCTCTCTCTCCTCCTCTCCTCTCTCTCCTCACCACCTTGCTGTATCCTCCCTTCCTCCCTCTCTCCCTCTTTCTCTCTGCTTCCCTCTCTCCCTCCCTCCCTCTCTCTCTCCCTCTTTCTCTCTGCTTCCCTCTCTCCCTTCCTCCCTCTCTCCCTCCCTCTCGCTCTTTCTCTCCCCCTCCCTCCAGCCGACCATCAAGTACGAGGAGCAGCCTGACTTTGTGACGGTGACGGGGGGGACGCTGCACCTGTACCAGCTGGAGGGTTTGAACTGGCTGAGGTTCTCCTGGGCTCAGGGCACCGACACCATCCTGGCCGACGAGATGGGCCTGGGCAAGACCATCCAGACCATCGTCTTCCTCTACTCCCTCTACAAAGAGGTGGGGGGCTGTGTGTGTGTGTGTGTGTGTGTGTATGTGTGTGTGGGGGCTGGGTCACTCTCTCTCATTGGTCTGTAGTGGAAACCTCCTATCTCCATGTTGGTGATTTTTATTTTTACATGACCTGAAAGCTGGGACTACCCTTTACAACCTCTGAGCGCCTCCCGGCCCTGGGACCCATTACATGTATTCTAAACAGTTAATCAATATGTGATTTTATATTCAAAAACATAGAAATCTGAATGTTCTTCTCACCGTTGTGAAAACATGCTATTTTAGAGATGCAGGGTTTCTGCCCGACAGCTATGATATGCGACGGCCACTTCTGATTTGGTCCCCAAGTAGGGCAAGGTCATTTTTCAAATCAGCGAGCAGAGAGAAAGGGCTTCAAAAATCTGAGCTGTTCACACTTCAGGATAAGATCCCTTTTATTTGTCAGATGTAATGTAAGGAGTACAGTCACAGTGAAATGTTGCTGCCGACTCCAAGATTATGCTCAGTAATAGATAGACTCCAATACTCAATTTACAAATAGTTCCAAGAAGTTACACAAATTACACAATAATTACCATACCTACAGTATAAAATAAGGGTAAGAAAGATAGATATAGGTCTGGATGGATTATGTACATCATGTACATACCTGACATGCTATATATGGATATGAAGAAAGAAAGAAAGAAAGAAAGAAAGAAAGAAAGAAAGAAAGAAAGAAAGAAAGAAAGAAAGAAAGAAAGTATATATATAGACATTGGCATTTGTATGTGGTTATGTAGTAGATATTATACTATATACACTACACTGTATACTGTATGTTCTATATACACATATATTATGTTCTAGGACATGGGCTTTGATGTCAAAATATGACTATTTAGTGTTCCTAAAACTGTGGTTTGTTATATTAAGTGGGTTCTTCACAACTTCAACTTTTGTAATATGAAAAAAAAAAAAAAAACATTTTGCTCATAGCACAATTCAAGGTCTGCCGAGATGGAGTCCAAAACACCAGCGGCTGCCACACAGAGTCATTGTCCATCAAGGTTGTTTTTCAGATGCTACATTGAGATTGTGCAGTGTGGCGTTTCTCACCTGAATGTCCCCCACCCCTCTAGGGTCACACCAAGGGTCCATTCCTGGTCAGCGCCCCCCTGTCCACCATCATCAACTGGGAGCGCGAGTTTGAGATGTGGGCGCCGGACTTCTACGTGGTCACGTACACGGGGGACAAGGACAGCAGGGCCATCATCAGAGAGAACGAGTTCACCTTCGACGACGCCGCCATCCGGGGCGGCAAGAAGGTCTTCAAACTGAGAGTGAGGAGGAGGGGAGGGAGGGAGAGAGGGAGGGAGAGAGAGAGAGACGGAGAACTGGGACATGAAGAGAGATAAGGCTTCTGTTTTCTCAAGACTGATTGCTGTCTTCTAACTTATCTTTCTCTCCCCTATCCCTCTCTACCCCCTCTCTCCTCCGTATCCCTCCTCTCCTCTCTCCTCTCTTCTCCTCCCTCCTCTCCCCTCCCCTCCACTCCTCTCCCGTGTCTTCTCCTCCATCTCTTTCCTCTCCTCTCCTCCACCTCCCTCCTCTCCTCCCCCAGAGAGAAGTTCCTATCAAGTTCCATGTCCTGCTGACCTCCTATGAGCTGGTCACTATAGACCAGACCTCCCTCAAGTCCATAGACTGGGCCTGCCTGGTGGTGGACGAGGCCCATCGCCTCAAGAACAACCAGTCCAAGGTAGGGCGTGTGTGTGTGTGTGTGTGTGTGTGTGTGTGTGTGTGTGATATGATACAATACGATAGCCTTTATTGATCCCCGGGTGGGGAAATTTGATTGTCACACTGCACAGGCAGGAAGAGAGTAAAAAAACATTCAAGATATGGCAGTGTACTGTACTAAAAGAGACAATATAGAAGCAAATAAATACATTAAGAACAAGTGTCTCAATCCTCTAAAACTATCTGTGCTATAATACATATTATACAACAGCTATTTCTGACCGCGCATTGTGATTGGCTA
The DNA here is from genome assembly GCF_949987555.1 of Borostomias antarcticus. Taxonomy (NCBI): domain Eukaryota; kingdom Metazoa; phylum Chordata; class Actinopteri; order Stomiiformes; family Stomiidae; genus Borostomias; species Borostomias antarcticus. Next base: position 5,834,942 of record NC_140250.1, on the reverse strand, counting down.
AGACGCATTCCAAGCAGTGCCTTAAAACCCTATAATGGCACTGGGTTAATCACCAAATGTATTCCTGCTCCCTATCGCTCGTAGCGTACTCGTGTTGCCTAGCAATTGTAATCAAAGTGGGAACTAACTGTCGTATCGCGGAGGTCTGAAACAACATATTTAAGCAAGACTGAACACTATAAACCCGTCTTTTTCCAAAATAAAATTAACGACAGTGCAGTGCTGTTGTATAAAAGCAATAAGACACTGGAGGTCGTGCTTTACTGTGGTTATTGGCACGGCTGTGGTGTCTACGGCGCTCCGCTTCGCATCGTGCCTGCGGCCGCACCACAGCCCTGCCAATAAACCACAGTGAAGCACTCCCTCTCGTGTCTTATTGCTTAAGTAAATATGAATCTAAAATAGTAAAATATGCATGGCATCAACATCAGTCAGTATTAAAAGTGCAAGTAGAGGGAGGGGGGGGGGCAGACCTACAGAGACAGACAGACAGCAACATCAATCAGAGGTCCTTGAAGAATAGAAGAAGAAAAAGGTAGTAGTGAGAAAGTAGTGAAAAGGAGATTAGAAGCAGGAGCGGTGTGTGCGTGTGTGTGTGTGCGTGTGTGTGTGTGTGCGTGTGTGGGTGTGTATGTGTATATGTGTGTGTGTGTGTTTGCTATATCCATTAATATGAATTTAGATCAACCACAAGTGTGTGTGTGTGTGTGCGTGTGTGTGTGTGTGTGTGTTTGTTCTCTCTCTCCACCATCAGTTCTTCAGGCGTCTGAACGACTACAAGATCGACCACAAGCTCCTGCTGACGGGAACGCCTCTGCAGAACAACCTGGAGGAGCTGTTCCACCTGCTCAACTTCCTCACCCCCAACCGCTTCAAGTACAGAACACACACACACATACCCACACACACACACGCACACACACACACACACACACACACACACACACACACACACACACACACACACATACCCACACACACGCACACACACACACACACACACACACACACACACACACACACATACCCACACACATACACACACACACACACACACACACACACACACACACACACACTGTATACATGCACACACACACAGACAGACAGACACACACACACTTTATACACACTCACAATCAATCTTGACTTATCTGTTGACCCCCACAGTAACCTGGATGGCTTCCTGGAGGAGTTTGCTGACATCTCCAAGGAGGACCAGATCAAGAAGCTCCACGACCTGCTGGGACCCCACATGCTGAGGAGGCTGAAGGCCGACGTCTTCAAGAACATGCCGGCCAAGACAGAGCTGATCGTCAGGGTGGAGCTCAGCCCTATGCAGAAGTGAGGGGGGGGGGGGGATCAATGAGGAGTGGGATGGGAGGAGGGAGGCAAGGATGATTGGAAAGATGGATGGATGGAGGGATAGATAGATAGATAGATAGACGGACGGATGGATGGATGGATGGATGGATGGATGGATGGATGGATGGATGGATGGATGGATGGATGGATGGATGGATGGATGGATAGATAGATAGATAGATAGATAGATAGATAGATAGATAGATAGATAGATAGATAGATCGATAGATAGATAGATAGATAGATAGATAGATAGATAGATAGATAGATAGGTGGGTGGATCGATGGATCGATGGATCGATGGACGGATGGAGAGGGAGATGATGAGGAAATTAAAAGGGTGACGGCAAGAAAACAAAGATAGGGAGCCTGATGGACCAGAGAGACGTGGCGAGAGAGCCACCAGTAACCCTCCTCCACCTCCGTCTCCGAGCAGGAAATACTACAAGCTGATTCTGACCAGGAACTTCGAGGCGCTGAACTCCAAAGGGGGCGGTACCCAGGTGTCTCTGCTGAACATCATGATGGACCTGAAGAAGTGCTGCAACCACCCCTACCTGTTCCCCGTCGCCTCCATGGTGAGAGAGACGCGCGTAGAACCACACCTCCGACCCTCATCCCTGCTCTGTTCTCTCCCCGCCCCTCCTCTCCACAATCAGCCAATCGGGCTGTACGACAAGGCCAACCAATTATATTACTGGCACACTTCTCCAATTACCCCTCAGTTGCAGAATAGCGACATCTTGTGGTGAAGCTGGGAAGTGTGCAGATACATGTTTGTATGTTGGACACTTTGTTTGGCCACAAAACGTTTATGAATATGTATTTTCTGTGAATATATAGCAGGGTTAGCTCCCTTGTCCTAACAGCTTGATGATTGGTTGATATTTTTGTGTATTTACAGTGACACTGTGTGTGTGTGTGTGTGTGTGTGTGTGTGTGTGTGTGTGTGTGTGTGTGTGTGTGTGTGTGTGTGTGTGTGTGTGTGTGCGTGCGTGCGTGTGTATGTGTCTTATTATCTGTCCTATAGGAAGCACCTAAGACAGCCAGCGGGGCGTACGAAGGAACGGGCCTCACAAAGGCTTCTGGGAAACTGACGCTGCTGCAGAAAATGCTGAGAAAACTGAAGGAGCAGGGTCACCGTGTGCTGGTGTTCTCACAGGTACACACACACAGACGCACGAACACACACACACACACACACTCAGACACACACACACACACACTCAGACACAGCAGGATCACCGTGTCCTGGTGTTCTCCCTAGTACACACACACACTCACACACACACACACTCAGACACAGCAGGATCACCGTGTCCTGGTGTTCTCCCTAGTACACACTCACACACACACACACACAAAGCAAATCAAATCAAACTTTATCTGTATAGCGCATTTCATACACAGAGGCAACACAATGAGCTTTACAGAGAGCAATGGAGTGGGGGTGGGCATAGGTCTCGCCCCTACATATTCCAGAAGGAAGCAAAATAACTGTTTCACCAGGGGGCCAGAAAAGTGACCTGTAAAAATTCTTCCCTGACCTCTCCCAACGAGACGATCGAGCAAGCTCCTGGAAAATGTTTGTCTATTGGCTAAGAACATATACAGAGCACTAAACATGGGCTAGGAGGGGGTTGTAGGAGACAGGGGGAGTCCACAGGACCTGTTTAGAGTATAAGAGGGAGAGACACTAGGGAGGAGGACAGGGTTAGTGGCTGTACTAGACATCCACAGCAGACACAGGGGTATCTATCGGACTCAGGGTGGTCTCCGACCATGGCCTGGAGGTAGGAGGGGGCTGATCCTTTCATTGCCCTGTAGGCTAGTGCCAGAGTTTTAAACTGGATGTGAGCCGCTACAGGGAGCCAGGTAGAGAACGGAGAAGGAAGGTTGTGTGGGAGAACTTGACTTCACATACTCATTCACTGTACTCACATCGTAAACACAACATGCTCTCTCTCTCTCTCTCTCTCTCTCTCTCTCTCTCTCTCTCTCTCTCTCTCACTCACACACACAAGCACATTTCTCCTCACCTCCTCCTCCTCCCTCCCTGTAGATGACGAAGATGATGGACCTGCTGGAGGACTTCCTGGACTTTGAGGGTTATAAGTACGAGAGGATAGATGGAGGCATCACCGGAGCTCTGAGGCAGGAGGCCATAGACCGCTTCAACGGTGAGACACACCGTCTCTCTCTGATACACTACTAATACACTAAACCAGTACGACTGGAATATGGATGCTGGTTATTTGAATACATTTTTGAAAATTTGTATTTGTTCAATGTAGTTATCGTTATTGCATTTGTTTCTATCTCCTCTGCTCTTTTCTCTCTCTCTCTCTCCTCTCTCTCTCTGCCCTTCTCTTTCTCTCTCTTTCTCTCTGCCTCTCCCTCCCTCTCTGTCTCTCCTCTCTCTCTCTGCCCCTCTCTTTCTCTCTCTCTCTCTCTCCCTCTCTCCCCCCCCCCCCCCCACTCCCTCTCTATCAGCTCCTGGGGCGTGTCAGTTCTGCTTCCTCCTGTCCACCAGGGCGGGGGGTCTGGGTATCAACCTGGCCACAGCCGACACCGTCGTCATCTTCGACTCTGACTGGAACCCCCACAATGACATCCAGGTAAGCCGGCACCATCGCTCATCCTGGAACGGTACCACGAGTTCACACACTGTTTCATACATCAAATTCATCCCCGTCCCCGACTTCCTACGTATGTCGACCTTGTCTACATTACATTACAGTAACACGCTTTCATCCAAAACGACTTACAATAATTGCATTTAACGTAGGAAGTCAGTGTACTACTACTAACCAGAACTCACAAGGGCATCTCCTTTCTAAACAGGTGACTAGAGCATAATCTAGCGCTGAAGTGCATGAGCAGCAAAATACCTATGTAGTACTCTCTCTCTCTCTGCCTTTCTCTCTCTCTCTCTCTCTCTCTCTCTCCTTCTCTCTCTTTCCTGCTTTCCTAATTCTTTCTCTCTCTCTCTCTTTCCCGTTCCTTTCTCCCCCGCCCAGGCGTTCAGCAGGGCCCACCGTATCGGCCAGGCCAAAAAGGTGATGATCTACCGCTTCGTGACGCGCGCCAGCGTGGAGGAGCGCATCACCCAGGTGGCCAAGAGGAAGATGATGCTGACCCACCTGGTGGTGCGGCCCGGCCTGGGCTCCAAGGCCGGGTCCATGACCAAGCAGGAGCTGGAAGACATCCTGAAGTTCGGCACCGAGGAGCTCTTCAAGGACGAGATCGAGAGTGAGGGGGAGGAGGGGGGGGGAGGGGGGTCGGAGGGGTGGAGGGAGAGGGAGGAGGAGGGGGGGGGTGTGGAGGGAGAGGGAGGAGGAGGGGGAGGAGAGAGAAGGAGGGAGGGACATTTAAGGGGAAACGGCAGGGGAAGCTAGGGTGCTGTTAAGCCTCTCTGTTGCGGTCCCTCTGGAGGAGAAGGAGTTTGTTTAAAAGCCAGCGCTCACTCAGTAATCTCTACCTCAGGTGCCGGAGGCAGCGTGTTGAAACGGGGGAAGAAAGGAGCAGCCACCAACTACAGTCAGTCACACTTTCACACTTTCTTATCAGCTTAGCTTTCATTTAGTCACCTTTGTCAAACCATGTACTGATTCTGATTCTGGTGTACCCAAATCACCTACCTGTATGCAACTTATTTCTTTGTTTGTGAATAGCCTTTTCACATTCCATAGCTTTTATAGTGTAATTGGCGCTCACAAATTACCTTCAAAATACTCCTTTCTGTGTAATGTATATATGTATAGAAATATATTATTCTCTAGATGATTAAAAACCTGTTGTCTGTGGTGTACGGTGTCCAGCTGGGGACACCAGGGACGACGAGGGCAGCGTGATCCACTACGACAGCGGCGCCATCGAGACGCTGCTGGATCGCAACCAGGACACCCCGGATGACACAGACATGCAGAACATGAACGAGTACCTGAGCTCCTTCAAGGTGGCCCAGTACATGGTCCGGGAGGAGGACAAGGTGAGGGGGGCGGGTGAGAGAGAGGGAGGAGTCTCCAGTTCAAACCTTGGTAACTTTTCTGTGTGTACTTCCTACTCTCTAGAAACATACAGTAACTATTCTAGAAACACATCAACAACTACTCTCTAGAAACACACAGTAACTATTCTAGAAACACATCAACAACTACTCTCTAGAAACACACAGTAACTATTCTAGAAACACAACTACAGCTTGAGGAGAACACAACTACGCTCTAGAAACACAACTAACTCTCTAGAAACACAACTAACTCTAGAAACACAACTACTCACTAGAAACATAACTACTCTCTAGAAACATAGATAGATAGATAGATCTATATTCTCTATGAAACATCAAAAGAAGTGAAGATGCATGTCCCTCTGCCCCGTGTGTCCAGATTGAGGAGATCGAACGGGAGATCATCAAGCAGGAGGAGAACGTGGACCCTGACTACTGGGAGAAGCTGCTGCGCCACCACTATGAGCAGCAGCAGGAGGACCTGGCCAGCAAGCTGGGCAAGGGCAAGAGGAACCGCAAGCCGGTCAACTACAACGACGCCGCGCAGGAGGACCAAGGTACGGACGCAGCACGGAACCTTCCGGAAAGACCTTGGTGGCGAAAATATGACGTTACTCTAGAGCAGTGGTTCTCAACCTTTTTTTGTGGGGGGGCCCTGTACTACGAATCTAGTTCAACATATCCAGGATAACCTTTCGCTAGGCTCTCTTGAGTAAACTAAACAACCGCAATCACGGATAAACGGTACTACAACGGTGGCTATCAACTTGTTAAGTCTACCCAGCTGGTCCAATCTAGCTATGAGCGTGTTCATGGTAAAATGAGAGGTATTTGCACTGAATGACCAATCGCACACCTTAGTATGGGTATTCGGACATGGAAAAGTAGGCTATAAGCCTACGGAAAAAAGGTATTTCAGAAGGCCTATAACGTCATTGATTGCCAGGCACTGATGCTAATAATTCAACTAAAATATAGTATATATATAGTATATATATATATAGTCTACTACTCTGAGTTCCTCTTTGTTCGTTGGAATGGGAGGCTAGTCTAATACATCAACAATAAAGACTTGAAAATTGAATAAAAAATTAGTGTTTTACTTCTCCGCATCACCTTCAACCAACATGAAACAGTAGGCTAATAAAACACCAGCCAGTGCATAGCCTACAGTCTGTGGGACTGTAAACGCACAAGTTCTGGCAAAATAGGGCTCAAGCAGCTGACTAAGTCATTCCGCAATCTAAAGAGGGTTCCGGAAAGCTAAAGAGGGTTTTGTCAGTCTGTAAAAAGTCTTCCTAAAAGAACCTCTCACTATTCGCGCACTGAGATTATTTTTTATTGCACACTGAAGAGCCATATGGGATGCCATTGCCCTTTTCCAAGTGAATTGATCAGCAGGTAGTGCTTCATACATTTTGATCCCTAATTTGGAACTGGTTAGCTCATAAGTTACCATGGCGATATAGCACGGTGAAAAGTGATCCACCTTTGTGATACAGATAAACCAGGCTTGAACCTGAAGTTATCGTGCTAACCCCATAATCCTGTTTCATAGTACATGGCCCTGGACCCCTGGTTGAGAATCACTGTTCTAGAGGTTGTCACATACAGTAAGTGTGTATAACCTCAAGCTGAATTGGTTAAACTGGTTCTTCATTAGCCAGCGCTATGACGGTGTTTATGGGGGATGGTCGCATGTGTTTGTTGTCAGTATCTTCTCAGCTCCAGCTCCATGTGAGGAGCGTTAAGCCTTGGTTGAGGATAGAATATCCAACACAGTGACGTCCATAAGAGGAGCACTAAAGACTGTCTTAGAATGAGAAGCTTAAATGTTTTCAAAGTGTATATGAGACTGAAGATGTTGGATGATGTGTGTATCACTGAGATGTAACTTTTTTTTATCATCTTAGGATGCTGTAGCGAACGGGGGGGGGCAGTAGAGAACTCGCCCCAAGCGGGGATCAAACCCACGATCTCCCACTTCCAAACCGGAATCGCTAACCGTCAGGGGCTCTCTTGGCGGAGCTGTTAACGGCCGTTAGAGGGTCGTTACTAGGGGTATAACCAGGGGCGGAGCTAATGGTTCATTACAGAGGGGGCGGGGACCTCATAGTGGGCCCCTATAGGCTGTATGGAGATGCAAGACAGATCCAAGGGGAAACTTATGTAGACGGAACGGAAAGAAATGCAGATTACAATTAGGTGTTCTATTTCAGCACCATGGACAGCGCCGTGGATTTATCAATAAATGGTGGCCTGCTGATATTTAAGCAACACAACTTCTGTCTTTTATTTTACCCATAATTTGCTCAAACCTCAGTCAGATAAAGGATGGAAAATACGGCAGACAAAACTAGCAGGGACACAACAGCAGACTACTAAGTGTTCAAGCAGTGTGTCACAATAATACATATAATCAAGAAGACAGCGGTCTACAACACAAGCAGCGACATTTTTGAAAAAGGTAGCCAGATAACCAGCATCTATGACAAGATTCAGGGGAGTAATTGGAGGAGAGGGTGCTTGTTCCCTCAGCCTAGCCACTGGAGTTTCCGTACTATCATCTTGAACGTCACCATCATCATCCCCATCACCACCACTAACATTTTCTTGCTTGGCTACTAGCAGCCGTATCATTATCATCAGGATCATCGACAACATTTTCATCATCTGTGTCTTCTTCATTTATTTAATCCAAATCTGCATTGTTTTCCACAGCTACCTGTACGTTGCTAGCTGGCAAAACATTTATTGACAAAAAAAAATTGATATCACAAGTTGACCCCGGGAACCGAACCCGGGTCGACGCAATGTATAATCCTGCTATGTGACGAACGAACAAACGAATGAACGAAATAACACACACGACTGAAAATATACCCTCCGCTAGCGGTCGCTGGGCGGAGCCAATTTTAATAATAATAATAATAATAACAATAATAATACATCAAATTTGTATAGAGCTTTTCTGGGTACCCAAAGTCGCTTCATATAGGTAAAAATACACGTTTTCATCCCCAGCGATGCATATCATCACATTTTCATATCGCGATATCTCATGGGACGATATATCATTACACCCCTAGTTGTTACACTACGCTTGGGGCGAGTTCTCTGCCCCCCTACAGATGCTCCTCTGTGTTGATCATGCTGCATGCTGCTGTGCTGGCGTTCTCTGTGCCGTGTGTGAGGTACTGAACGGGCCGAGCCTATTGACGGGGCACCGTGTGCTGTTTCAGAGTGGCATGCTGGTATTTCAGATAACCAGTCCGAATACTCGGTGGGCTCGGAGGAGGAGGACGAGGACTTCGACGAGAGGCCAGAGGGTGGGTGTACTGTAGAAGACTGTACGGTACTGTGCTGCTAAAGAAATGGAATTCAGCCATTTTTAGAGTGATAGAAATGGAACCTGGCCTTATCGAAATATGTTATGACTCTCTCCCTCTCTCTCGCTCTCTCCCTCTCTCTCGCTCTTTCTCCCTCTCTCTCCTTCTCTCTCTCCCTCTCTCTCTACCTCTCTTTTTCTCTCTCTCTCCCTCTCTCTCCTTCTCTCTCCCTCTCCCTCTCTCTCTCCCTCTCACTCTCCCTCTCTCCCTTCTTCTCTCTCTCCAGGTCGCAGACAGTCTCGTCGTCAGATGCGGAACGAGAGGGACAAGCCACTACCCCCCCTACTGGCCAGAGTGGGCGGCAACTTGGAAGTACGGAGCCCTCCTGCCCTTCTAAAAACCTCAGAAAAAAAAAAATCTGATATGAAAACACGCACGTCACAATCAAACGAGTGTGAGAACGCCCGCCGTTAACGCCCGTCCTCCTAACGACGGCCCGTCTCTGTCTGCAGGTGTTGGGCTTCAACACGCGCCAGCGCAAGGCCTTCCTGAACGCGGTGATGCGTTGGGGCATGCCGGCCCAGGACGCCTTCTCCTGCCAGTGGCTCGTCCGAGACCTCCGGGGCAAGAGCGAGAAGGAGTTCAAGTGAGTTGACGGTTAACGGCGCTCTCTCCCTCCACGTCTGACGTCTGTGGCGTCGAAATTTCTCCCAGTGAACCAGGCGTGTTCTCTGTCTCCGCCCCCCCCCCCCCCCCCCCCAGAGCGTACGTGTCCCTGTTCATGCGTCACCTGTGTGAGCCCGTGGCCGACGGCTCGGAGACGTTTGCGGACGGCGTTCCCCGGGAAGGCCTCTGCCGGCAGCCCGTCCTCACACGCATCGGGGTCATGTCCCTGGTCAAGAAGAAGGTCAGAGGTCAACCGGGGTCAAGGGTCAAAGTGCCCCAACAGAGAGGGAACAACGTAGAATAGAGCGTAAATAGAGTTGACAGACAATCATATGTATTATTTATAAAGTAGAATAGAAGAGATTTTGAAAGGACAAGCCAAACATAATAGAAATTGCCCATAGAACAATCTGAATATGAATCAGTTTTATTTGCCAGGTAGTTTTTACACATACTATGAATGTGTTCTGGTCAGTTGGTGCATAATACTGATAGAGACAACATTAGACAGGGTGCAAGGACTAGACAGTATATACAATATATATACAATATACAATATACAAAATGGGGATGGGTCATGGTGGAGCGCGCTGTCCTCCCCCATCTGCAGATCCAGGAGTTCGAGCACATCAACGGGAGGTGGAGCCTGCCGGAGCTGAAGCCCGAGGTCACCCTGGACTCCAAGTCCTCACGAGCCTCCTCCCCCGGCTTCAAGACCTCCACGCCCACCCCTGAACCCAGCCTCACCAACACGCCCTGCACCTCCAAACCAGGTGAAACACACACACACACACACACACACACCCGAACCCAGCCTCACCAACACGCCCTGCACCTCCAAACCAGGTGAAACACACACACACACACACACACACACACACACACACACACACCCGAACCCAGCCTCACCAACACGCCCTGCACCTCCAAACCAGGTGAAACACACACACACACACACACACACACACACACACCCGAACCCAGCCTCACCAACACGCCCTGCACCTCCAAACCAGGTGAAACACACACACACACACACACACCAGAACCCAGCCTCAACAACACGCCCTGCACCTCCAAACCAGGCGAAACACACACACACACACACACACACACCAGAACCCAGCCTCAACAACACGCCCTGCACCTCCAAACCAGGTGAAACACACACACACACACAGACACACACACCAGAACCCAGCCTCAACAACACGCCCTGCACCTCCAAACCAGGTGAAACACACGCACACACACACACACACACACACACACACACACACCCGAACCCAGCCTCACCAACACGCCCTGCACCTCCAAACCACGTGAAACACACACACACCAGTGTTAATTTTGACAGCAAATTTTGATTTAGTTTTAGTCATAGTCTTTTGACTAAAATGCTATTTAGTTTGTCATATTTTAGTCATCTACTGTAAATGGTTTGTTTAAGTCTGGTTTTAATTGACAAAATAGCATTAAGATTTTAGTCGACTAAATCTACAGTAGTACACTAAAATAGAATTGGTTTAGTTAAAGTGTAATGTATTATTTAACTATTTCTCTAGAATTTCCAAACTAATACTACTGGAGGAAACATCTACTGTATTAGACTGATGGACAAAGCTGCTGAATTACATTTCTATGCGCTCTCTTTGCCTGTGTTCAATGTTTGTTCAGTATGAGCCACGAATTTCATGGAAATCTCAGCATCCTGATTGGATCTCATACCAAATATTTGTTGACGAAAATGTCAATATTTTCGTCATAGTTTTTGTCATCATAAATGTGTTTTTATTTAGTTATTGTCTCGATATGTGACTGACACACACACACACACACACACACACACACACACATGAAGGAATGCACACGCACACACACATACATAGTATACTATATACACATACACACACAGTACACACAGAGGGATATACACATACAAGCTGCACACACAAGCACAGACAGACAGACAGGCAGGCAGGCAGACAGGCAGACAGACAGGTAGATATACAGGCAGACAGACAGACAGGCAGATAGACAGACAGACAGACAGACAGACGGACGGACGGACGGACGGACGGACGGACGGACGGACGGACAGACAGACAGACAGACAGACAGACAGACAGACAGACAGACAGACAGACTGTTAACACTCACACAGTGAAGTCTCTGCAAGCCCAGCAGAGGGCGCTCCAGGTCTGTGTGCAACTCTTCATTGTTACATTGTTTGATGATGGCCGAGATGACCATGAGTCCTGTGTGTGTGTGTGTGTGTGTGTGTGTGTGTGTCTGTGTGTGTGTGTGTGTGTGTGTGTGTGTGTGTGTGTACAGCTACCCCCTCACCTGTGGACAAGCCAGAGAAGAATGGGAAGGAGGGCGAGAGGGAGGAGAGAGAGAGAGAGAGCCCGTCTGAGACGGAGAAGGAGAAAGAGGAGGACAAGGAGGCGGAGAGCAACGAGAAGCCACGCCCCCCCGAACAGGTCAGAGGTCGACGCCATGGACGCCGCGGCTCTGACGGCGGCCGCGACCATCTTCGTCTGGATCATAAGCTCTGCTCTGTCTGTCCACAGCCCGCCACCATAGAAGAAGAACCGCCCCGTGACGCGTCTCCGAGGACGACTACGGACCAGGAAGAGAGCGAGACGAAGGAGGAGGACACGGCCGACGCCCAGACCCCACCTCCCGCCCCCGCCGAGGAGGAGAAGGTGGAGGAGGAGAGCAGGGAGGAGAAGACGCCCGGAGAAACAACAAAGCAGAAGCAGGAACAGAAACAGGGCTCTGAGGCCAAAGAGGAGAAAGCAGGTAACCTTACTGGGACTGGGGTGAGTCTCAAAAGTCTCCAGTGACGTCCTTCGCTTGACTCGCCCTCCTCTCCTTCATTTGCACTGGTCGGGGGAGGAGAGAAGCAGATGCTGGAGAGGAATCTTATTGGCCCTTTCTTCTGTCCGTCAGAGTGATTGACAGGCATGCTTGATGACGGTGTCTCTGCTTACAGATGACGAGACCGTGGAGGAGGAGAGGAAGGAGGAGAGGAAGGAGGAGAGGAAGGAGGAGAAGAAGGAGGAGAGAAGCGAGGAGAGCGCCGCCGTGACAGAAGCAGCAGTCACCAAGGAGAAGATGGAGACTCAGCCCTCTGATGTGAAGAAAGGTGGTTGATAAAAATGTTATCTATCCATCCATCCATCCATCCATCCATCCATCCATCCATCCATCCATCCATCCATCCATCCATCCATCCATCCATCCATCCATCCTCTGACCAGACTCATCTTTCTTTCTCTCTCTCCACCACAGAGGAGGTGAAAGTTGAAAAGGATTCTGGGAAAGAGGTCAGGGGGCCGAAGGAGGAGGTTGCCAAGGGCAACGGTAGACCCCCCGGCGAGCGTCCTCGCTTCATGTTCAACATCGCTGACGGAGGCTTCACAGGTACAGACCCCCCCCCACACACACACACACACACACACCTACACCTGTATCACCGGTACTGACCCCCCCCCCCCGCCACACACACATACACACACACACCTGACAGACCCCCCCCAAACACACACCTGTATCACAGGTACAGACCTCACACCTGTATCGTGAAGTCCACACCGACATCCATCAGCGAATGTATTCTCAGTATTACAGGTTGTCTTAGTGACACTGATTCAGTGTCCGTCTTTGGTTGTGTTTGGTTGATGCTACGTTGTTGTTATGACGTTCCCTGCTTTACCAAAACACAACAGGTGTCACGTCTTTGTGCTGACACCAACTTTCTCTATAGTACTGATGTATGTACACTCAGTATCAGTATTGTAGGTTGTTGGATGGATGGATGGATGGATACTGTACATACTGTATTGAATGTTGTATTTGTTTTTTTTGTGTGTAGACCCCGGGGAGAATAGTACATTAGTAGACTAATGGGGATCCTAAATAAACATGAACTTAGAACGTAGAACCGGCGGTTCTCATACGTTCTCACACGCTGTTGTTCCCCCCCCTCCGCAGAGCTGCACACGCTGTGGCAGAACGAGGAGCGTGCGGCCGTGTCGTCGGGGAAGATGAACGAGATCTGGCACCGCCGCCACGACTTCTGGCTGCTGGCGGGGATCGTGCTGTATCCTTCACAGAGTGGTTGCCACGGCGACGGGCTCCCGGCGATGTGTTTATCCGTGGGCGTGCGGGCGGAGGCGGCGCCGAGTGATTCATGTAGCGAAGTCGACAAGTCGGCGAGGGCTCGGCGCCGACGTTGTCGGCGGAGTCTACAGAAGCCCCATAATGCAGTAGGGGCAGGATGGAGAGACGTTCTCTCTGTTCTCCGTTCTGTCCGCTGTGTTCCCGGGGTCCGGTGAGACCGTTCCTGATCTCGTGAGCTCACGTTCTGTTTCTCTACACGTCTGACTACGCTGCCGTACAAAACCCCAGAGGGGATGTCAAGTGTACTGACTAACGTTGCCGAAAAGAGCGAAAACATTTGCCCCGCTGGGAAAAGTCTTGAATTCAATTATTTGCTGCTCTTTCAATAAAGTTAATGCCCACTAGTTGTGATTGAAGCGCTGCCTTGCAGCATCGATACTAACCTCCTCGCGGGCGGCGCTGTTGTTAGGATTTTTGTCTTTGACTAAACGGTCAAAACTTTGGCTGAGTGCAAACAGATTTCTCTTGAGAGTTGCCTGTGGAGAAACAGGATGTGAGCTCACCAGGATGGTCTCGGCAAATCAGGATGGTCTCGCCAGGCCAGTATTTCTGTGGCCGTGCAGGATGTGAATGTGTTTGAGTGAAGCAGCTATAACCTAACCCTATCCACTGATAAACAGATACAATCACATAGCGTTTCGTTTCCCTGATGGTCAAGATCTAGGATGTAGACGTTTGATCCTAAAGGTGAGCTGTTGTGACCCTTGACCCTGTCAGTCATGGGTACGCGCGGTGGCAGGACATCCAGAACGACCCCCAGTTCGCCATCGTCAACGAGCCGTTCAAGTCGCAGGCCAACAAGGGGAACTTCCTGGAGATGAAGAACAAGTTCCTGGCGCGGCGCTTCAAGGTACGACACGACATCACACCGCATGACAAGGCACAGCTGGTGACACAACAAAACACATGACATGTCAGCATGACAAAGGGGTTTTAAGCAGCGCAGTGTGGTTTTAAGCGGTCAACATGTGTCCGTCTGTCCGTGCGTGTATGTGTCTCGTAGCATGACATTTACCGTTGCACTCCAGCAGGGGGCAGTAGAGATCGCTCATGAACCTGCACCGCTTACTTCACCACCCGGGTGTGATTTTTTTTGTTTTTTAAGGTAGTGATGAACATGTGACGCTGTAGCGTTCAGCACCCTAACGCTACATAGAAGATATACTCTGGAGTTACGCGTGGAAGTTCTTGAACCCTGGGGAAGTTTTGTTTGACTTTTGAATGAATGTTGTCCAAAACCCCTAAAAAGCAGATACTGGGTTGACAGATGGAGGGGTGGGGGGGTAGTGCTGACCGCTGCGTTTGTGAAACAACACTCATCCTGTTTTTGACAGCCTCACATGCTTCACACCCTGACCTCAACATCCGCATTTTGCTCCTTTCAGGGTCTATCTCTCTCTCTTTCTCTCCCTCTCTCTCTGTCTCTTTCTCTCTCTCTCTCTTTCCCTCTCTCTCTCTCTCTCACTTTTTCTCTCTCTCTTTCTCTCTCTCTCCGTCTCTCTCTTTCT